>NC_056746.1:1212053093-1212303693 GCF_019279795.1 Protopterus annectens
ATGTATGCCATCAGTTACTGACAGACATCTTAAGATCATCATAGTGAAGTACCACGCAAATCACAGTAATGATACTGTGGAATGCAGCAGAGATATTTTATTCATTTATTTAACATTTGTTGACTGGGAAAGTCCGACTAGGTTCCACAGATCCTGTTTCCAGCAGAGGCCCGGGGAGAAATGCTCCAGAAGCATGTTTTTAGAATGTGGGAGGAAACCGGAATACCCAGAGGAAACCCACGCAAATGCAGGGAGAACATGCAATCTCCACACAGAAGGCACCCCAGCCGAGAATCGAACCAGAGAACCTCTTGATCTCAGGTGACACCATTTACCGCTGCACCACTGCATTGCCCAGCAATATGAACAGTAAATATAGACAGTCTGACACAATCTGCTCTGTGCAGAGGTATACACAGAACTCCTTAGTGCAAGACATGTGGACCAAGCCTGACAAAGTGGATGTTTACAGCCATGTAAATGGGGATATCACCAAAATACTGGAATAGATTAGCTCACACAGTTGATGCATTCACACACTCTTGTCTGTCCTAACACATTAACTGGAAGAGCAGCGGTCCCAAGCCCACCTACTTCACACTACATTTTGACATACATTTTTACACCATCCCACTGTTTTTCAAACATACACAGCAGTTATGGTGGCCAGGCAACAGTTCTTCTGACAAATATCTTGACATAACATCACACTAGGTAAATACACTGAGCTGCTAGGCATATCACAAAACACTGTGCAAACTAATGGCAGACTTCCACAACACTGACCCAAATTTCCTATGGGGGAATACACACGTACTTGCAGATATAGCAGGGACTACAGGCATGTAACAGCACAGAATAACAGAGACCAGTGTGAAAGTGCATACCCACAACCAATCTGAACGCAGTCACAGTCACATTATGATAAGCCCAAGTAATATTACAGTATATGTAATGTTTGAACAGCACCATCCTCATATGAGCCACTCACACAGTAACCCTACATATACTGAGCCAGAACACAGTGTAGTCTGATGCTTTACTGGGGTGTGGGACATGTGTCAGTCTGGCCCTATAAAGATGTATGCTGATAGGGTATCATAACCTGGAACAGCAATCAACATCAGATACAACAGGTCCAAGAACAATGACATCTACCGCAGTCTGTACACAGGCCAAGTAACATATTCACAATACACACTCTGCCAACAATCACCATAAGTACACAGACCTCACTACTGTACACACTACAACAGAATGTCTAGGTTTTGTCCTCAAATATCGGGCCTACTATATATATCATGTCTAGCAGTCTGATATCTCACTGGCTTGTTATCAGGTATGATGTCAGTAAATAATGATGTACTGTACATATGCACCTCTTACTGCATGAAATATGGAGAATGGGTGACAGACTTGATGGACAGAGGCCCAAACACAGCGCCAATATTGACATATTGCTGTGATAATCTGAGAAATGTCCTAGTGTAACAGGGTTTGTTGTGACATATCTCTTCTGAGGGATATGAAATCAGTAACTCACATGGATGCCACCATGTACTGACTGCAATCATCAGAGTATGCTACTACATATCTAAAAATAGGAAATGTGTGAGTAACACAACACATGTAAGACTCCAAACTCTGGACAGTCTGCAGATAGCCTTACAGGTAAGAGTTTACTCAACCACATAACACTGTCATGCCAGACTTTAAATCAGGTAGAACAACCATAGCCACACAAACCCTGTTAAACCAACATTACTTCAAATGTAGAACAGCAATACATACATCCTGTCCCCATGTCTGGACCATCCCCCTCCTGTTTGTTGGCCTGTCTCCACAGTGTATGTTGTAAGAGGTATTTCCAACTACCCTCTGTGATGCTGTTCGTCAAACACCTACATGAATTCCTGCTCATGATGAAGGAAAAGGGCCAACACCCACATGAAGTCACTTACCACTGCCTCAACCTCAAACAGCTTGGATGGCTAGAACTGCATAACCATATACTCTGTCAACAATTACTTATTACTCAAAAGATCCTATACCACTGCAACAACACCCCGATCCTCACTAATCTGATTACACCATATAAAAATCTAGCTACACTATGGTCTGCTAATAAGCTCCTTGTCTCCTCGATTAAATCCAACAACAAAGCTGGTGACTCACTTTTCGCAAACACAGCAGGTAAAAACTGGAATCAGCTTCCTTCAGAATTATCAACCCTTGCTTCTACTTCTCTATTTAAAAACATCTTAAAGAACATCTTAAAACTCATTGGCTTTGTCCATGTGCTAACCCAGACTGATATCTCTTTCCCTTCCTGCTCTTACCCCTTTCCCTACTCCTCTAACCTTTGCCTCCAAATCTAGTTACTGCTCTTTTCTTCATAGTACGAGGATAAAATATAAGGGCTTTTCTCTTTTAATTGGGTTTTGCTCATACCTAATATTGTGTTTAGTATATTTTTTTAGTATAATTTTTAGTATAATTTTTATAGTTTATAATTTTATTATTATAATTTTCTTTTGACCAATGTTGCCTCTGTACTGTGATTTCACGTGTCTTTTTATATACTGTAAACTTTCTCACTGTTCATGCTTGGAGCTTTTCTCCCAAGGCCTCTGCTGAAAATGAACATATATCCAGTTAGACTAGCCCGGTCAACAAATGTAAAATAAATAAATAAAATAAAGTCCTTAGTTATAGGAGTGTGTTAGCATGCAGTTGGCTATAGGAATGATACCACAGCTGTTCTACATGCAGTTAGCAAATAGGGGACTGCAATTTGTGTACAGGCCATCAGCTGATCATGAGCATTCCTTACAAAACTCAAGCCGCTGCCTATACAAAACAGATGTACTTTTCCAGATCCACCAGAGAGGGAGAGAGAGAGAGAGAGAGAGATAGAGAGACAGACAGACAGAGAGATAGAGACAAAGACAAAGACAAAGAAAAAGTAAGAAAGGAAGAGTATAAGCGAGTAAGAACCAAGAGTGTTTGTGTATGATCCATGGGTGGAGAGTGGTATCTGGGTATCATAACAGTTGCCTATATTGTTTACTAATCCATACTGTGACATAGTATTTGCACATGGCTGTACACATTTATGGCTGAGGATTGTCTACAACAAACTCTACAGAGTTTAAAAACTGTTGACCTTGTAATGTGGACAATGAGACATATAGGTCCTCAATATAATGGTGTAGCAAAACCCACACTGCAATGGTTCCTGTCAGTACACACTCAGCCCAACAAGATACTATTGACACATGCACAAACACACACTTATCAGTTTTGAGTTTCAAACCCCTACCGGACTATGTATTGCTAGTACAGTGTTATGCAGTAATTGCATGCACCACAGAGCTTACATGTCGGAGAGCTGTCCAAAGGTATCTTTGAAGGTGAGTGACATCAGCAACAGTGCTAAAGAAGGAATATGGAAGGTGTAGTACATGTGAATGTCCACAAAAGCAGGTGTCAGTGGAGACACACACACACACACACACACACACACACACACACACACACACACACACACACACACACACACACACACACACACACACACACTCTGTCAGAGAAACACATACATCATCACAGTTGGCAGGATCAAGATTAGAACCCCTACCTAACTAGTTTTATATACTACAGTATTACACAGGTATTACAAGCACCACAGAGCTTATATGGCGGATAGGTGGCCAAAGGGTTATGTCAAGGTGAATGACAGCAGCACACATGCTAAAGTAGGCCACTGGGAGGTGTAGTGATTGTGAATGGCTTCAAAATCATTAATCTCCACACACACACTTCACGGGTGTGTAGTAGGTGAATGGGCCTGATGGCTGTACAAGGATAGGCCAAGGAATATCTTGGCATCAGGCCACATGACAATGGTCTCCAGTGTGGCTCAGGGGTGTAGTCCTTGGAGTGGTCCCCACAGGTGGGTATTGTATTCACCATCCACTCATCTGGGATACTATTGTGGGTGGCCAGTGATGTGCACTGCTTCCTGTGTATGTGATCTATATTCCATAACATGAACAGTGTCTGGGTTGTGCACATGTCCGACACAAATGTTCTTTGACATGTGGAAGTGTACTTGAAGTCTCTGGGGCATGTTGTGTGTACAGATTGTTACCTTCTGATGTAGCATTCCTAACCTCATTCAGGGAGACATGGCTATGGAACAGAGGTTGTGCTTGCACCTACATTGGCAGCATGATATAGGTATTCAGTGGAGTTAGTGGTGTCTGTCCATACAGGGCATGTGTATAAGGCATGGTATTCCCTTTGTGGGTTACAGTTGCAGACTTTACATTTGTTGCAGGCGTCCAGTGGGGAACATAGCAAATGGACCACTGTAAGCATTTATTTGCCTACTGTAGGAATGGAACAGGGTGCCATGTCCTTTTACTTGCTGGATAACACAGACTCAGTCAGGAGATGTTACACATCACAGTACTTTCTGATGTCAGTGGCACTGTTGTGGTCAACAGGCATGTAGTCCACTGCAATCACACTGTGGTTACTATCTGTGAGGCAATATGCAGGGAACTACCAATATAGTGGTTGTTGCCTAGCTAAGTGTGTTTGTGTATGAGACATGGGTGGAGAGTGTTTTCTGAGTAATACAAGGATTGCCTATCTTGTTCACCGATCCATAATGTCACATGTAGGGCTATGGGTTGTCTACACCAGCCTCTCTGGTGTTTGATATCTGTTGTCCTTGTAAGTTGGACATTGTGGCATATATAATATAATAATTTAGTAACACCCACCCCACAATGCATCCTGTTATTACACAATCACAGCAACCTCCACACAGGATACTGATGACAGACACAGACACAAATTTGCCGTACTGAGACTCAACCCCGTACCTAGCTATTTACTGCTACTATAGTGTAGTGCATTTATTGCACGTGCCACTGAACGTATTTGGTGGATGTTATCCAAAGGTGCTTCTAAGGTGAGGAACATCACCAGCCCTTGTAAATACTGGCATTGGGTGATGTAGTGGGTGACAGATCCCAAAAAAAACTTTTACACTAATCATACGTTTACATTGGGTGAGGTTCAAACCTCTACCTAACAATCTTTACAGACCATTATGTTACACATTTACCACATGCACCACTGACCTGACATGGTTTAGGGTTGGCAACAGGTACTTGTAAGGTGGATAATATATGCAGGACTGCTAAAGTCTGGCTCTGAGATGTGTACTGACTGTAAATGGGGCCAAAGTCTTTGAGGTACACACACAAGCACTTGCCACAGCTGAGATTCAGATCCATACCTATGTAGTTACCATTACTACATTGTTCCACATTTATGGCACACACCACAGAACTTATAGGATTGGCCCTTAGTACTTCAAAGTGACTGACATCAGCAGGCTTGCTAAAGTAGGGCAATGGGAGGTGTAGTGACTGTGAATGGCCTCACAATCATTAATCTCTACATACACAAACACACAGAGTTTCACAGTTGCCATGTCTGGGATTAGAACCCCTACATGACAAGTATGTTATACTATAGCATTGCCCAGTTATTGCACACACCACAGAGCTTATAGCACTAGCCCTTCTCCAAAGGGGTATTTCAATGTGACTGACATCAGCAGGCTAGCTAAAGTAGGGGAAGAGGAGGTGTAGTGACTGTGAATGGCCTCAAAATCATTAATCTCTGCACATACACCCACACACAGAGCTTCACAGTTGCTATGTTTGGGATTAGAACTCTTAACTAACTAGCATACTACACTACAGCATCATGCAGTTCTCACACTCACCACAGAGATTATGGGGCTGATAATTGGCCAGAGGGTTATTTCAAGGTGACTGACATCAGCATAAGTGCTAACATGGGCTATGGGAAGTGCAGTGTGTGTGAATGGGCCATAAATCATACCTCTGGGATCACAGAGACAACACTCAATCACACACAACTTTACATTTGACAGGACTGGGTATGCAAATGCTAGATGAATACTGATTTGTACTGTCATGTTACACAGCACCACAGACACTATAGGACTGAGGGCTACCAAAAGCAGATGTCTACAGTGATTGACATTCACACATCATGTGATATTGACCAATCAGATATGTGGTGGGTGGGACAGGACTAATAATGACAATCTCTTTGTCACTATCTTCCTCTCTGTTCCCCAAATCTTTGTGGGTTGTATGTTTGACCTATTATAGTGTGCTGGCCTTGGATATGGGTGGGTATACCTATCCAATGTGTGTGCAAAGCATGAATGGTGTGCAATGTGTTGTTTGTGCACAGACATCTGTGGCTGACAGATCTGTATAGTCCACTGCTGTTGTCAGACATGGGCTTTATTTCTCCAAGTGTTGGAGCATGCCCAGTATGACCTTCTGTATTTTGCTATTAGACAGGGGTTTCATTTCACTAAGTGTAAGAGCATGCCCAGTATAACCTTCTGTATAGAGTGTGTGAATCCATTCCAGGTAGGTTGTACCCCAGTACAGGAGTTTGTGTTCTACACCTACAGCTAGCAACCTGTTTCTGCAGAATATCTGTAGATAGGATGACAATATGGAGTCACAATAGATGACAGATAGTGGGATATTGTAACTATTGCTGTCTGTGCTGCTTGTGTTACATGGCTACTGTTAGCAGAGATATTCAGATACATACTGTTTTACACTGTGATGTATTATGCCATCAACTACCAACAGATATACTTATTTGCTCACAGTTATTTCCTGGGAAATACAAGATGAATGAATCTGTGTCCAGTATTGTGGTCTGCAGCCTACATATTCTTGCACACTCATGCCATTCTGGAGGGGCAGGCACTTGCTGATGGATCTGTGTAAATGGTCAAGCACCTTGATACTGTGGTGGCTGAGGATCCCCTGCTTGTACATCTATTGACATAACAGAATGGCCATATCCTGCTGTGGCCATACCTCTCAGCTGTACAGATTCACAAAGGTTAACCAGAGGCAGGGCGTATCTATCTATCTATCTATATATATATATATATATATATATATATATATATATATATATATATATATGATCATTTCCCCTTCACATTGTGGTTTACAAGCGGGTTTGTAGCCACCCATTACTGGGTTTTCAGGCAGGGGTAGTATGGGCACACATCAGAGTTTCAGACTTCACACACTTCATGGCATCCATGCTTCTACTCCCCCCACTCTGTTATTCTATCCTTTTCCTAACATTATGAGAGTGATATCTGTGAAGTATCCCTATAGTCATCCCTTCATCCCAGTGCTATTTAGGGGTTGGTCCACAGTTCATGCAGTAGGACATGGCAGGCATGCTACTGGGATTTGTCAACATGACCTTGCATTTGTGTTCTGTGGACTGTGTTATGTTGTTATTTGGGACTCCATGAGATAACATACATTGGCAGTACAGGTGAGGCACAGGCCTTTGACAGAGGACTGTAAGGCATTTGGTAGTGATGCAGGCCATCTGTAGCAGGCCAGTGTATTCTGTCACTCCTACAGTCCCAGGCTGCTAGCCACTGGATTCCCCTGAGGTGACAGGGTAAGTGTGTGAGGTGTTAATGGCAATAGTTCTTGTCCATATTAATCCATTGTTCTGGATACTGGCAGGGTGCTGCTTACAGCTAGCGACACACCTGCATAGGACACCTCTTCAGCATGCTGCATTTTGGGGGTATTCCCATACAGAAGTGGGGGTCATGCTGTACTCATTCCCAACATCAGGGATATAACCTGTGATAAACCTGTGGATGATGGTAGGGTGAGCTGAGTGTATGTGTGATATGGAGCCTTCTTGCAGCTAACTCACAGATATACCTGGGACATTCCCCTTATGCTGCCTTTTGCGAGGACATAGGCAGTCTCTCATTACTTCATAACTGTGCCTTTTGTGGTCTGCCACTGATTGGCCAGACTACATCAGTATTCCATACTACACAGACAACTAATGTGTTGCTAAACTTTATGTATAATTCCAAAGGTGTGTGCAGTTGACAGTTATATGTACTCTGTCTAGGGTACTTCCACCTGTGTACTGTGTGTATGTTTGGGCCCATATTCATGGCATGTTCATCTTTCAGATGGTGACAGATATTGACATCTGAACAATGAGTATGGATGACTGCTGAATTAGGTCTTGCTGGGATGCAGTGTGGTTGGCAGTGCAGTTGTCAGAACATGGCTCTGTCATTGACACTAGTGGCCATAGGTCACTGGGATACAACCCTCCATGCCTATAACCTCCATGCCTACATGCTGACCACTTCCACAAAATGTACAACACACAATAACCTAACACACAGAGCTCTGCATATTGTACACATGCAGCAATCTATCCTGTAAATTGGGCCAGCTCAGGTAATCTGTGCTCCACTGTTATTAACCCCACTCATACATGTTACTGCATTTCTACATAGGATTGTGGGGGGTACACCTGACAACTGTAAACATTTGCTATGACTGTACCGGTATTTCAGGTACTCTGTTGGCTTCCATTTTGTTTTGTATTCTGACCTGTCATGCAGATTAGAGGCATATCAGTAGAGTGCAGATCTTAGGTTTTATTGACCTACATTTCAGTTTCAGACTTCATACCCTGTAGAACTAACATACAACTGCCTGACCTATTTTAGTCTGTCTGTGTAGGTCTGGAGGGGGGCTGTTATCCATTGCCTTTAATTGGAGGCCTTAGCACAGCCTTTCTTTATGGTCATCTACACCTGTCCTGCTGGCTGAGGCTGTTGTTGGGTATGTGAACCTCACTGACATGCATGTGTGTATCCTATGGACACACATTTGGCCACCACATGTGCTGCAGTTGGAATGTCATCTTATCTAGTACTGCCTACTTTGTTGACGCCAGTATTTGTCATGGATTCCATGTTGCCCATATAGGTGTCCTCTATCTACTGCCATCCCATTCAGCCACCCAATTCCCTTGCATGCTCACATCTATACCATAGCTACAACTAGCAGAACACACTACTCCATTCCGCACTTGATAGGAAGAGTGAGTTACTTGTGGCTGTGCCAGTGCTGAGGATGGTGCTAGATGTCTGACTAAGTTGGATGCACATAGTACACTCCATATACATGGTAAAGCACAGGTAGTGTCATGTTTGGCATCCCTTTTACTGTATGTGTGAGTCAGAGAGAGAGAGATGTCAGTCCCTGGGTTCCTACCATGTCAGTGTATGTGCTATGCATTGCCTCTTTGCCAAAGCCTGGGCATACTGGGCATGCCTCCTTCTCCCTACATGGGCAGGCTCAAGTTGTTCCTCTAACAAAAATAAAATAAAAAATGCCACCAACAATGGTGCATCCACTGCAATAACAGAAGAAACTTTATTAAAAAAACTAGGAGCTTTCACCTTGCAACCTCAAAGCTTCATCAGATGAAGCTGTGAGGTTGCAGGGTGAAAGCGCTTAGTTTTTTAATAAAGTGTCTTCTGTTATTGCAGTGGTTGCACCATTGTTGTTGGTGTTTTTTATTTTATTTTTGTTAGAGTTTTATGTTTCTGTCCTGTTGGGTGAATAATTTTTTATTTAATTTTCAAGTTGTTCCTATTCTGAGTCACTCTTTGCCTATACTGGCCTTGGCAATGTTGGGGGGCTGTGTGGCCCTCCCCAATGCTCTTCAAGCTGCAGCTGTTTCCGCAGGATCATATTGTGTAGCATGGCACATACAATGAAAATTTGTGTACATGTAGCTGGAGAGTACTTCAAGGATCCACCGGATATGTCCAGGCACCAGAACCATGACATGAGCATCCCAAACACATGCTCTATTATGATTCTCATTTGTGTGTGTGCCTCATTATGGAGTTCTTGTTCAGGTATGTGTGCATTTCTGATGGGTGTCATCAGCCATGACTCTAGTGAGTAACCAGCATCCCCCACTAGGTGGCCATATGGGATGTCCCCACTGGCAAATCTCATGTACAGCTGTGTCATATGCCAGATGTGGGAGTCATGATAGCTTCTGGGGCTGCCAGCACACACATTCATTATAATGCCCTGGGCATCGCACACAACCTGGCAGATGATGGAAGGAAAGCCCTTGCGGTTTATGTAGACCCTACCCCACTTGTCAGGTGGTGCTTTGATGTGTATGTGCATGCAGTGTATAGCACCGACTACCTCAGGTTATTCTGCTATTTGGTGAAAGAAATGCATATTGCTGGTCAACGCCTCATGGGTCTTGAGGAAATATATGTGCTCACTGGCATGTGCTTGATATGGCATCCAGGAACTGGTGTAGTACCCTGGATGCTGATGCCTGTGAGATCCCCATGATATCCCCAGTTGGCCTTTGGAAGGTACCTGTGGCTAGTATTCTTAAGCCTATACATACCTTGGTATCCACTAGTATGGGTTCCCCTCTGTTGTTTCTGTGTATGAGGTGTGGCTGGCACAGCTCAACAATTTGCTGTAGGATGTCCCTGTCCACCCTGTAGTGCTCCACTATCTCCAGCTCATGTAGCCCCTGTTAGGTTACCCTGGGTCTGTACACTCTTCCCCTTCTCCTCACTGTGGGTTGGTCATCAGAATTCTCATCCTCACCACCCTCATCCTCTTCCACATATTGATGTAATGGACTTACAGCAGCCTCTATCATTTTGTTAGTTTTGTCTGGTAAAATTTCCCCATCTGTGTACACCGGTGGTGTAGAGTTTGTGGGAAAAACCAGAGTGAAATCCAATGGCTTGACTTTTTTTCTAACGGGCAGTAGTCCGATGCTCAAAACCTGAAGTGGGGCACTATACAGGGATGCACTATACAGGGATGTCTTTTGTCTCCAATGCCATTTGTCTTAGTGGGCATGGTAACAGATAAATATTTGGTGACACCCATTCCATCTGTTCGTATATGACTGGGCAACTCATTTCACCCATTAAAGGTGTGGTTTGCAGATGACACTATAGTTTTGTTAAATGAGCCAGTTAAACCCATGATATATTTAACACACTAGGCAGTCTGCAGTATTCAGCAAGCTCTGCACGGTGTGCAGGAATAGTGCAAGAGCTGCTGCATGCAATATGGCCAACTAGCGATCCAGGAATGAGCTCCCAGGAAGTGCATGAGTGCTCCTACACTATTCATGCATGGACACAGCTCCTGCATGCTAATTATCCCTTTTTCAGGTGAAAACCATGCAAATGAGGTGAATTAGTGATCCAGGAAGCACGCAGGCATCTGTGCAGGAACAGTGTAACCTGCAGGAAATGTATTTGTGCACTAACTGAATACATTTCTACAAATTATAAAATGGATGCATGACAGCTCCAAAGAAAGC
Source organism: Protopterus annectens (assembly GCF_019279795.1). Lineage (NCBI taxonomy): Eukaryota > Metazoa > Chordata > Ceratodontiformes > Protopteridae > Protopterus > Protopterus annectens. Next base: position 1,212,064,416 of record NC_056746.1, read on the forward strand.
ATGTATTCAATGTAGTAGGCATGCCACTGGCCAAATATATGGCCATTGGCATGGTGAATAGTTGCAAAATTATAAAAAAATAACTTTTATTTTTTTGGCCGATTTCGGCCATTTAAGCATAGGGCAGTTGTGCGCAAACAGGATCAGCCTGAAAATAAAAATAAAAATAGGAAATAAGCTTTTAAACCAAAATCAGCATTCTGCCATAATAGTGAATGGCATGCAGAAGACAACAATACCATTGAATAGCAGTTGATAAGGGGGAAGGTTGAGTGTCAGTCTTGTAACCATGCATCAGCAGTCAGTTTTATGCAAATGAGGGGATTGATACTGAATCACAGATTTCCCCTCATTGTTAGCTAGCACCCAACCGTGTAAGTGCAGCAACACCATGGTGCAAGCCTAAGAGGTAGATGACCTCATAAGTTGGAGTGTCATGCATGCTGTAAGCTTATTGGAACTCTGTGACCCGTGTTTGCCCTTAGCTAAGCACAGCTAAGGAAGGGTGTGTGTCTAAGGCTGCCTAGCAGTGTTTACATTGCCTAAACGGGTTTTAAACAAACACAATAAAACCCAGAAAATAGCAGCTCTGTTCACATCTAAGCTCTAGGTACGCTCGGCGCACCTCAGAGCTTAAACGGGGAGGTGATGGGAAGGGAAAACAGCAGTAGGAAGGCAATAAAGGAGAACTAGCATAGCTGGCAGGTGAAATGTATCGGAATCAGCCAATTACACAGGCAGCAGACCAGTCCAGCCCAGAACACTATTATAAACTATGCAAACACCTTCCCCTCTGGATTTATCCACACTCTACACCACCGGTGTAAACAAACGGGGAACTTTTAACACACACAACAGCAAAATGATAGGGGCTGCAATAACTATCATACAACAACTTGTGGAAGAAGCTGAGGGTGGTGAGGATGTGAATGCTGTCAACCAACCTACAGTGAGGAGATGGAGAAGAGTGTACAGTCCCAGGGTAACCTACCAGGGGCTACATGAGCTGGAGATAGTGGAGCACTATAGGTGGACAGGGACCTCCTACAGCAAATTGTTAAACTGTGCTGACCACACATCACACACAGAACTAAGAGAGGGGAACCCATCCCAGTGGATACCAAGGTATGTCTAGTCCTAATAATACTAGCTACTGGTACCTTCAAAAGGCCAACTGGGGATATGATGGGGATCTCACGGGCTTCAACATCCAGGGTACACCACCAGTTCCAGGATGCCATGTCAGCACATGTCAGTGAGCAAGTATATTTCCACAGCATCCGTGAGGCGTTGGCCAGCAATATGCAACTGTTCCACCAAATAACAGAATACCCTGAGGTAGTGGGTGCAATAGACTGCACGCATATACGCATCAAAGCCCCACCCAATGAGCGGGTGAGGGTCTACATTAACCGCAAGATCTTCCCCTCCATCAACTGCCAGGTCATGTGCAATGCCCAGGGCATAATAATGAATGTGTGTGCTGGCTGCCCTGGAAGCTATCGCGATTCCCACATCTGGCATCTGACACAGCTGCACCAGAGATTTGCCAATGGGGACATCCCTGACGGTCACTTAGTGGGGGATGCTGAATACGCACTGGAGCAGTGGCTGATGACACCCATCAGAAATGCACACACACCCGAACAAGAACTCCATAATGAGGCACACGCACAGACCTGAATTATAGTGGAGCATGTGTTTGAGATGCTCAAGTCATGATTCCAGTGCTTGGATACATCCGGTGGAGCCTTGCAGAACTCACCAGCTACATGTACCCAAATTGTCCTCATATGTGCCATGCTACACAATATGATCCTGTGGAAACAACTGCAGCAGGAACAGCATGGGGCAGGGCCACAAAGCTCCCCACCATTTTCAAGGCCTGCACAGGTGCAGAGTGACTCGGAGGAGGAACAACCTGAGCCTGCCTCAGTAGGCAGATGGAGGTGTGTTCAGTATGCCCTGGCCTTGGCAAAGAGGCAACACATAGCACATACACTGACACAGGAGGGACCCAGGGAATAACACCTCTCCCTGACTTTCACATACAGTAAAAGGGATGCCAAACATTACACTACCTGTGCTCAACCATGTGTAAGGAGTGTACCATGTGCATCTGACATAAGCAGCCCTGCAGCACCACCCTCAATACTGGGACACCCACAAGGTAAATGACTCACACATGCAAGTCAGGGGGGTTCTCATACCCAACAACAGTCACAGCCAGCAGGACAGGTGTAAACAATCACAGACAAAGGCTGTGCTATGGTCTTTGAATGATGCCTATGGGTAACATCCTCCCCAGGCCTATACAGACAGACTACAGCAGGTCAGGGAGTGGGACATCAGTTCTGAAGGGTAGGAAGTCAGAAACTAATACGTAGGTAAATCAAAGCTATGATCTGTAGTACACTGGTATGCCTCTAGTCAGCATGATAGGTAAGAATACAGAATGAAATGGAGTACCTGACATAGCACAGTCATAGCAAATGTGCACAAGTGTCAGGTGTGCTCCCCCCCATCCTACGTAGTAATGTAATAACAGTCAGGTGTGTCCCCCAATCCTGTGTGAAAATGTAGAAATAGTCAGGTGTGCCCCCCCAATCCTATGTAGAAATGTAGTAACAGTCAATGCCAAATGATCACCGGATACCTTGTCGAAACAGTATGCTACCTGTAGGTGTACAATACAAAGGTCAGCACTGCAGTACAAACTACCTGGACTCATTCCATGCAGTCAATACAAACAGGCATACTGGGCATGCTCACACACTTAGAGGACAGAAGGCAATGTCAGTCAACAACTTACTGAAAAGTCATACTAGGCATGCTCACACACTTACACACATGAAGGGCATGTCTGCAAACACCAGTGAACCAGACATATCTGGCAGTCTCAGATGTTAGTGCAGACACTCCTCAGTATGCACCACACATGCTTTGCACACACAGTGGATAGAAATACAGGCATATATCTAAGGACAACACACTATAATAAGCTAAAGGTAGAAGTACATAGATGTGTGGAAGAGGGTGACTGTGACAAGGAGCCATCCAGGCCTGTCCCACCCAGCACACAGCCAAAGGGCCAGAACCATATGAGGTTCAGATGTCACTCACTGTAGATACTAGTCACTGGTATCCTTCAGCAGTACAGACTATGTGGTGCACGTGCTACCAGTGCAACATGACTGCACAAGGAAGTAGTCATGTAGCAGCTGTATACATGTACCTGTGATATATAACCCTGTGTGTGCCCGCATGTGGTGTGTCAACCCCTAGATGAATGGACTATGGCCCATGGCCACACACTGCCCTCCCCATAGACCTACTATGACAAGCCTGCTGAGGCTATCCACCTAGAAATACACCTTTGGGAAAGTTATAGCCCAGTGATCGCCGTAGTGCATCCTATAGCTGTGTACTGCTGTAGTGTGATAAATTAGTTAGATAGGAGTTCTAATCCCAGATTTGGCAAGTGTGTGTGTTTGTGTCTGTCTGTCTTTGTAGAGAGCAATGATTTTTAAGGTAGTCACACTCTCTACAATTCAAATGCTGTACTTTGGCAAGGCTGCTGATCTCATCCACCTAAAAATACACCTCTGGAAGTTTGTACCCCTGTAATCTCTGTAGAGCATCCTATAACTGCGTACTGCTGTGGTGTGATAAATTAGTTAGGTAGCAGTTCTAATCCCAGACTTATCAAGTGTGTGTGATTGTCTGTGTAGAGAGCAATGCTTTTTAGGGTAGTCACACTCCCTACAATTCAAATGCTGTACTCTGGCAAGTCTGCTGATGTCATCCACCTAGAAATACACCCAGAGAAGGCTGTAGCCCAGTAATGTATGTAGTGCATCCTATAATTGTGTACTGCTGCAGTGTGATAGAATAGTTAGGTAGGAGTTTTAATCCTAGACTTGGCAAGTGCATGTGTGTGTGTGTGTGTGTGTGTGTGTGTGTGTGTGTGTGTGTGTGTGTGTGTGTGTGTGTGTGTGTGTGTGTGTGTGTGTAGAGAGAGTAATGCATTTTAGGCTACTCACACTCACTATAATTCAAATGCCCTACTTTGATGTCATTCACTGTGAAATACACCTTTGGAGAAGGGGCACTCCAGTGATCTCCTTGGTGCATCCTATAACAGCATCATGCTGTAGTGTGATATAGACCTCTGGTAGGGGTTCTATCCCCACATATGACAGTTGTGGATGTTTTGTGTGTCTGTATATGTTGTGTTGGGAGCAATGCATTTTAGACTAGTTACACTCCCTACAATTCAAATGCCCTACTTTGGCAATCCTGCTGATGTCATTCACTGTGAAATGCACCTTTGGAGAAGGGGCACTCCAGTAATCTCCATGGTGCATCCTATAGCTGCATCATGCCGTAGTGTGATATATACCTCTGGTAGGGGTTCTATCCCCACACATGATAGTTGGGGATGTTTTGTGTGTGTGTGTGTGTCTATGTTTGTGTAGGGAGCGATGCATTGTAGACTAGTCACACTCCCTACCGTTCAAATGTCCTACTTTGGCAATCCTGCTGATGTCATTCACTGTGAAATACACCTTTAGGGAAGGAGAACTCCATTGATCTCTGCAGTGGATCCTATAACGGTGTAGTGCTATAGTGTAATATACTAGTTAGGTAGGAGTTCTAATGCCAAGCATGACAGAGGTATGTGTGTGTTTGTGTGTATTTGTGTTTGTCATTTATATCCTGTGTGGTGGTGGTTTTGAGTGTGTAACAACTGGACTCAATGTGGAGTGGGTTTTGCTAACTTCTTATATGGTGGGCCAAGTATATATCACAATGTCCACCGTACAGGGATAACAGATGTGAAATAGCCAAGAGGCTGGTGTGCAAACCCATACCCCTAAATGTGACATCAATGCCAGCTGAACAACATTAGCAGCCCTTGTATTACCTGGGTTACACTCTCAACCCATGTCTCTCTCTCTCTCACACCACACACACACACACACACACACACACACACACACACACACACACACACACACACGCACACACACACAAAATTGCCTAGTCAACAGCTGCTATGTTGGTAGTACCATGCATATTGCCCACTGATAGTAACCATGGTGTGATTGCAGTGGGCTACAGAGGGCATGGCACCCTGTACATCAGTCCAATAGGCATGTACATGCCGACAGGGCACCCCCCCATGTTCCCCACTGGACACCTGCAGCACCTGTGGTGCTACAAATGTGACCCACAAAGGAGATAACATGCCTGAAACATAAGCCCTGTATGGACAGATTCCACTGACAGCAGGGATTACCAGTATCATGCTAACAATGTAGGTGCAGGGCCAACCTGCTGTCCATGAACAGTTCCCGCCATATGAGGCCAGGACTGGCACATCTGATGATAATGAGCTGTGTACACAACATGGGCCAGACATCCTGGGTAAAGTATCACATGTCACTGTACATGCATGTGGGAGGTGTGCACATCCCAGACACTGTCCATATCATGGGCAAAGGAACACATACATGGCAAGCAATGCACAGTGTTGGCCACACACAATAGTCACCCAGGTGACTGGATGGTGAATACAATACCCACCTGTGTGGGCATCTCCAGACACTACACCCCTGAGCCACAATGCAGACCATTGTCATGTGGCCTGATGCCAAGGTATACCCACCACCTAACCTTGTATAGCCATCTGCCACCATCAACCATAACACACCCATGAAGCAGTGGACACTTGCATGTCAGTACTGGCACCCGTGTCTGTGTGTGTGTGTGTGTGTGTGTGTGTGTGTGTGTGTGTGTGTGTTGTATAATGCATATGACCACATTCACACTCACTACAGCCCTCATTGGCATACTGAAGCATGCTGTCTGATGTCAGATACCTCCACATACCCTTTGCACATATAACATCCTTATGACTCCTGTGGTGCATGTGATACCTGCAAAGTACTGTGTTGTGGCAATCCCACTAGTGCTGAGTTGTATTCCTGCCCCTACCAAGTGTGGCAATGTGTGTGTGTCCCTGTAAGAGTGTGGGTGTGTTGACACTGACACCTGTTCATGTTGGCAGACACGTGTACAACACCTACCACATAGCTACCATATCCCTGTTGTAGATGTCACTCACCATCACATATATGTTCTGGGGCTCCCCAACAGGTGGCACATCCAATAACTGCATGGACATGTGATAGCACTACATAGTCATCGGAGGTTTGATTCCCTGTACTAGTAGTTATGTGACACAAACATCCATAGGTTTTACTCTCCCACCCTTCCCTGGCTTTTCTGTGCCTGTGTCTGCCTCTCTTACTCCCTCTCTGGTGGATGTGAAGACTTACAACTGCTTTGCTTGGGCAGCAGCGTGTGTATTTTAAATGATGCTCAGGATCAGCTGATGGTCTCTGCATGAATTGCTGCCCTCCTCTAGCTGATTGCATGTGGAACAGCTGTGGTAACATTCCCATAGCCAATTGCATGGAAACACACACCAGTATCTAGGAACATCATGTTGGTGTTGGAACTTTCATTCACTCCCAGGATTTAGACCATGGCTGTGTCTGCTACAACTTAAACACTGTCCATCACTCTCTACTATCTATTACACACAAGATGTTAAAGAAATTAAAAGTGCTTATACCAAATACTGGGACTTATTACAAGTTGATCCAGCAGTCACAGGGGCAGTAGGGGATGCGCCAAAATTCATTTATAAGAATAAGTTAAGTTAAATCTGTATAGAATGCTTTGTAGTTCAACAGAGTAGACCCTATACCACGGATGAGTGATGTTAAAGCTAATACCCGACCATGTGGAAAATGTAACTTTTGCCATACCATAGATCAGTCAGCTAGTTTTACACATCCCATTACACAACAAACTTTTAAATTTCATTGCAATGCCAATTGCAAAACAACACATGTGGTATACTTAGCCATGTGCCAATCTTGCCCAACTTTTTATGTGGGCAAGACGGACAGACGGCTAAGGGAAAGGATCAGAGAACATTACTATAATATCAAGATAGGGACAGACAAAAATGCATTATCTAAGCATGTAATTAATACTTCAATACAACACAAATTTAAATTTATGGTGATGCAGGTTAACATTCCTACAGTCAGAAGAGGACCTATACGCAACATTACTGAACAACATGAGAGTAGATGGATCATCCGTTTGAGAGCTCATCGGGATCCAGGACTTAATGATAGAATTCCCATTAAACTAATGCTTGGGGCTAGGAGTTTAAAAATTCATAAACATTAAGACGGGTTTATTACTTTTCTTTGTACAAGAAGGGTAGTGATAGACCCGTCTTTGTAGTTTTTATGGGAGCAAATGTGAATAATGTTTAATTGGAAGGTACAGTAAATATAAAGCAGATATGGAATTGATTGAATCTTATTATAATTAAGAATAGGCTATTAGCAACTGTAATAGCTTTATGATATGTTGATATTTGATAGTAGCCTTACCTATTTAAATCAATAAGGTCGATGTTCATTTATACGTTATATTATTTAATAGATCATCTATTAGATTTGCGACCATTAGTTTCTTATTTATTTTAGGTGTAGTTGACTACAGTAGAACATTACAGAATTTTAATATTATTATACCAGGAATTGCACCCTATGTATGATATCGCCCTGCAAGTAGAAATATTAGTTAGATATAGGGTTACACAATGAGTGACACCGTCTGGTCATATTTACATCTACATATATATAATGCCATGTATTAGATCATCTCTCCTACATCCGTGGCATTTAGAAATAGAATATATTATATATTTTCACATTTTTATGTTTATGTCTCTATACCCTGTATAGAATATTATGAAATAGCTATATTTAGTTTTCAATTAGGGAATGATATGTTTGGAACAGCTCCAGTTTTTAAATTGTACATCATATTGTCAGAAGGATAGCTCATACACATATATATTTTATGAAATCGTTTTCCTGCATATTGTCATTAAGAAAACAGTAAGGAAAGCCTAGCATAAACATTTTTTATATGCATGATTTATATACATGAACTGTATATCTGTTTTTTATATAATAGTATTTATACAGCGTGTATACATTTTAAATGTTTATATGAAAACGTTTTATTAACATGGCAAAGCCTTATGAAATGTGTTTTTCAGCTGATATGCAGTTAAAGTGTATGGATTAACAGGATATTAAATAATGATAGGAAGTGATGTCACTATTAAAAAAGTATTTAAATGCATTTTAATTTAATTATGTAATCACTAATGGCCTGATGAAGCCTACGGGTGAAAGCGCTTGCCGTTCTTTTTATCTCTGAATAAAAATCAGTTTTAAACAGTCGTTTGGTCGATCCATTGACTTATATAAACATTTGGTGAAGTGATAAACTACTGGAAAGCTGCAATATATGTGAGTAGTATTGGATGTGTTCACAGCAACGGAGTGGATTCATTGACCAGAACGTGTAACCGGGGACTTATTGGAAGTATTACTTATTTTTAACTGTTGCTACATTGTTGCTACATTGTGGCTGACATTGCTTACAATTTTGGCTATCCTGCCGTTTCGCTGCCCCACTTTTACATTTGAAATCTCCAAGTTACTTGACATTTTTGTATATCTCCACCAAAATTCATATTTATGTAGTTTAGTAGTTTAGCTATAGATTTCTGATGTTTTAAACTTGAAAATAATAACATTTTCCTATATTATACTAGTTTATGAAGCTCTCAGAATTCGCTGCTCTCAGTTAGCCATCTAGGCTCTGCCCCGTAAAGGTTTATCACTCATGTATGTATAGTTTCTTATATTAATATTCCTTCTAATATCACATAGTTATATTTTGTGTGTATGTCAAAATGTGTTAAATGTGCTGTTCTCCCCGGACCTCCACTGAAAAAGAGTTTTATTCCAGTCAGACTTTCCCGGTAAACGAAAATAAATACATAAATAAATAAAATAAATAAGGGATCCATTCTGCCTGCTAAAATCTTGGCACCTTAAGTTCTGTTTATAATGGAGAAATAGGTCTGTCATTGGAGGCTAATATCGGGTCTCTTACTGGATTTAGGAAACATCATAACTGTAGCACAAATAGTGTCATCCAGAAAGCTACCCATGACAATGGCCTGGCAGGAGAAGTTGAACAAAAGAGGATGCAACAATGTCTTGAAATCTTTATAAAGATTAGTTATTAGTCAGACTAGCCCCAATGCTTTATCTTTGGGAAGACTATCTATAGTGGATTCAGTTTCAAAGAGTGCAAGTGACCTGATAATGTCATAAATCAGATTCATAGGTATCTGAGTGGGAGAAAGCCCTTAAACAGGCTGGCCATATTGATATTATTAGGCTGGGACCAAGAGCATCCTGATTTGGCATATTCATGTATTAGGATTTTATTGATCTTGGGTATGTTTAGTAAATGGTATCCTGCTCTGTTTTCGGAGCTATAGTCTGCATGGCCTGAACCCAGTCTTTACATTTCCAGGCCAAAAGCTTATTATGGGTGATGACAGAAGTCTGGTACTGCTCTTTGTACCGCTCTCATTTCTCCTGAATATATGAACATTTTGAGATCTTGATTTGAAGTTTGAGGAACTTAATTTGTCATAATACTCTAGAATCCCAACATTTAGACATATTATATTTGGCTTCCAGTTCATATACTAATTGGATAAGGAAGCTAAACTCTGGGTATGTTTGTTATATTGGGTGGAATGACCACTCTGTCAAACTCTCTACACCTATTTTTAAACTTCCACCACAACAAAAAATCTGCTCATGGTAAATAGCTCAAGAATCTTACAATGTTTAATAAAGGAAGATAGATGCTCTCTCATATCATAGTCTCATAACAATAAGGGATCAAATTACCATAGAATAGCATTCACACCAGGGGGTTTAAGAAAGAACAATAAGGTCACCACGGAATGATAATATAGCATGCTAGGATGGACACCAGTGCCTTTAATCCCTTGCATTGTGGCCTGGTTCAGCAACCAACAATCTAATCTATTAGCCACTCCCTGCACATAATAGGTATAATCCAAAACAGTAAGCACTTCATGTAGTTATCAACTGACAGTCTTTTACCAAACCCTGTAGTACCTTGGCAGTGTGTGTGTGTGTGTGTGTGTGGGGGGGGGGTAAGTGTATTGCTCCACTGTGAACCCCGTCTACCATAGTAACCATAACCACATTAAATTCCCCACTCACAATAAGACTATCATTTGGCTGGAACATGGAGGCCATTTTCTCCCAAAACTGAATAATAACATCTAGGATGTTTGATTAGGTCCATGGGAGTTAGTAAGCACCAATGTGTGTTGGTTTTGATTGTCACTTATCTTCTATGGTCATGTGAAATCCTTTCTTAAAAATCCAACTCAAGCATCAGTGAATTATGAATGCCTTCCCCTGTTTGGATGAAGTAGAGCAGGATGAAATCCTATGCCTTTCCATTTAGCAAAAGCTATCTGAGCAGCCCCCTTTTTAATTAGACCTTCTTGAAGAAAAGCAAAATTAACTTCCATCTGTGCTATGGTATCAGTAGCAGAATTAGTCTTCATAACAGATGAAGCCCCTTAATTTTCCATATGACAAATGTACATTTGTGGTAGCCAGCAATATATTTTACCAACTTGTGATCCTTAGCAAATAATGACTGCATCAAAAAAAGCTATATTAAGAATAAAAAAGACTTGTAATGGCACCATATCATTTTAAGAGAGCATTAGAAAAATATAATTAAAAAGAACAACATGGCACAAAAAAGCAGAGTATAAAATTAAAAAAAGTGCAAAAAAGAGAACTTCCTGGCAATTGTGGGCAGGTTGCAAAGTGGTAAACTAGAAGCTGTTATCGATAGAGTGATAGTCCTCTGTGCCATGTGACAACCTTTATTATTATTAAACATCCATTACCTTATCAAGAGCATCTGTGTACACAGCATGAAATGCATTGTTTCCCTCATTTGTAGAATACATACAGAATATAACATGAATGATATGCTTTTGTGATCCTAAATTATATGGCACTGAGATGATTATTTATTTATTTGACATTTGTTAACTGGGTTATTCCAACTGGGTGGAGACCCGAGGAGAAAAGTTCCAAACATTACAAAAAAAAAAAAAAAAACAGTAAATACATTGTCAATGCTTACAGGTAAAACAATTTTTAGAAAGAGCTGACATCAAATGACAAACAAGACAATGTTTTAAAAAGAACTAAGATAAAATGACAAACAGTACATAACAAGGTTATCATCATTTTATTTTTTTTTTTTTTTTTTTGTACAAGGTTGCTGAGAGTAAGTCAGACAGAAAACAGCATGAAGGGGATGTGAATGAATGCAAGAATAATAATAATGTGCTGGCAATATTACATTAGAGATTAGTGATTACATGAAAAAAACAACAACACCCCCATCACATGAATGGTATACAACACACCCAAAAAGTTGAATAACCTATCCTCACAATCCCAAACCATACAATCAATTGTTCTGGTCTTAAGTGTTGTGCTGACAATTTATTATGATCTGTATATTTTACAATTCTCCCACATCGGAAGTCAAATTGCCTAAATATTCACAACAGTGGTTTTGAGCAATTCTGGTTAAACCTCCAAAATTGAACAGATGGCCCTAATATCCTCTGCAACTTTCATGTCATTCTCTACTATAATGCCTGCAGAGTAAAAGCCATGTGTGTGTCACCACCATCTCTGAAATAAACAATAAGGAAAGGTAAGTTACACAGATATACTGTACAAGATGGGCAATGGAAGACTGGGGATGCATACCAGCTATAGTGAAAAGCAGAAATGTATCTGTACCTATAAACTATGATGGTATGACATTTTGCAAACTGTGTGGTAGTCATACTTGGATGTGTTATGACCAATGGCAGTTGTATATTGTAGGGTAATAAATAGTGATCACAATATACATTAGATATTGATTCCAATACCCAAGTAGTCTGCCAGTAGTGTATCTTCAAGCCAAGCAGCAGCACAGATGAGAAAATGCAGCCCATGACATGCTACACGATACCAGCAGAAGATGAAATTGAATCTCCAACTATGCATGTGAAAGGCAAACAACCAAGCACATTGCCAAATAGCATTACTGTAACTAAGCAGCAAACAGGCTGCTACCTACACAAGTAGGTGTACACAACTCAAAAAGACATGTAATGAATACATGTATCACAGACATATGCCATGTCAAAGGCAACACACAGGTGTAGGTTTATATGTATGACCTTCATTGGCCTAACAGGAAAATTTTTGGAAAGCAATATCAATAGAAATGCACACATCAATGACATGTAATAACAGATGGTTACAAATCTATGATTGATGCTACATAACCAATATCTGGCTGTGCACATGAATTTTAATAATATACACTGGGGAATATGTAACACACAAATATAACAAGAGCAAGAATGTATTTCAAGCAGTAGCAGCAACTTGTGTGCATATGTCCTGCATCTGTATAATGGTCATAGACCTTGCACAAACTGACCTTGTAACAAAACAACTGAATGAAAATGGATGAGAATTCCAACAATGGTGAACATATACCATGTGTATGTGCAAGATGATATACCTACAAAGGTGGAAGGGAGTTGGACAACATGAGCCCACATCAAGGAAGACATGTCAGTAAAGCTTCATAGGTAAACGATAAAGCAAGACAACAATATGAAAGTGGACACATTGCAAATGCACATGTATACTTCACAGCATAGGGCTGAAGTCATCCAATCTACATTGAATTGAATGGTCAATGTATGTCACATGGACAGACTGCATTGCCAATTTAATCAAAAATGGGCATGTATAAATCACACTTACAGTATTGTGAAATCATGTAACAGCAACAGGTATTGGTAAGCAAGCTAAGAACTGGTATCACATCCACATATATACTGATATGCCAATGTAAAAGAACATGTTGAATAAACACCTTCACTTAGATATCATTGACTATGGGCATGACTAAGCAAAGGGCATACCTGTGAGCAACACTACAGCACATTAACATAAAGTCAATGACTGCTCATATTCCCAAGGTACAATGGGTTTTCTCTATTGATTGTAATATGTGCCGAGACATGTGCATATATCAGTGCATATATATGCCATTAGCTGAAATATGCAAATTTATGTGAATAAGGAATGGATGAGCAAATGTAACACAGGCCAAAGAAGGCATGATGTAATGTTAATGAATAAATTATCATTACCATGGTGAATACAAGAATTGTACATTGTCAGTCTATGCATTCAGTAAAAAAGGACTGCCCATATGTTGCAGATTCATTTATATGAAACAATATATCATCATTGCCAACACATTCCACACACAATGCCAGTGTGCCAGTGTGACAGCATGACAAGTGTCATCCAAAGCACATGGGAAAGGACACGTCCTTCTGTTCAACATGCATAACACAAGAAACTAAAAATCATACTCATACCACTGTGGTGTATGTGGATATGGGCAACATGTTGTTTGCGGGTTGCTGTCAATCCCACATATGTGTGCAGTGGAATGGTCGCAGCAGTACCAGCATGTTAAATGCCAAAACCCAAGAAAAGCTGAAGGTTGAATGAAAGTCTAATGTGGTAATGAGTATCATGCACCCATTTCAACATAATAATAAATGTCACATGACATCTGCAGTGCATGTTTGGATGTGTATCACATAAGCATGGCAGCAAAATGCTATGCATGCACCAGGGTGCCTATAGAGTCTAATCAGTTATATGCTAAATACCATGGATCATAGGTTGAAAGATGATTACTAGGTTAATGGCACAAGAGCCTTTCCAAGTCTGGTTAATAATATCCTTGATATGATAATATTATATCGATTCCACAGATATAGGATGGGGTAGTATCAGGGTAGTGGGTCTTTGGGTGTTGGAGCATGGAATCATTTTACTGACTGCATCTGTCCATAAAGGACATAGGCAGGCTCTATATTACAAAATCGAAGCTTTACTTAATTGAATAAGTAAAGCTTGAACTTGTAATATCGAAACCGTAAATTGTCGAACGATTTAACCCAGAGAAACACTTCCCTTGGCTGTTCTGTGGCATATGCGCATATTTCCAGTTTGGAGTAATCTTGGAGTTGGTATATTTAAGTAGGGGTGTGTGTGAGGGGGGGTGAAGCCCCCCACTTGATTTTGGATGTAAAGTTTTTTTTTTGACCCGGCCAAGGAGAAGTGTTTCCCTTGGTTGAATCAGCAGTTTGACAACTTTAGCTGTCGATATTACAAGACTGAGCTTTAGTTATTCAATTAACTAAAGCTTTGATGTTGTAATATAGATGCCATAGGCAGTACTCCAGGAGTGAATTTACAGTTCCCCATTGATTTATCCAAATTCTTTTTGAACAGAGTGAAGGACAGGCTTTATTTTATGAAGATGGGAAGTTTATTCCATAGACAAGATAGCCTTTGGGATATGCATCTGTCTCTCCAGCAAGTTCAGTTAGAGTCACAAATAAGGTTCAGGTCCATGGAACGCATAACACTCATATCATTTTCTTGCAAATATATAACATTTTCATTAGAGCTGTATCAGAGAATGCCTTGCAGGTCAGGCATAAGTCATCTCTCAATAAATAATATGAGACGGAGTAAAGGGATAGGGCTTTTAGTCAGTCTGCATAAGACATGTGTCTTACACTTTGTATTTTTTTAGTGAGGAATCTCTGAGGTCTCTCCAGTTGGTGTAAGTGCCTGGATAAACATGAAGAATGGAGCACTGTACTCAATTATGAGCCTGATGAGGGCAGAATATAATAGCACCATGACTTCCTTTCATCTTGATGCCATGCTTTACTTATAAGTTGAGCCACACAGAAGGACTTCTGCACATTTATAGCTACCTGGTGGTCAAAGTTTAGGTTACTATCTATCTGTGTTCCTAGGTGCCTCACCACTGAGTCTTCTTTTAGAGGTGTGCTATCAATATTAGAATTTGCAGGGATATCTGATTTACCAAAGGGTATGATTAGACATTTTTTAGCATTTAGTCTCAGATCATGGTTTTGGCACCAGTCATGTATTAATTTTTAGACCTGTTTGTAGGATATCAACATAGTTTGGGGATTCAATGATTGCTCCCACCTTACAGTCATTGGTGAAGTAGGTGAGCCAGAGGACACCAGCACTGGCCATCACTTCAGAGAAGTATATATCAAACAGGAAGGGTCCCCACATTCAGCCTTGTGGGACACTGCTAGTAAAAGGTTTCTTATCAGAAGTGGACTAACCTATCCAGACAACATGTGTCCTGTCAGTGATCCAGTTTGCTATCCATCTGGCAATGTTGGGGTTTATGCCTAACTCTGTATGTTTATCTATGATCCCTGAGTGGAGAATTGTGACAAACACTTTGGCCAGGTCTAGTTAAGCACTGTGTACAGTCTTACTTTCATCCAAGGCCCTGGTGACTTTCTCAAAGAAATCCACCAGACTGAGCAGGAAAGACCTCCTTTGATAAAGCCAAATTGGGTCTGGTCCAGTATTTATTTTAGAGAGTTTCTTTGTCATTATTGATCAGGTTCATGATAATTCTCTCCATGACCTTGTACTTAAGACTGGTCAACTTTATGGGTATGTAGTTCCCTGGGTAGGTTGATGGGTCCCCGCTTGTGCAGAGGGATGACTGTTCCAGTCTTCCATTCTTCTGGGACAAAGCCCAGCTGAAGGCTGTGGTTAAAGAGAGGTTTTTAATGGCCCTGGTAGATTCTGCTTTAAGCTATTTAAGAACACATCCTGGAATGTTGTCAGGACCCATGGAGGCTGTGTCTTTGGCTTTAGCGAGCACAGTAAAGACCTATTCCCTCTTAATGACCAGTAGGGGGATGTTTGCAGGTAGTAGTAGGTGATGTGGGAGAAGTTTGAACTGAACTTATTGGCCAGCAAGTTTTCTATAGTTTCAGGCTGGGTGTAAGTGTTGCCATTCATGATTAACTCAGCATATTGTTGAGTGTTTTTCCTGGGTTATGAACATAATTAAAAAAGCCTTATGGTTATCTTTCACCTGGGAGGCTAACTTTGCCTGATAGTTTGCTTTGGCAGATCTGACCAGCTCTTTAATTTGTTTACACTGGTGAGTGTCTTTTTGAACTGTTTTGTCTGTTCCTTCTTGGCTTTGGAGAGGATTTTTCTTCCTTTTGTTTAATAGCCTATTTATGCTAGGGGTCCACCAGGGTGATTTATTTTTGCCAGTAATCATAGATTTGACAGGTACTGCCTCCTCTATGCAGCTATGAACGAGGTTGTACAGTGCTTTTTTGTACAGCTCAGGGTAGGCTTCAGGGTCATCTAGGTTCAGAGGGGCTTAGAAGTTTAATAAGTTGTCACTTTATTTGAGACAATTGGCCTTAGCAAAGTTTTTAACAGGTTTGGAGTTTGATGGGGGTTCTAGGTTAGTTTTAATACTAAAGGAGATAATTTTGTTGTCCGATCTTATCAGGGAGAAGTTCATGCACAGGAGGGAGCAGCATTTCCTCCATATTCATGAGTACTAGGTCTAGGATACTAGTACCTCTAGTTGGGGAGCTAACTAGTTGCTTCAGGGTATTTGCATTGATGAAGTCCAAAAACTATTGAGCAAGTGAATTATGGGTTGCATAAGTCTCCCAGTTTGTGGGAGGGGGTAGCTAAAGTCACCAATAAGTATGGTGTTAGGCTGAATCTTAAGAAGTTCCAGTAGGTTTAGGTAGAAGGTGTGGTTTTCCAAACTTATGTTGGGGATCTGTGGCTAACAAGAATATGATTGTGGGGTCCCTATTATGTCATCAAAGGAACAGATCACCAAACAACATTTTGAACAGCATTTTGTTGAACATGCCATTTGTCAAACTGTTCTTACTGATATCACAATAAGGTAGGGATTGGGAAATTTGTCCTTTCCCTACTAAAGTGTGATCCCAGAGTTGGTATAATAATTAGTGGGGGGTGTGAGGGTTCAATGAATGGAATTTCCAATTAAATGCCATTCAGTGAACTGATGGTTCAATAATATAATATAGACCAGATTGGGGGTTGCGTCTATGATTTGTTGGGCATGGAGCAGCTCAAGCAAGTCATACTGTTGGACCAGTCTAGCAGATTACTTGTTATTTATATACACTGAGACATTTCCTACCTCTGTTTCATCCTGAGCTGAAGGGGATCTAATTATAGGAAAGGCATCATAGCCTTTGATAGCTGAGGTACATTTCATGGTTCTGAACCATGTTTCTGATACTGCTCATATGTCTGTGTTCTCCAGGATGAACAATGCTTTCAGGGAGTGCAGTTTTTTATTAAAACTCCTAGCACTAAGCAGCAGTACCTTTAGGTAGTTGTGACTAATTTTTGTTATGTTTAGGTTCATAGGTTCATAGGTTTATACTAGGCTATCTGCCCTAAGGCATTTATAAGCCTAGCCCAAAGTTTTGTGGCTTACGCCACCCCTTATGTTAAAAAATACTGTGCCCATTAGTTTGTTGTGCCTCTGTCCAGCAGTAACACAGAGATGATTCCCGGGGTAAACCTACGATCTCCCATCCACCGGTCAAGATTTCTCTTGAACAGAGCCAGTGAGGTGCTCTGCCTCACATGGACTGGGATTTTATTCCACAGGATAGGGAGTCTCTGGGTGACAAATCTATCCCTCCAGCATGTCCTATTTATATCTGTGCTAAGGTTTAAGTCACTTGCTCTAGTGGATCTGGTAGATTTGGATTTTTTGAGGTGGAGCATGTCCATTAATTCCGGGTTGGACATGGCCTTGTATGTCAGGCACAGGTCACCTCTGAGCAGACGGTATGTGACTGAATAGAGCTGGAGTTTCTTCAGTCTGGCAGCATATGACAGATTTTGGAGTCCCTTTATCCTTTTGGTGAGGAACATTTGGGGTCTCTCCAATTGCTGCAGGTGTCGGGTGAGATACATCCCGAATGGGGCATTGTACTCGATCATTGGTCTGATAAGTGAAGAGCACAGGGAACAATGACCTCACTTGATCTGGATGTGAATCCCTTCATGATCAGGTGGGCAATGTAGAAGGTCTTTCTAACCACTTTAGCAATATGAGTGTCAAAAGAAAGGCCACTGTCAACCTGGGTCCCCAGGTCCCTGATAACCTCTTCTGTGCTTAGTGGATTGCCACCTATATGGTAGCTTGGGGTTACCTTGTTTTTCCCGAAGGGTATGACTATACATTTTTTGGCATTTAACTTCAGGCTATGGCTCTGGCACCAGCTATCAGTTTCCGTGAGACCCCTCTGAAGGATATCTGTGTCCGATGTACTTTCCACTATGGCGCCCAGTTTGCAGTCATCTGCAAACTTTGTCAGCCATAGTCCTCCTATGTTTGCCTGTACTTCTGAGAAGTAGATGCCGAACAACAGGGTCCAAGGACTGAGCCCTGTGGGACACCACTTGTGACCGGCTTGGAGTCTGACATGGCGCCAGCAACTCTAACCCTGTGGGTTCTGTCCTTTAGCCAGTTTGCAACCCATCTTGTGACATATGGGTTTACATTTAAGCTGGTAAGTTTTTCTATAATACCCGAGTGGGGTATTGTGTCAAAAGCTTTTGCAAGGTCAAGGTAGGCTGTATGGACTGCCTTTCCCTCATCAATGGCCTTGGTGACTTTTTCGAAGAAGTCGACCAAGTTCAAAAGGCATGATCTGCCCTTGACAAAGCCAAACTGGGTTGGGTCCAATGTCTGCAAGTTCCCTATGTCTTTGTTTATGAGTTCCATTATGATCCTCTCCATAGCTTTGTAGACCAGGCTTGTTAAGCTTATGGGGTGGTAATTACCAGGGTCCGTAGAGGCACCGCCTTTGTGGAGTGGGACCACAGTTGCCGTACGCCACTCCTTGGGCATGTATCCTGTGGTAAGGCTAAGAGTTAACAGCTGCCTTATGTGCGGGTTTAGTTCCTCATTGAGTTCGTGTAGCACACAGCCGGGGACAACATCCAGTCCCATTGATGCTGTGTTTTTAGCTTTAGAGAGAGCAGCTTTCACCTGCGCATTTGAGATGTCTGGGAGGCTACGCTGGGATAGTTATCTCTCCTTTTGGGGGGGAGAGGGGGGTGAAGTTTGCACTGAACCTGCCTGCCAGTATGTTGGCAATGTCTGTGGGTTCAGTGATTTTTGTATAATTTTGGACTATTTCTGAGCATATCTGGGAGTTTCCACCCAGGTTTCTAACATAGCTGAAGAAGGCCTTATGATAGTCTTTTGAATCTATGGCAATTTTTCTCTCAAAGTTGGCCTTGGATGATTTTATGAGTGCTCGTATTTTTTTACTAATAATGATCAAGGGTGTCTTCTTTTATGGATTTTGCTCTATCATGTAACAGCTTTCTCCTCTTATTGTAAAGTTTGTTTATGGCTGGGGTCCACCAGACTGGACGTTTGCCCTTCGTGGAAGGAGTCTTGGTTTTATTAGGGATTGCCTGATCCATGCAGTCCTGGAGGTGTTCGTAGAAGGCATTTGTAAGGGCTTCCGCAGCTTGGGCTGTGGTTTCCACTGGCTCGGGGGCCTTGAAGGATACCACACCAGTCTTGAGTAGTGTGAAGTTTGCTTTAGAGAAGTTCTTCACTGTGGTCTTTTTTGTTTGGGGTGGGGGCGGGATGTGGATTTCCAGTGAGATTAGTTTATGATCTGATCTTAGCAATGAGGGATATACTTCCGGTGTGGAGCATTTTGTCCCCATGTTTGTGATGATGAGATCTAGTATATTTTCTCCTCTTGTGGGAATGGTGACTGGTTGTTCCATGGCATTTGAATTTATGAACTCCAGGAACCTTTGGGCTAGAAAGTTGGGGCTTGAGTAATGTTCCCAGTCTATATTTGGGTAGTTGAAGTCACCCAATATAATGGTGTTTGGAGATACATTTATACCCTCCAGTGTCTTCAGGAAGGCTGTGTGGGGTTCCTGAGTTTGAGAGGGTGGCCTGTAGCATGCTACAAATTGTAGAGCAGTTTTGCCTATGGTTAATTGCACCTGGATGGTTTCCGATGCTTTGTGCGTTGCCACCAACCTGGAGGTGTGGGTATCCTTGATGAATATGGATACACCCCCTCCTTTTGTGGTGTGATCCGGGTTTTGGGGCCAGAACGCATGATATGAGGTAAAACCTGATAGTGCCGGGGTGCTCTCAGGAGCCTTGAACCAGGTTTCAGTCACAGCACAGACATCGATGTTCTCCATACTGAGAAGGGTCTCGAGTGCGTGCATTTTGAGATTTAGACCTGGCATTGAGCAGCATTACCCTTAGTTTCTTCCCATTTTTGTTTTCTAGGGTGGTAGGTTTAGAATTTGAGCCTTGCCTAAAAAAAGGCACTATGGGGGTGGCAAGAGTCTTAGCCAGTATCCGGAATCCCAGGGGTGACAGGTGCAAGCCGTCCCTTGCGAATCAGCGTGGCTTGTCAAGCATGTCATCCCAGGCAGACAGACACTGGATCCCCTTTGAATGACACCAGAAATTAAACCAATTGTTAAAGCTGATCATCTTGTCTCTATGTTGTGGCATCATTCTTGGTGAAGGAAGGATACTGCTCAGGGTCAGGGTCATACCTGAATGAAAAAAAACAAGCGAAACTAAAAGCATCAAAATTTATAAACCATTTAGAAAAGATATTGCTTGTAATAATTTTTTACATGCTAGTAGTGCGCATCCTGCACATTTAATTGAAGCTCTTCCATTTGGGGAATTCAAACGTATTCAGGAACATACTTCTGAAAACATTTTTTTAAATGTAGAATTTGAAAATGTTAAACATAGGTTAAGGTCAAGAGGTTATCCAGACAAATTTCTTAATAACAGTGTTGACAGACTAGTTAACTCAAGTAGGATTACCCATAGGGGGAATAAGGATTGGCCTAATACCCTAAAAAATTATGGGCGTATAAAAGATGACAATATCAGTATTTATTTCGTGACAAGATTTTCTCCTTTTTCTAAAATTATGAAAAATGTAGTGGAATTTTTATGGCCAATTGTTAGTGGTAATGAGGAGATAGGCAATTTGTTTCCAGATTCTGTTTGCTTTTCCTATGGGAGATATGCTAATTTAAAAGAAATTTTGAAATGCAAGTTTAATTTGAATGATAGGTTAGGTCCTGAATTGATTACTTTACCTCAAGGCATGTTTAAATGTGGTAAATGTAAAATTTGTAGGAATGTGAAGAATTTATCAGGCAGTACCATAAATGGGGTGAAATACATTGCTCAGAGTTATTTCAATTGCAAATCTTGTGGGGTAGTGTACATTATTGGTTGTGATTGTGTTCCAAGTAAATATTATATTGGCCAAACTAAACGCCAATTAAAAATACGTATTTTGGAACACATGGGAGATGTTAGAAATGCTAGAATTGATAGTCCAATTGCTGAACATTTTAACACAGTTCATAATGGTGCTATGGAATCTTTATTTTTTTGTGCTTTAGCTAAACCTGTACCAGGCATGAATGGTAATTACTTACAGAATCTTTTAAATCTTGAAAGTAGATTCATTTTGAAATTTAGCACTTTAAAACCTAAGGGTATGAACCTAGAAGTAAATCTTACACTCTGATCTTTGGGCAGTAAATTATATTGTATTTTGTGATGCATTAAGGTGTTTGCATATTTTCAATCTGAATGCATTTATATGAAATTTTCAGTTTCACTAGATGTCTCTTTAACTCTAATTGGTATTTATGTAAATATTTAATTGTATAATTGGTGCTTTGTATAATATATAAGCAGCTAAGAAACTGATGGTTTTATTCCTTTGAAGGCTTTCAGCCGAGGTACCGGAATAAATTTTGCTGCTTCCAGTTTCGCTTGGTTTTTTTCATTCAACCTTTTGCTTGGTTTTTGTACTTGTTCAGGGTCATACCTGCCTGGGCTACATAATCAGAGAGCTCCTCTATGTCTTTTTTCATGTAGTCCAGGGAGGTACGTCTCAGGTCGTTCACACCAGCATGGACAATGACTGTGTCATATTTGTACTTGCTGTGGAGTGACCCGAGTGCTTGTGTTATGTGGCGGATTCTAGCATCCGATAGGCAGCTTACTGTGACCCTCTCCTTGTTCAGCCTGGTGAGTGGGACGTCAGTGTGTCTGACTATGGAGTCACCTATGACAAGTATGTTTGGTGTTGTATTTGGCCTTAAGGGCTGTGACTGCTTTGCACACTGATTTTGTGGTTTATGTGTTGCCTGTGGTGTGTCATGAGGTGGCAGTTGCTTGGGTGTCTGCTTTGGAGACCTCAGCTGTTTAGGTAAATTTTTGCTCAGAGCCTCAGAGTATGTCTTTGTGTGTTTATTTGTTTGATTCATTGTTGTGATAGCTTTATGTGAGACTGGTTTTGTGGTGTGTGTAGTTGCCTTCTCCTCCTGTCTGGTCTTGCCAGTCCTGAGTTGAGAGAGTTCAGCCTCCAGTTTGGCTAAATAGCTGCATCTCTCGCAAGTATTTGTGTTATGTGGGAGGAGGAGAGGGTTGTCTGTGTACATGAGGCAATTGTAACATTGCCTCAATATTCCCAGATTCACCGACTGGACAGGAGAGGACGCCAGCATCTGGCCCTTCGACATGCTAGAGAAATGAAGAAGTTAGGGGTGTAACTGAATAAGAGAGGACTAAGTAAGGAAGTGGGTACTCCTGGGGGGGGGGGGTCGCTAGTGAGGGACTTTGTATAATACAGAAGTGCTTAACCTGAAAAGAAGATGCTTTTAAGACAAGCGCTGAGCTTTTTTTTTTGGAGAAAAAAAAGCTTTTAGGAACAAGTGCTGCGCTTTTTAGTTTAGGGATATACTGTTTAGATTACTAGTAGAGCAGTTCTAAGGGAAAAAATGAAGAACAGACTTTATGGAGCCAGAAAAAGTTTAACCTTGTTAAACCAGCACTGCCCAATGCTGCTCTAGTGGCAACTCCATGCTAAATCGCGCTAAAGCACGCTAAAGCGTGCTTGATAGCAGGGGCTGGAAAGAACCAGGAATTGACCCAAAACGGCCAATAAAACTACAGTTTCAAGTCAGTAACCACTCTCACGGGGGGCAGGGAAGCTGCTCAATGTTTTTCACTGCCACTGATCAACAGAGAGACTTTCCTTTAGCCCAAGCAAAAATGGTCTCACAGAAACTTACAAACAGTTCAAGAACAGCAAGCCTGTAACTGAACTTTTTTAAAATCTCAGAAAAGTGGGAAAAAAGCAAGATTTTTTTTGTTTTTGTTAATGAGAGATAGCAGAGGTTCACAAGTAATATCAAGTTATAACAGTGCAGTAAATGACCCCACACAAGAATGCTAGGCCAAAGACAGAAAATATGCAAGTTTTGAGAAAAAAACGATTTTAAAATTAAGTGCAAACAGGAAATTCAGTAAACAGCTTTTGGTTGTGCTCTAAATACAACTACTAATGCAGAAATCAAGTTTAACAAGCCAGAAAATGCTCAAACTAGGCAACTATGCAGAAAAACTTAGCAAATAAACAGAGGAAAAATACTTAAAATCTCAAAACTGGCTCCTATCTTCTCTCAGCGTTTTCTCCTCTTGCTGGGTGCTTCACCAACAGCCAACAAGCCTGAAAAGACACCAAAACCACAAGGCAACTAGGTTTTAAGAGAGGAAGATGAAGGAGTTTTGGAAATGACCCCTATTGGTCAATAAAACTACAGTTTCAAGTCAGTAACCACTCCCACGGGGGGCAGGGAAGCTGCTCAATGTTTTTCACTGCCACTGATTAACAGAGAGACTTTCCTTTAGCCCAAGCAAAAATGGCCTCACAGAAACTTACAAACAGTTCAAGAACAGCAAGCCTGTAACTGAACTTTTTTAAATCTCAGAAAAGTGGGAAAAAGCAAGATTTTTTTTTGTTTTTGTTTTTTCAGAGATAGCAGAGGTTCACAAGTAATATCAAGTTATAACAGTGCAGTAAATGACCCCACACAAGAGTGCTAGGCCAAAGACAGAAAATATGCAAGTTTTGAGAAAAAACGATTTTAAAATTAAGTGCAAACAGGAAATTCAGTAAACAGCTTTTGGTTGTGCTCTAAATACAGCTACTAATGCAGAAATCAAGTTTAACAAGCCAGAAAATGCTCAAACTAGGCAACTATGCAGAAAAACTTAGCAAATAAACAGAGGAAAAATACTTAAAATCTCAAAAGTGGCTCCTTTCTTTTCTCAGCGTTTTCTCCTCTTGGTGGGTGCTTCACCAACAGCCAACAAGCCTGAGGGTTTAACATCTTGGCACAGCCTACAAAAGGCACTATGGGGTAGATAAAGTGTTTACCAGTATCTGAAAGCCAAGTGGTGACAAGTGCAAATCATCTCTGGCAAAGCATCAGGGTTTGTTGATCATGTCTCCCCAAGCAGATAGATATTGGATCTCCTTGTTGTGACACCAGAAACTAAACCAATTGTTGAAGTAAATCATGTTTTGATGGTACTATGGCATCATCATTGGTGAAGATATGATGCTACTCAAGGCTAGATTCACACCCACCTGGACAAATATTCAGAGAGTTCCATCATGTTTCTCTTCATATAGTCCAGTGAGGTACATTGTTTATGCCCACGTGGACTACAACCATGTCATACTGGTACTTGTGGTTTAAAGACCTAAGTGCACGCATGATCTGACAGATTCAGGCTCCAGACTTACAACTTACTGTGATGTTCACCTTCTTTAGCCTAGTAAGGAGTAAATAAGTATGTCTTACAATGGAATCCCCAATAACGAGAAAGTTTGGTTGTGTTGTGTGTTGCCTTACGGGCTTGGAAGCTGGGCTACTATGATTTTCAGAACTATGTGTCGTGTGAAGTGCTGTCTTTTTGGAGTGTATGTGGGGCCAGTGAGAGATGCTTTTAGGTGGTCTTGGAGGTTTTGGTAGATTACAAATTAGTACCTCTGCATATGTGGGTCTATTTGTTTGTTCCTTAGTGTTGGTAGAGAGTGTTTTGGGTATAACACTGATAACCTGATTTGCATTTTTCATGTATGTATATGAGAGCTTTGCCACCAATGATATTGTGTATCTGCATCTCTCACATACAGTATTTTGTTTGCTCAAAAATTAAATGGTTGTCAGTGAACAGAAAGCAGTTACTACACTGCCTTATGATGGCCATATCAACCAGGCCAGGAACAGAGTTAACAGGAAAGTGCCTCTCCATTATACCAGATCCTTAGTAGATGGGGAGGAGTAGAGGAGCATCAATTAAAGGTCCAACTGAGAGTGTTTAATAGTATACTATAAGATGACCTACAGTGGTGCTGCCTTTTGTACAAACAGGCAGCTCTTTGAGCAGCTATGAACAGTGGGAGACTATGGAGACAATTTCCTATAGAGGATTCTAAATTGGAGAGGTTTGCTTATATACAAAGCACAGGTGATCACTAATTCGGAACATATCTTGCAGTATCAGAGGAGGTTTGGAAATATCAGAATACTGTTAAAATGTCCTAAGAGCAGTACAGTAACAGATGTTTTTTCATTTACAAGCTTAGGCTGAAAAACAATGATAAAATTAACCGAATGAATACATGCAGCACAGAACTGTTAAATAGCACTGAGATAGTTAGATCAAGCAGAAAATCAGCTTTGTATCCACAGATGGTTTTAGATGAAAACCAAAGTCTTGTAGTCACAAGTGTCCAAGCCAGGCACAGGGAAGCTCTAAATAAATGAGCACAGTCTCACAAAAATGTAAGGGTTTTATACCTGTAGGATGAAAGACTTTTACATGGTTAAGACCTCATGCTAATCAAATAAACACCCAATGGGCCTTCCACCAGCAGTTCCCAACTCAGATGGGTTGAAGCAGCCCTCTACCCCCACCAGAGTATAGAATAAAACCTTCTCAATGTAAAACAAACTGGTTTTAAGCTCAAGTGCAGTAAATGTTTTATAACAAAAGGCAGATCTTCTGCAGTATCAAGAATCCTTGGAACTAAGTTCCCAAACTTCTACAAACACAGAAAAACTTTGCAAAACTTAAAAAAGCAAACTTAGGAGAACTTTGGCAAACTCGCAACAGGCAACATCCCACAAGTGGATCACAGAGACAATATTTACAGTCCTATGGGGCCAGCCTGATGTGGATGAACATCACAAATAATCTCCAGGGCTATTTCCATGAATGTGTCCTGCATAGCCCATAGCATAGTTTGAAAAAAAAATCCCCATTATGTCCTTCATCTGTGTCAAAAAGACATCAGTCGTCACCTCCTGGATCTATTCCAGATAATCATCTTGTTGGGATCTTGGCATCAGCTCATCTGGGGTGCAGCAGGGATGATGGTACATGCAGGTCCAGCTTCCTTGCCATCATCTTCATCTCCATCTCTGTCATAGTTGTCATCATCTCTGACATCTGATTGGTGAGAATCCATGGGTCCCATGCTCTGTCAAGGTGAATTACAAGATAAGAAAGAAAGTACATATGCATACCTGCTTCTGTACGACTACATAACATATCCACTGAGACACAATGGATAGGCAGAAAACAGTCAGTATAAAACCTTCAAATATATTATGGCCATAGTAAAATGTACCACCATATGCAATGTATGTCAGTAATCAAAACCATAACCATGAAAACCAAATTTCTATCAGGCTGCACATTCCTGTGAAAATCAAAGCTGACGTTAAATTGAAACTGATGTACACATGTGTAATCTAAGAGATATTGAGTAACATCCTGCCAACATGTGATGTCTGCCTATGGAAATAAAGATATATTAGCATACATTGCAGGTGTCATTAAAAACACATTCTCAGATGAACTGGCCTAAAATGATTATGTGGGAGAAGTATAATAAACAGATTTGCTAGTAGTGGATGGATCCTCATGCATACAATACATTCCTTATCCCCTATTATCTATACTTATGGATATTTTCAATACAGGCCCATGTCAGGGCTACTGTATCCATCACATGCAATCCTCACATGAGTCTATCTTGCAAAACAACACTTTGAGAATAGCAACATAATACTAGTACTGTGACCTGGACTGCTTAATAACTGTGACATATGCCAAAGTACATTGGCCAGGAGACTACATGAAAGAATATCACTATTTCCATGTTTCCTGTCATGTATGTGTGCACTGCTCATTTATGTCGGTGCATGAATGTCAATCATAACCAGGTGTCAATGCATGTAATGAGTCATATGAGCAGCCACTAATTAGCATATCGATATAATGAAGATATAATGAGGTGACAACCCAGGGGGAAATATGAAAGCCATGTGTAAAAGAGCTGAGTAAGTAAACATATCCACTGGCTAACCCAGCATCAATTTTTGGATTGCAACACAACACACTAGAAATAATGTACAATCATAAACACAGTGCCAGTCTATGACACATGAAAATATAGTGCATGTTGCACAAACAGCATTGCTTGTCTACAAATATATTGGTGCCTTGCATACATTTATTAGAAATCACAATGCATTATATAGTGAAATGCTCCATTCTAATTTTCAAACAGGCTGCTGGAAATGTTGAACAGGAATGCCTATGTGCACAAGTATCCCTTAATAAGCCATTAAAGGTATTTGATGCAGATGTGATACCCATATTGAACCAAAGAGCATGCCAGACAGTCTATCTACAACAGTGTGAACAATGACACACCAGACACCTATTCAGTATGTGAGCATACAGGCTACACAAAACATATCAAACACTAAAAGCCACAGCTATACATACAAATGTAACAACAGCTACATCACAAACAGCAGGCAAAGTATAATCAGTTTATATATAAAACACCATAATCAGCTGTACTGTGACCATTACAAATAACTGACTGTCTTAAAGGGTTGTGGCCTAAAATTCAAAACATTATCTTCAGTAAACATGGCTTGCTGCTAACTCATATGTAAACATATTTTTATGTTATTCATATTTGTAATCACAGGGATTGTCTGACTATTGCACTTACCTTACAGATGCATGATGGGTATTCCTGCATTATAAGTACTATACATGGTAGTGGCAAAAATAAGATCCTGTAGTAATGATCACTTCTATTTTAGTTACAAAATCTGACAAAGTAATCACATACCTCTCCCTGCATTGCTCCTCCAATCTGCGCATCTGCCCAATGCACAGGGCCCAATTCAAATCTCAGCCTTCATCACTTACAAAAAGCATGTATAAATCTTGTAAATATATTTTTTAACTTTTAAATGCTACAGAATCTCCATATACAATTTTGAATGTTTTGTACACAGTCCTTTACATATTTGAGGAGAATCGAACACTTGCACACTGGCGGAACTGAGATTCAAACCTTCAAATTTCTGCTATGTGCATACTCTAACCCTGACATACAGCTTCCTAGCTAATCCATTTTACCTGAGAACAAATGGGGAAATGCAGTTAAACAAATCTGAGGTATGCATGTGCAGGGACGGGGTAGTAATAGGGATGACTATTTATGCTTTACAAGAAGTACAATGTGCTGTGCATTTATGAAAACAAAATTGCAAGCATGAATGAATGTCAGAACAGTGGTCACAATGCAAAAACACAAATGTAAAATTTCATGCCTCAGATAGCAGAACACTGTCATGTAATACATAACTGCTTTTAACAGATAGCTACAAATTCCTTTTTTTTTTTTAAAAAGGTGAGTAAACAAAACCATGCATATACATAAAAGTACAAGCAATGAATCAATTACATACATGGATGCTTGTGACCTTGATATAAAGAGAGATGAACATAAGAACATATTTAACATGAACAAGGAAGAAGACTACAGCCTCTTGAATTATGCATAGTATACAAATTAACAACAAAAACCCAAAAGGAACAATATATACAGTGCTACCAGTACTAAAAAAAAAAAGAGCAAACAGTGTCAGTACATTAAGACTACCTATTAACAGCCCTACTAGTACTTTGCAGGAGAAGAGAGTGGCCCCATAAATAAAGAAAGAGAGTATAGGGGAAGGTTTGTAGGAAAGCCAGAGTTTAGTCGCACAGGATTATTTCAAATAGGCTTTTCCAAAGTTTACTGTAATAGGCTCTCTTCTTAGGTCCATTTATGATGAATTTCTGAGCCGAGATATATTTGGTGGCCATGTCTTTGAATGCACAATTTGGTCCGATCTAACCAGTTATATGTGATGTAAAGTTTTATGAGGGAACACATCGTAATTAAGATGTGAAGATGAAGTTTAGGAGGTATATTTAGTATAACCGTATCCCATGAGAGAGTGGAGCTATAGTAACCCATTTTTGAGTTTGAGAGAACACCATAGTTTATGGAATTCTTGCAGTGCCACATAATATGCAGTAAGTCAGCTCTCACACCAGGGCAAACAGAAAGGCGAGCTATTGGAATTAAATTTATTAATTCTTACGGGGTATAGTAAGAGTTGTTATTCAACATCAGTTATATAAGAGTTTTTAAAGAGTTCTATAGTGGTTTTTATAGCTAGTAATTTTGGTCTTCTGTAATAGGAGAGTTTTGCTTATCCCAGTATTTGGAGAATAGGCAGTTACCTTTGTAAAGTAGAGGGTGTAATAACTTGTATGACGAGGATGTTGTTTTGTTGTCATTAGCAATTGTATTAATGATTAGTTTTAATTTATCGATTAGTAGTGTATCAGGAATATATTATTGGTTTGTGAAGAGATAAGTTCCCTAAGTTGACGGAGCATAACCGTGTATTTGTTGTTAACTTTCAGAGTTAAACGTAGCTCAGCAAGAGACAAGTTTTTATGTTTAAGGATATCCCACACTGTAAGGCCTTTAATGAGAGGGAATTCCTCAAGATCTATCATCTTGTTGTTGATCCTTAGATTGAGATTAAGATGCATTGGTTGAAGAAAAGGAAGAATAGGATGAAGATTAATGTCCTTAATCAATTTCTGAAAAGATTTAATTTGAAATTTCAATATGGGTGATATTCTTGAACTTTTCAAAGAGGGAGATAGAAAGGGAATAGACTTAGGATTGATTTTATTAGAGAGAATATGACCTTGCCATATCTTCAACCAAGCTGGATAGTGAGTTTGAGGTTTTCTATTCATGTTTGCAACGGACCATAGTTTATTGGAACAAATAATTATGTAATAAAGATGAAAGTTTTCTCTTTAGGAAGGCATAATTTGGAAAAAGAGATCCTAACGTTTTGGAAACCAAAGAAATTTGACCAAGGTTTTTTCAAACTGTGAGAAAAGATTGTTTGATAAAATAACATTGATTGAACTAAATTGATACAGGAGTCTAGGCAAGATATTCATTTTCACAATAGCTACTTTAGAAAGAAATGATAGATTTAGTAATTTCCATCTTTGAAGGTCCTGACAAATGATGGACCATGATTTAAGCAGATTATTTTGAGCTTGGTTGTGTTCAAAATTAATGCCTAAGTATTTAAGATTGTATGAGATATTAAAGGGAGATTCAGGGAAAAAGAAAGGTTTATGAGCCTCAGGATTTATTGGGAAAATGTGTGACTTTTTGTTGTTGACTTGGTAACTTGAGGCCTCAGAAAAAATAGTAATTGCTTTTAAAATTTTTGGCAGGTCTGTGTTAGGAAATTTGAAGTAAAGGTTTAAGTCATCAGCGAAGGCTGATAGAGCTACTTGTGTGTTGAGAATTTTAGGTATGGTGTGATATGTATTTTGAGTAATATATAGAAAAAATGGTTCGATAAAAAGATTGAAGAGAAAGGGAGAAAGTGGACAGCCTTGTCTTGTACCATTGGTAATCTTAATTGAATTAGATCTTTTTTTGTTTATATATAAATAGGTGGATGAGTTTGAATAGAGAATTCTGATCATATCTGAAAAAATTTTTGGTATAGTAAAATGCGAGAACAGAAAGTCCCAGTCTACCCTGTTTTAGTAAACTGAATAAGAGAGTCCAAAGTTAGTGTATTATCCGACATAAACCCAGCTTGATCAGATGATATTATATGTGGCATTATCTGTTTGAGTCTGTTGGCTAAGATAGTAGAAAAATTTTAATATCAACATTTATAGATAGGTCTGTAGTTATGCGGATCGTTTTTCTTTGTTGTTTTTAAGTAAAAGAATTGTTTTAGAGTTGTTCCAGTGTATGTCAGAGATTCCATTTTTTATAATGTAGTTAAAGACTTCAAGAAGAATAGCTATTTTTGGACTAAAAGTTTTGAAAAATTAGTAGTGAAGCCATCTGGACCAGGAGATTTCCCTATTTTAAGTTTATTGATGGCACTTTGAATCTCTTGAATATTAAGTGGAGCTGATAAGAGGGTTGTTTGATCCTGATTCAGAGATGGGAAGGAAATGGAGTTGAGAAATGTTTATTGGAGGAAGTGTGCCTATTCTTGCTATAAATATCTGTATAGATGTCATAAAAAAGGTTAATTATCTCAGAGTCTGATTTATATAGCACCCTCTGTATTGCAAAATGGAGAGTGCCACTATTATTTTGAGTATTCTAGATAGGGTTCTAGATGGGATTTGTGCCCATTCAGAATAAGTCGCAATCTGTTTTTGTTCATGTAATGAATAGTTATGTAGGTGTAGCTCACATAATTCTTTATGTGTCGAATTGATTAATTTCTCTAACTTGGGGTCAGGATGTGATTTTAGTTCTCTCTCCAGAGAGGCTAGTTTTAGAACTAGACTAGTTTCTTTTTCTTTATTCAGCTTGTTGAAGAAAGTGGCTTTGCTGATCAAATAACCTCTTAATTCAGCTTTACAACATTGTATATCAAACGCTATTTGAGATTTGTTAAGGTTAGCATATAATTCAGACAGTGACGCATTTATTCTCTCTAGGATCTCTTTGTATTTTAGTAAATTATTGTTAAAGGACCAGTTCATATGTGCAGAATATGCGAAAGAAATCATAAGAGAGATTTTTGCATGGTCAGATAGTAGCCTAGGCTCACATCTTAGTGTGTTCTTGAATTTGGAGAAAAATTTAGAGATTAAGAAAAAGTCTAGACGTGACCATGATTTGTGACAGTTAGAGTAGAAAGTGTACATGCTGTCCTTACGTGAGTCAGTACTGTAAACAATAGTATCCATGAGATTAAAGTCAGACATTAGTTCCTCAAGGGCAATAGAAGCTTGAAAGTTATATGAGGAAGAGTTGCTGGTACGATCTAATCTGGGATTTAACACTGCATTCCAGTCACCTGCGATTATCAAAAGGTGGTTTGGGAATGAGCTAAGGATATTATAAATTTCTAGGAAAAAGAGATGTTGTAGGGTACATGGACCATATATATTTAAAAATAAAACAGGTTTGGTAGAGTCTGGTAGTACAGAGGTAAAATAACACCATCTACCATTTTTATCAGACTTACATTCCATAATAGTGCCCTGGAATTGTTTCTTAATTATAATGGCTACACCTTTAGAGCTTGAGCTATCACCCCCGGCTATTATAGTCCTGATCCATTTTCTGTTGGATGTTTTCCCAGCCCTCTTTAGGTAGATCCTGTAAGAAACAGATACCAGCCTGAGATTTAAAAAGATGGAGAATTAAGTTTTTTTTGTAGACCCTTAACATTCCAGCAGTCTATATGCCAACTATTGAATTCCTTATTTTAACTGGTTATACTGAAAAATTCTAATAAAGTGGGATTATTATTCTACCTGTATTTGATATTGTTTGATTATGGGGATTTGCCTTAGGGCTTGAGGAAAGGAAGAGAGCACAATAGGACATTAATCCTGTCTTTATGATAAGATTAACCTTGCATAAGGAGGTAGCACACAGCTTCTTCAAACTAACCCCAGTGCCTAACCACCCAAACTCCTTGTATGAAGAAGGAAACATACACCCAAACAAAACCAAAAACCTCTATACATATGTACAAAATATTCCAAATGAACAACAAACCTAGCATACTTACACATACACCCACTGAGCTTCCAAGATCAAGCGCATTGTAAGTACAATTTAAATATCTAGCATATTTCTGAAGTAGAAAAAAAAAGCAGTATATCAGTTGTAAATGCATCAATATGCCTACGTCCAACATTCAAATTGAGTTTTAAGTACTAAGGTTATGTGTTTGGATGAAAATTTAAATGTAACAGTCTTAGAGCCGAGCACACTAGTAAAATTGGTTTATATATCTTAGATTAACACATTATCCCATAGAATATTTTAGATCAGCAAAAAGTCTTGGCAGGTCCCATATACCACACAAGGTGATGGTTGTCCTATGACATACCACCAACACCAGCCCCTCAACCTTTGTTAGAGACATGTTAAAGTAAACAGATACTGGAATAGAAATTGGTTGATATTGCAAATGAGCTATTCAGAATTAAACAGGTGGAATTAACAGGTGTAAAACATCTTTCTGGTTATAAAATATAATGTAGACAATATGTTTGCAATGAAGACATCTTTATGTTTGGTAATTTCTATAAGAATTAGTCTTTTTAGTAATGTCTGTAAAACCAGTATAATAAATATCTTTATATAGTATCCATTTTTATCTATTCAACATTTATGCGATCAAGGCTATATGCACTTACTGTACATGACAATATTTAAATAAAGATTCCCTCAAAAGTTTAGTTACAAACTGTGATTGCTTTGTTTGTAGTTTAGTTCATTTAATGACCACAACTGTTAGAAGGCCGTTTGCTAAATTTGCTATTAATTTGCCAAGTGAAGCATATTACAATAGCACCTTAGCGCACCAGTTGTATCCTCCATGTGAGTGGAGCAGTAGAAGGTGAGTGAGTAAGATACAAAACAAGCCTGCACAAAGTAAGTAGAGGGAGTACATAAACAGGATTATATTCACTAAGTCACATATATAATATTGAAATGGTTTAAATACAGTACAATTAAACTGGATTGATTGCTACGTTTCAGAAGATCTATGAATCGGAGTGAATGTGAATGTATTCTATACAATTTTCACTTTTTTAGGATGTTTACAAGGACACAGGTAGCCTTTTTCTCTACAGACTGGGGGCTAAGCAACCATAGTTCAGGCTCCTGGAAAGGAGGGTGTGAGAAATACTGCAACCAGGTGTTAATGCAGTTTGCATGGATATAAGAACAGCAACAAAATGCATCTGTCCAAATAAGAAAGAATATGGACATAACCCAACACCATCATTTCAAAGTACAAAGATCAAAACAAATGACCTTAATGGTATTGAATTTCATATCAACTCCATATAAATTCCAAAGCATAATAAAACATTTAAACCCAACTACACAATGTGATACGAATGCAGTCTTTAAAACTACAGCACAGGCCATTAAGAATGTCCCAACTGTATGCTATTCAACTGAAATTTTACAGCTCCCTGTGGCACAATTAACTATTCCATGTTTTAAAAACTTTCAAGCAGTATCCATGAGGGCTTTCATAAAGCCACATGTAAATTTGACAGGAGTTGTGTTCAGAAGGGGTATATGACCAATGATATGTTATAACCTGCCCATTTTACAACCTGTACACATGATGGAAACGACATTAAACACCTTCAATAATTATGTACATGTGAAGACACAAATAATTAAACCTTCAGTCACAAGAAGTTGCCTCACTGGTTGGCAATGAGAATTAAAGGACAGACCATTATTAAAACTATTTACACAATAAAAAACTGGAACAATGGTCAAATGCAGTAAGTTGGTATCATTCACATACTACAGAATGTTCTCTTAAATACTATAACAATACTGTACAGCAAATGCCCTTGCATCTCTAGCTGGCTAGTTGTTACAAAGTATTGGGAGTATTTCTGAAAATCCCCTCTGATGCATACTTCAAAAGTATGACTCACAAAGTCTTTTTATAAATTGTCATGACTGAAGTGTTCTGGTTTCACTGCTTGGTGCATGAATTTGGAGGCACAGAAAATAATACTGGGGACACAGACAACTGTGCCGGGTCAGTCTGTGTTCTGTAGATATCACACTCTCCTGTGCTCGCTAGTTTGCACTAGGTACATTGAAGCAACTGCAGTCAGAGTCTGTACAAGGCTGATATAACATTACCTGCTTCATTCTGGGTGATCAGTTTTGAGAGGATGTTCGTTAGGGAACAAGATAATGTGGAAGAGCTTAGTCATAATGCCTCGATTGATCTGTACTTAGATAGCTACAAATTCCTGTACATCACATACACAGAAATGTATTTTAGGTACATATATTTGTTATCAAATTACAAATTATAACCCCAAATTATTCCTGATATCAAGGAATGTCCATGTTCTGACCATCTCACATCCTCCAAGTATAAGTATGAAAAGGGTGTTGAATTCAAATTAATAAACAAAGACATGCTTATACATGAAATTCAATTTGCAAACATTATCATATTCCACATTATTTTGGCAGAACTATCCCAGTATGTTGGCAAACGATTATGGACTATGGAGATATATCTCCAAAAAATAAACTCTGTAGTCATAAGCATGTTAAAAATAACCATTTATATCAATAAGCAGGTATATATAGCAACATTTTTTTAAAACTTTTCCTTAGCCACAATGATCCAAATGTAGTTAGAAATATTCCCTATTTGGATTTGAACCCACATTTAGCCAACAAATGTACACACTGATATAATGCTTTACAGAATGACTTAGCAGGGTCTATATAATTTGGGCGAATGCTTAATTGAATTAATCGGATCTATATTAGAAACCTGAAGGCCAAATTACGCAAATACGTATTCATCAACACATAAAGGTCAATGTATGAAAAGAGCGAACAACACAAATCGTGAAAGGGAGAATGTCAAACATGATACCGGAAGCAACAGCGCCATAGAGGTAAGGTAAACCGAAGTCAAAAAACCTAAAGTAAAACACTTTTCTAAATGATTTTGAAGGGAAGGCAAGCCCCCTGCACCCCCCACATGGGGGGCTGTGCCCCCTACACCCCCTCTACTTAAATAGCCCAACTTTGAGACCGCACTACAGTGGGGAAAAGGATTTATTTCCTCATCCTCACGATCACCCTGCTGGCCAAGAAAATACGTTTGGCATTCTAACTTTTGCCATTTGCATTGTTCACTCTTTTCATGCATTGACCTTTATGTGTCGATTTAAATGTATTCACAAAATTCAGCTTTTGCTTTTCTAATATAGACCCGAATGAATCTCTATTTGTCAAACTAAATTAAGCGAAAGCTCAATTAAGCGAATGCTCAGTTAAGCGAAAAGTTTCCTGGGGGAAAAAACAGATACCCGCACACCAATCAGAACAAAAAAAACTAAATTTAAAACTCTGCAAAGTGGGGGGCTTTGCCCCCACACACCCCAATGTGGGGGGCTGTGCCCCCATACCCCCTAACTAAATGTACCAACTCTGAAATCACACTACAGTCGGGAAAAGGGCAAATACTCAATGATGGCCAACCACGTCCTTTCCCTGGGAAAAAATTTGTTTAGCTGAGCTTTTCCTTAATTGAACTTTTGCTTAATCCAGTTAGACAAATAGCTATTCAGTCAATTAACCATTCACTCAAATGATATAGACCCAAGTTAACACACATCGCACTTTTCTGCTTAATGATCTATTATTGTGTGTATGTATCCATATTCTTGAAGCAGATGAATATGGAAACATTTGACACATGAACACTGTATGCCCTCATGCCAACAAAACTGCCAAATGTCATCAAGGTTTACAAGGTAGAAGACATGTTTAAACAATCAGATATGCAGTTCTCTTGTGTTAAACGTGACTTCAATAATACTGTTCATTTTGTAAAATAGAATGGACTAAGGAATGTCTATATGAGTTACTATTCACACATACACAGGTTGATACTGTCAAAGTATTACTGGTAATGGATAAATGCCGAGTCATCAGTGGCTTAGGTGCTATAGGCATCAGTGAGACATGACCATACTGGATGTAAAAAATTATATCCTTGTATGGTAGAAAACAGAAACATCTGAAATGTTGATTAGTATATACATAAGAAACAATATTAAACAAATGAATCCCATGGGAATCAGACCCATAATTACAGGGAGAATATTCACTTTGTCTTCTCAATTAGTTAAATTCTCCCAGGATGATGGAATTCTAACATGGTTTTCTGGAGGCATAGATGGTATACTGTAATATGCTATGATCTGACAGCTGATCCTATTTAGTGTGACTTGGATGTTAGTCAGTTCTGATTGTGAGTCTCTAAGAATCTGTCTCAAGATAATACAGTCTTTAGCGAATATGGATACTCCACTGCTGCTTCTATTGGGTATAAAGGCATGGTAGGTATAAAGGCCTCGTATGGAGAGAATATTTGATGTGCTTTTAAACCAAGTTTCTGTAGCAATATACACATGCATGTGCTCCAAATGGAGGATGGCCTCTATGCCAGGCAATTTGTTAACTAGTGTTGAGCAGACACACCTTGATGTGGCCTGGTGTTTAATTTCTTTTTTCATTTGGAAGATTCATTGCCTACTGCCTTCTAAAAAAGTACTATGGGACAACAGGGGCTTTAGCTATTATGTGAAACTTTAGAACAAGAGGTACAAGACATAAATGGCAAAGCAAATATGAGTGCCTACCATTTCTTCCCCCACTGACACATACTGGATCACCCCCCCCCCCTAGAATGACACAAACTATGTAGCCAGTTGTTGAAACCAAGCATCTTTTCCTTAAACTTTGACATCATTCATGGAAAGAGAAGGATTCCACAGAATACCAAGGTCTTTTCTGTGTCTGTGACATGCATAGACAGTTATGTTCTCTCTCTTTCTGTGTGTGTGTGTGTGTGTGTGTGTGTGTGTGCATATTCCTCAGGGTTTTGCACACCAGGTCTTTACTCCAAAAAGAGCACCACCATGCTGTAATTATACTCAAGACACTTCAAAATTTAATTTCACTATAAAAAAATTGTAGTCAGTCTCATGCTTAGTGAGAGACCAACACTGCATTCACATACTGTCTGCAGAGGAATGGTTGAGCCTAGTACTACTTGTAGATAATTAGGAACCATCTTTATATCATAGCACTTTAAGTATCAAGTACATACATCATGGAATATTTTTGAAATTATATATTATGGAAAGAAAGCACTTTATCAAAATCTTTGTAACATTAAAAGTGACAATTTTCAACTAGTTCAACTGTCCCTAAATCTAACACCTCAACAAGCTGATGATACCAGCTGAAAGATATGAGGCATTTTCCAGAGAAACACCAGATCCCAGCTCCTTCCACAAGAAAGTCAAACTTCTAATTATAGTATTTACAATACCCCATTACTGGCTTGCAAAAGTTGCTTGTGTTAAGGAGCCTCTGTCTTTTCTTCTCTCTTTTGGACATTGTTTACTACATAAAGGGAATATGTATAGTCTTCCTTAAGGAAAGAATAGTGGTTTTAGTAAATACTACAAGAAAGACCCAGCAAAGCTAGAGCCATTACTATGTAATACCTTAAACCTCCTGAAGTGGAGGCCCATAGGATACATACCCTTAAGAACATACCAGTCTTTGAGCTATATTGTTTCAGAATGCCAGTGACTTTTTATGCTTTTTAACTCTTTACTGGTACAGTCAGGCCAGTAATGCTAAACCCCACCAGCTGTAGATATGTCATGTTTCATCCATATCGCTGAGCCCCACGTCAGGACATTTACGGTATTACATAGTAAAGACTTTAGCTTTGCTGGGTCTTTCTTTTAGCTTTTGCTATGTGGCTTATCTGTATGAATTCTTCACTCTTTGTTTTTAGTGATGGTACTAAATGAGGTAGAGTACAGATTTTCACCAGTAACATGAGACTGCAGTGTACAATTTTCTATGTTTACCCAAGATTTTCTTTTATCCTTCTGGGATATTAAGTTGCATGCCCCATGCACTCTTGAACTGTGTCACAAGTGTTTTCAGGAATTTATCATCTTTCTGTGAAACCATATTCCAATCTATCTTTCTTAAGCTATTCAATGTGTCTTTAAAGTGTTTTCTTTTTTCTAAAATTGCATTCTTTGTACAGCAGCACCTCTGAGGATCCCCTTGATATATTTGAATTGTTTTAATGTACTCACTCTCCCATACACCTCCTTTCTTCAGGAATAAACAATTGAAGGTTGTTTAATCTTTTTCTTGTGGATTCTGATGAAGACCCTGTACAGTTCTAGTACCTTTGTCTGGATACTGCTATTATGTACTGATGCTTGAAAAGATGAACCCTCCAAAAAGGAACCCTGTACTCAGGATGGGATCTTACCAACTGTCTGCAAACAAAGGTGGATTTGCCCAAATGTGGAAACTCTTCTTATGTCACTCAGTATCTAACTAATCTTACTAGTAGCTCTGCCACATTGCTTGTTTACAGTTAGATAATGCAGCATAATTACACCCAGGTCCATTTACACATATATTGTTCCTACTGTTTCCATTCAGTGTTGTGTCTTCTTCTGAGTTAACTTTTATTTCTTTTATTCTTGTCTTTTATTTCTGTATTATGTAACATCTATTTGAATTGTGCAATATGGGTTTGTACCATACAAAATATGTATTCATCATTTAATTGAAATATATATTATGGATTTGTGCTCTTTCTGTTCTATGTATTTGTATTTCTCTGGAGCTTTTCTCCCCAGGACTCCATTGAAAACGGGCTCCTTGTAGCCCAATGGACTTTCCTGGAAAACCAACTACAAATAAATAAGTAAATAAATAACTCTTGTCAAACATGTTATTCTATACTGCTGCACTGAATTTAAACTTTCCCATTTTATGTCATTCCTTCATACTTGCTTGGTCTTTTTTCATCATTTTTGTACCCTCTCTAAACACCAGTTGCATACATTTATGATATCATCAAGAAGGCTGCACCAGCCAGACCTGTTCATTTCAGGCATCATTTAATCTCATATAGACATTGAAAATGATCGGCATCAGTAATTAACTCTGTGGTGAATATCTAGTCACCTGCACCTTTTATTTTCCAGCCAGTGTCTCACCCATGATACTGAACAGTGACCCCCTTCCAAATCTGTCTGCTTTTTACTGTTTACAAGTTACTGTACAAAAGGTCTTGTTAAAATGTATTGACTTAGTTACATGGTCTGCACAATATATTTGATTTTCCAGGCATGACCTTTTCATTGTGAGATAATACTGAATTCAGATCATTGCTCAACTAGCTGTTAAATATTCAAAAAGAATTTCCTTCAGCAGCAGTGCTATTATTTCCTCATATATGAGGTAAAACAGGGAAGTAACTAGATCGCAGCCTTAATCCTTCAACTAATCATGTGAAGAGGAACTACATCCATCCTTTTCTAGTCTACCTGAACGTTGCCCTCATTCCATGAAAAATGCTGGTAGTAAAGATCATTGTCTACTCAGCCCTTTACTGACTCGAGGATTAGTTCTGGGATTGTGTAAAAGAAATCATGACTTTTGATACTGGTGGGCAAGATAAAAATAAGAATCTATTCAACACCATAAAGCCTTGCATAAATAAACTCTTACTTTGCTGTAAATGGAGACATGAAGGTGGTGTAAGTCTCTTAAATTACAACCAGGAAGGTAAAATACATTATATAATAATTGCTATTCAAAAACAAGCATGCTGATTGGACAGCCCAACTAGTGTGCCCATTATAAATCGAGCACATACAAACAGAAAAAGGTCTGGCTGATGAAGTACCCTTGAGTAGCCAGATTTTCTATTGTCATATACTGGGGGGACAGCAAAATACAAGAAAATCAGGTATGTTTTGCAAAAGTAAAGAACCAAAAACATGCCTGATTTTCCATATATTTCTGTTCTGTCCTTTCTGAAATCATAATTTTTTTAAACATAAAACCCCCCCCCCCAGCAATGGAGATCTTTTCTCTGTTGCTTCTACTGCACAGAATTGATGTACTGTGTAAGCGTGGAACTGCAAGTCCCATACACATGCTTAGTACATCAGCCCACAGTGGACAACATGGAAGAAGACTGAAGTGCCATTATACAAAGACATTATTTAAGAAAGGTAAGCAAGTTCTTTCTTAAATAATGTCATCGTATAAAAGCAATAATCCACTCCTTTGTGTGGGTATATCAGGATTTACCCACAGTTGGCTTTGTTTAATTACTCAGGCTTTGCCCTCATGATCAAACTGCACTTAATCAAGGGACAACTTATTGATGGCTTAATTCTACTTTGCTTTTGCATTACACTAAAATTATATACAACAACATAATCTTTGTGATATTTGACCACGTTTCAAAAACTACATTTTTATTCCATAAAACAGTTTCAAAATTAAGAATATAATTTTACATAATCCTAGTCATGTGCTGTCTACTTACTAATTTCACACTTCTGTTACTTGACAGATGGAGTCTGTGTGTTTATCAGGTGCCGTCCCTGTTCAGTACAAGAAGATATATCACTTTCAGCATGACTTGTTCAAAAGACGTTCTGTCAGCACAGAGCTGCTTTTTTTTCATTGAAACAGTCCTTGCTCTTTTTATCAGTGTAAGATGTTATGTATAGTACATTCAGATGCATTCCCTAGGATCCTGCCTAACCACAGTCAGCTTTTAAAAATAATTTCATATTATAAAACTAGAATAAATTT
The DNA here is from genome assembly GCF_019279795.1 of Protopterus annectens. Lineage (NCBI taxonomy): Eukaryota > Metazoa > Chordata > Ceratodontiformes > Protopteridae > Protopterus > Protopterus annectens. Next base: position 1,212,106,012 of record NC_056746.1, read on the forward strand.
AATGGGACAGGAGCATATTATATACTCACAGACAAAAATGACTTATTCATTATATTTAAAATGTCTCCCTCAGTGTCATATTTAGGAAATGACAATGTATCAAAACAAATTTGCATGTTCATGAAAGGAAACAGATTAAATGGGATAATGTTTTGGCTTAATATTTAATTACCATTTTCAATTAATGGTGGTTTCCATATTTATTATTGTTTAATTTCCTTACCACTTGAATTACCACATGAATTTGACATTTTTTTATTAAAAATTTGTATAGTAAACTTTGGTATCTTACTTTAATCTTATTTTAGTTTTGCATTTGTTGTTCGAAGACTTAAGACTTTTGTATAATTGTTTTTAAACTTATGCACAAAGTATCTTATCATTTATACTGAGGCACATACTTTAACTCTTTCTATTTTATAGTTATTTTTACTCTTACTGCTTAAAATGAGTTACATGCTTCTTGGTTATTGAAATGCCACTAAGAGGCTTATACTTTTCTTCTGAAGAAATTTGAATTATTTCTCTTTTTGAGATGACAACACTTAATGGTCTGGATTTCATAACGTTTATGGAATCTGTCAAATTTCACTGATAACTGTGCAAAAGTTGTGGAAACGCCTCTAATATGTAAATATGCCTTATTGAACATAGAATGTCTGACTGCAAAACAAAACTGCCCAGCAGTATTGATGCACTGTCTACCAGTCAGAGGAAATCCATAATTCAAAAAAATGCATCATAAAACATGATGTTCAGTACCAAACCTATGGAAATCATACAAGACCAATGCAAGCACTGGACATGTAAAGGAATACATATCTGCAGCAATCCACCCAGTATCTCCACAAACAACTATGTAAGTCATATACTAATAAAATACATTCAACTGAAAATACAGAATTCGATGAAATCCATAAACTTTCCAATAAAAAAATTAATGAAGGCAAAGGGCAATCATGGCCACATTGCCAGGGCTAACAAGAGCTAACACTGGGTGCAGGACATGTGCAGGGATCGCAAGTAATGCATATCCCCAAGGAAAAAAAGAGAAAGAATAGCAGAAATACAGTATGGGTGAAGAAGAGGGACACACAAAAAGTCTGCTGGAACAGGAAAATTTGAGGGACATCAAAGGGGCATTTTTTTTTTTTTTTTGGTGGGAATAAAACCTGTTTTTTTTTGTTGTTGTTGTTTTTTGGGGTAATAGAAGGAAAGGAAAATACAAAGAAAGAGGAGTAGAAGAGCAATGCAGCAGGTATACAGATATAACAAATATCACAAGACATGACGGACACAGGCAGGAAATAAACAGTAAGGAAAGGCAAGGTACACAAACAGCAACCTCTACAATATGGGTAGTGAAAAATGGACAAACAGGGTAGAGATGCATCTCAGCCATGGTGAAATGCATAAATACATATGTACCTATGCACTATGATGTTCTGAATGCAAACCGTGTGTCGGTCATACCTGAATGGGTATGACTGACAGCAGGTACATGTTGTGGGGGAAGAAATAGAGACTACAGTACACATTGGATATGGAAGCCAATCCCCAAGTAGACTGTCAGCACTGCAAGCATAAGCCAAGCAACAGCATAGATGACCAAATGCAGCTAATGAAATGATGGAGAAGACCAGTGCAGAACAATACGGAATCTCCAACCATGATTGCAAAAGGCAAACAACCAAGCACAGTGCCAAATGGCAGTACTGAAACAATGAAACAAAGTGGCTTCTCATTACACAAGTAGGTGTACACAACCCAAACATAAATGAAATGGAATCTATATGTCAAAGACATATGCTGTTTCAGAGGCAACACAGAAGGATTGGCTTATATGTGTGACCTTCAGGATCCTAACAGGAGCCAATCAAAAAGCAATGTCAATACACATACACACACACCAGTGACATGGAATAATACATTTTAGCAATTGTATGAGTAACACTATATAAGGAATGTCCGGTTGTGCAGATGAACTATGACCAAATACTCCAGGTAATACATAACACAGGATTACAACAGGAACAAGGATGTAATGCAAGCAGTTGCCAGCAACTTTTGTGCATATGTCTTGCATATAGATAATGGTGAAAGGGCTGGCACGAGGTAGCATTGTAACAATACAACTATATGATAATGGATGATAATCCAAAGTAAGTTTAATGTATAACATGCACATGTGCAAGATATATACAAACTTACAAAGGGGAAGGGAGGTGAACAACACAGGCCCACATCAAGGACGACATGCCAATAAAGCAAAATAGGCAAACATTAAAGCAGGACAACACTGTTTAAGGGAATACATTGCATATGCATGTGTACACCACATAGGGTGGTGTGGAAGTCCAACCAAGCTACATTGAAGCAAATGCCTAATGTATCTCATATGAACACACTGCATTGTTGATGGCAATAAATATGGCTGTATACAAATCACAAGCACACACACACACACACACACACACACACACACACACACACACACACACACACACACACACACACACTGATGTGCAATCATCATACTGCAATAGGCATAGGTACACAAAATAAGAATCAATTTTACATACACATATGTTCTGTCATGCTAACAATCTACAAAAAGTGCAAAAAGCATCTGTGGTGATATATAGATAGATGTATAGATAGATATAGATATATATCACTACCCACAGGTATGACTGAACAAAGGACAATCCTGTAAACACAGCACAGCCTAGAAACATAGATTAAATGACTGCTTGCTGTTCCAAGGAACAATGGGGTTTCTGCATTAATAAGAATATGTAAAGAGACAGAAATCAGTGCATATATACATTCATTGACAAAATATGGGCATGTATGCCAAACATATCTATGCATGTTGTAATATAACAGAAGGACAAAGAAGGCATTTGGGAATGTTACCACATAAAGCATGAATTCCATGGTGTATGCACAAATGATGCAGTGGTGGTCTATGCAGCATGTGAAGGAGTATTGCCATATATTGCAAGAACAGTAATGATATAACATGGCACCATTGTGGCCAATACATGTCACACACAAAGCCAGTATGCCAGCATGACAGCATGGCACAACAGTGTCAGAGAAAGCACAGGAGCAAGGACAAGTCATGTTGGTGAACAAACTTGACACAGCAACCCACAAAACTTCACCATCTCACTGTGCTATGTATGAACTATAGGAAAAATGCTGTTTGCAAGTTGCTGTCAATCCCACACACATATAATGAAACTCTTGTGTCAGAAGTAGATGTTAACTGCAAAAGTCATAAGTGTGACATGCAGAGCCACAGTTTACTGGGCATAACAAGAGTATACTGCACTTCATGCATAGGCGTACACATGCACACAGATGTAAGGAGTAACACGCCTGCTCACATGGAGTAAATTATGCATCGTGTGCTGCTTTTCATGGTCATCAACATGAGTACAGCATGTTTAATGTAGTAATGTGTGTCATGCTGCAGGTGCAACATAATGCAAAATGTCACATGACATCTTCATTGCACAGTCAGACATGCATCACATAAGCATGGCAGTAATATGCTATGCATGCACAAGTGTGCTGAGAGAGTGCAATTGGTTATATGGAAAACACCATGGTGGCAGAAGTACACAAGTGGATCACACACCTGAGCATCACAAATGATCTGGTGGGTTATTTCCATGAAGGAGTCATGCATGGCCTATGCCATGTCCTGTAAAAAATTTCCCATCAGGTCCCTTATTTGAGTCCAAAAGACATCAGCCATAACCGCCTTGATCTGGTCCCACAAATCATCTGTCTGTTATGGTGGTTAATGTCTCCTTTAGTATGCAGAAAAGATGACAGTATATGCAGGTCCAGGTCTGCCCTCATCATCATCATAATCATCAGCCCCATCATCTTCATCCTCAGACTCTGAATACATGGGCAGTGGTCTCACATGTTTCTGTCTCTGGCATCTGATAGGAGAGTAGCCATGGATCCCATGCTCTGACAAGATGAAACAAATAAAAAGACTGAAAGTGCATAATACTCATTCTAGCATCTATATAAGTATATAGCATACTCAATGTGTCACAATGCACAGGCCACTCTACCACTGTATGTGATATAAAGCATGAATCCAAAGCATAATGAGGAAAACCACTTGTCTAACAGTCTGCACGTTCTTGTACAAAACATAGCTGTCATTAAACACAAAATGATGTGCATATAAAGAATGTTGAAGACAGTATTTTGTATGCCATCATCATGAGCCCTACATATCAGACATGATGTATATCCCAATATATTACAGATGTCATTACAACCTACTTCTCAGATGATATGACTATTAAGGACGATGTGTAACGTGTACAATAAAAACAAGTGAGGGTAGTAGGTGGACGGTCATGCACACAATGCATTATCAATGCCCTATTATCAAAACACACAGATTATATCAAAACATGCCCATGTCTGGGCCACTATATCCATCACAGAATGTCAACGGGTTACTCCGGTGCAAGACATGGCATGCAATACACAGCTTATCTCTGAAATCCTGCCATTACTCAACCAGTTGAGAACAAACCTTCATTATATATGACAAACAAACATGCATAACTAGAACTAGTATATGTATGTATCATATCAGCACAGGCATACCATGGCAATAGGACATACAGCACAACATATATCTACAAAACAAGTGCTATACTGTAAAACTGATAACATAACATGACAGCTACAGATTATAGTAAATAATACTTGATATATAGCACATGTCATCAGACATTTAGGCAGTCACATCACATCCATTTAAATATGCATGATAACAACATTGTCTATTCAAATCAACAAATCAAAATGATGCAATTAACATAACATTAAATAAACAGAAAACACAATAAAATAAATAGTTTCAAATTTCAGGTATTGGAGTTAGTTTTTAAAAATGGCAGATTGGGTAACATCAGAAATTGCATTGAAGAAAGGGAGGGTAAATGGATATTAAAATTACAAGCCCATAGGTTAGGGCTAAATGATAGATTAGCGCTCAAACCTTTTTTAGTTAACAGACCGCTTAGGCATTAGCTATGATGCACAGTGATGTTTTTTTAATTATTTTATTGTGTTTTCTGTTTATTTAATGTTATGTAAATTGCATCATTTTGATTTGTTGATTTGAATAGACAATGTTGTTATCATGCATATTTAAATGGATGTGATGTGACTGCCTAAATGTCTGATGTGTGTCATTTTATTAAACCTGCTATTTATCTCTTGGAGCAAGCATTTTGATTTCAGCGCTTATATACTTGATATATACACCACTACACTGGCAAGCAGACAGGCAGAAAAAAATATGCTCTATGTGTGCATTGCACATTTATATTGAGGTGTCAATATATGAATCATTCACAACTGTAATCCAGGTGTCTATGCAAGTAAATGGTCATGTTAGCCCACAAAACACATATTTGTATTATGAAGATATAGTAAGATGGACAATCAGTAGGAAACATAAAAGGCACATGCAAATCCGATGAGCAATATCACATGGATACTGGCTGACACAGCAGCATCAAATACTCAGAATGCAATACAACACCTTAGATCAATGGAACAATCATAACCATGGTGAAAGCATGTGACATATAAAAGTTTAGGTTATGTAATATACACATTACTAAACATCAATTAATACATCAATGTACTACATACATGTGTAGGGATCCCAAAGAATGTACCTGCAAAATGCAAACACTGTAATATTGATCGGTGAGTATGGAACAGGCAGACATAAATGAAGTAAAAATGAGAAAGACAGAAAAGCACAGCAGGAACTATAAAACTGTTTTAATTCGGTTAGCGCTTTCACATCAGAGATGCTTCTTCAGACCATGGTGTGAAGAAGCATCTCTGATGTGAAAGCGCTAACCGGATTAAAACAGTTTTATAGTTCCTGCTATGTTTCTCCATCTTTCTCATTTTTACTGAAATTCTGTTTGTTGGAAAAAGTGTTTATCTGCAGTAGCTGCATTTGTGACTTTTATTAGACATAAATGAAGAATGTGTGACTTTGTGTACAACAATTACTGAAAACAGTATACAGATGTGTTTTCAATAAAGCATCAGCAGTCTTGGAGGCAGAAGCACTAATCCCATTAAACTGAAGTCCAGCAAGCCAAATACTGAGAGAGTAGACATCCATTCTGTATGAGACCATGCAGACTATATACAACAGAACAATAAACGAGCACCCTCCTACTATGTAGACAGCAATAACAACACAATTAGCTTACAAGTGAAGCGTATGAATTGTGACAGTTACACAGAACTGTGTGTCATCTAGATTGTGATATATAATCAAAGACATTACCCTCAACAAACATGTTTCTATCACAATGCTAACAAGTACCTCCAGGGAATAAATGTTCCACTCAAAAGTATAAAGCCAAAAATAACACAAATTAAAGTGTAAAGACAGTGGAACAGACCAAAGCTCAGCAGCACCATAAATGCAAACTCAAACAAATTAAAATATATAAGTTAGTTTAATGTATCAGCAATAAAACAGAGGTAAGCACTTTCACCAAAAAGGCTTCTTCAGACAATATAACTTATTTAGCACTACCTGAATAAATACAGCCCTCAAACCAATCAAAATAGTTTGCTAATTAAAGAAATTACCTTAAAGTAACATTCCTAAAACAAGAAATAACAAAATACATCATGCCATAACAAAACATATCACATGTATATATAGTCAATCAAAACAATGTAAGAAACTTCTCTGTGTGGAAGATTTTCAGTCCATATATCTCTGGTTAATCACTGTATATTAATCAGATCAGACAGTAGTAAAAGTAGCAAACTTAAACTCGTCTTAAGTAAAAAAAAATAGTAAAAAATATATAATTTGAAATATTGTACAGAATTGCTAAGTATTCGAAAGTAATCCAAGCAAGGCAGGCAGTCTGTTTCCGGTCACAAATCCTTTATTAAGTACATTTATATTTAGAAAGCTTGTGAGGAAACTATTACTCTATTTTTGTTTTACTTGGATCGCTTGTCTGTGTACTTAATAAAGGATTTTCGACTGGAAACAGACTGCTTGCCTTGCTTGGATTACTTTTAAATACATAGTAATTCTGTACAATATTTCAAATTATATATTTTTTATTATTTTTTTGACTTAAGTTTACGTTCGCTACTTCTACTACTACTATTGTCTGATCTGATTAATATACAGTGGTTAAGTAGAAATATATGGACTGAAAATCTTCCACACAGAGAAGTTTCTCACACTGTTTTGTTTTTGGACCCACGATACTTGATTAGTGGGTTGGTTGAGACATAAGGGATACCACAGAGATTACTTGTTTTTTGTTTTATATATAGTCAATTTTCAAAAAAATGAAAAGTCAAAAACAATTGTCTACAATTACCACAGGATAAATTTTCAGAGAAAATTTATCCTGTGGTAATTGTGGACAATATATAGTCAACCCTAACTTTGTATAAATACATGAATAAAAGTAATACAAATTTATATTAAAATATATAAACATATAGGGACAAAGGGCTAATTTAATATTGAGGGCTCTGGACTTCAAAATTGGTTTTAATGGTGCTTTCTCATCGAGGCCAAGTCCTCGATCTGCCCTCAACCTAATTACCCATCTCACCTCCCTACTTTCTGTGTAGTTCCTAACATCCCCTCCATGTGGGTTAGGTACAATAACTTCAATAACTAGGAATTTGAATGCATGTTCAGCACCCTTTTGTAATACGTGCTTAGAAAGTGCATTATTTTCTGAGCATGTCCTAATATGCTATAGGTGCTCGCTAATCCTGTCCTTCAACATCCTGTCAGTCCTCCCCACATAGTATGACCCACAGGATGTACAGTGTGCTAAGTAAATAACATGTTGTGTTAGACAGTTAGCTGTTGCACTAAATATATATTTATATTTTATCTCCAGATTTATGAAATAACCACTATTATCTATGGACTCACAAAAATTGCAATGGCCACATGGAGTTGTAGAACAGTTGCCATCAGTAACAATACTGCTGATATTATCTTTGGGGGTAGCATAGCATCCTCTTCAAATTCATTTTATTCTTATAGAGAAAGCCCGGTGTATCCCCTGCAATTTTGTTTAATCTCAGGGTCCACCATTAGAACACGCAATTCTTTTTGATAATGTCTCTAGTGACATTAACATCATGGGTATAAAACACTGGTACCTTTACCTCCTTCCTACCCTCTTTCTTACTACAATGCATTTCATCTACAGCTCTATCAGAGAAGTATGGTTGAGCTAGATTCTCCCTAAGAGCTGGTATTTCATCCAACTTCTTATCAATTTCTACATCATTGTACCCTCTCGCTAACAACTTGCTCTTCAGATCCAGCAATTCCAGATGAAAGCCCTCATCAGTGGCATTTAGTCTGGAGGGTCTCATCCTTTGTTCTTTAATAACATTCCTGAAAACACAATTAGGATGCATGCTATGCCTGTGCAATATGGTGTTCCTATAGCAAGGCTTCCTATGAACCCCCATATTGATCATGCCATTACCCATTCTCTCTATTAGGACATCCAGATATTCAATCCTAGTCTGAGAGGAAGTAATAGTGAATTTCAAATAATTAGTCCTCCCATTCAAATGATTAAAAAATATAACCAATTGTTCTAGCCCACCAGTCCAAATAAAGAACAGGTCATCCACAAAACATCAATAGGATGGGATAAATGTTGTAAAAGAAACAACTTCACCAATATCACTTTTAAGTAGAAGGGTATCCCAATGTTTCTCTACTGATTTTTTTAAATATTCTAGATCTTTTGTATAATACATGGGTATCTTAACTTCACAAACTTCATTAGTTGTGGTAAGGTTACCACCATAGTTGCAATCTGAAAAATATGGTCGTGCCCTTGTATCTCTTAATTCATTAACTTCTAGAGTCGCTTGATCAAAGACCTCTTCACTGTAACATCTCTCAACAAATCTAACCTTGAGATCTGCCAACTCTTGTAAATATCCTTCATGTGATGGATTAAGCCTGAACGCCCTCATAATCTGTCCCTTTACCACATTATTAAAGACATATTTAGGATGCATACTATGTCTATGTAAAAGGGTATTCCTGTGGCAGGCTTTCCTATGAACAGAAGTATTCAAGAGGCCATTCTCAAGCCTAATTATATTAACATCCAAATAAGATATTTCTGACAGAGAGAAACATAAAGTAAATCTCAAGAATCCAGTCAAACCATTCATGACATTAACAAAATCTAAGAGACTCGTTTCATCACCCTTCCAAACCAGGAAGAGGTCATCTACAAATCTTCTATAGAAGCCCACATGTCGTTGAAAGGCCTCAAGTAGAAATAAGAGTTCCTCCTCCCAGTCTGCCATAACAAGGTTGGCGTAGCTATTGGCATAGGGTGTGCCCATAGCTACGCCATCCTTCTGTAAGTAAATGTTCTCATCGAAGATGAACACATTGCTGTGCAATATTGTCTCTAAGAACAAAGCTAGAAGATCTATCTTCTGTCTACTAAGATCTGATTCCCTATTCAAGTATTGTTGCACTCTATGTACACCCAAATCATTAGGTATAATGGTGAACAAACTAGTAACATCTAATGTAACTAAAAAGTAATGTTCCTGATCATTGAGGATCTTAGTATAACTATAAAGGTCTAACAAGAATTGCTTGCTGTTAAACACGAAGTATTCTATAAGTAAAGCAGAATAAGGCATGGACAGATTAATAAACAATGTTTTGCTGTATGAGAAACATCTCTTAGAGCAGAAAAGAAATAAAATGCTAAGAGACGTTAAGGATTTTAAACTCGGCCAGGTCTTCACGTGGCCAAGACAAAACACTAATGATTTTATGGTCAGAAATGTTGAAATTAATTCCAATACTTGCAATGTATTAAACAAGAATAATGATAATAATGTGCTTTTGGATATGAATGGTGTCAGTGTTGTTGAGAATGACAAAAACAATGTTAATGTTATCAGTGGTAATGATGATGTTTTACCAGTCAACATGACTGAATCTACAGTACCTATTGTTGTCAATACTGTATTGAATCAGGATTCCAATTCACCTAGCAATGTCGCTAGGTTGGATAATTTCAGTCAGGAACCAGTAGTAAGAAAGAAGGTCATTAGTAATAAAACTAACACTGTGAGTAATGGGAGTAACAATGTAAAAGTCCTTTTCCCGATAGCCACCCCCCAGTATATAGGGAGACAGAGATCTGTGAGCAGGGGTCGGCACAAAAGGAAGGTGTCAGGGGGAGACCATTCTGTTCCCACCCTGAAGAAAATGTGGGAGAAAACAATAGGTCGCTAGTGGTTAATTTATCACAGAGAACTTTAATTATATATGAAGAACAACTATTGAATAAAGGTTTAAGTTTCATACCCACAAGTAGTGGTGATTTAACTGAATCTGTTTTAGGTGTTAAAATGTTTGTATGGAATGTGCAGTTAAAGTTGGAATTTGGATGCTATGGAAATAATCTTAGTGGCAATCAAATGGCCTTATTTCGCTCTAACAGCTTATATACATCATCGTTGCATCCTCTATTAGACACCTTTTCAAAATTGGTTGAGAATGACATACATAATTACTATAATGAGAAGAAATTTGTTCATAAAGTGAAGGTTTGGAAAGATAGTTTAAGTTTTTTACAGAGAAGAGCGCTCTCTGATTTAAGAAGGGACCAATCGATAGTCATTAGACCGGCAGATAAGGGAGGTCCTATTGTGTTGATGGACTGACCTGATTATCTTGCTAGTATGAAAGTGTTGTTGGATGATGTTAATTCATACAGCAAGATAGATATGAATGAGACTATCAGTAAAGTATTTCAAGTTTATGATATGTTGGATGATTTGGTCAAGAGTGGTGATATCACATGGGATTTGTTTAAATATCTAAAAGTTTGTAATCCACTTATACCAGTTATAAAGGGATTACCAAAGTTTCACAAATCTTTAGTTAAGCCACCTATGCACCCAACAGTAGCCGGATAAGGGTGGCTCACTGAACCATTTTCTATCTTCTTGGAACATCACCTCAGACCAGTGGTAGATGTTAATATTTTTATTTTGAAAGACAGCAAGCAATTCTTGTTAGAACTTTATAGTTATACTAAGACCCTCAATGATCAGGAACATTACTTTTTAGTTACATTAAATGTTACTAGTTTGTTCACCATAATACCTAATGATCTGGGTGTATATAGAGTGCAACAATACTTGAATAGGAAATCAGATCTTAGTAGACAGAAGATAGATCTTCTAGCTTTGTTCTTAGAGGCAATATTGCACAACAATGTGTTCATCTTCGATGAGAACATTTACTTACAGAAGGATGGCATAGCTATGGGCACACCCTGTGCCAATAGCTACGCCAACCTTATTATGGCAGACTGGGAGGAGGAACTCTTATTTCCACTTGAGGCCTTTCAATGACACATGGGCTTCTATAGAAGATTTGTAGATGACCTCTTCCTGGATTGGAAGGGTGATGAAATCAGTCTCTTAGATTTTGTTAATGTCATGAATGGTTTGACTGGATTCCTGAGATTTACTTTATGTTTCTCTCTGTCAGAAATATCTTATTTGGATGTTAATATAATTAGGCTTGAGAATGGCCTCTTGAATACTTCTCTTCATAGGAAAGCCTGCCACAGGAATACCCTTTTATATAGACATAGTATGCATCCTAAATATGTCTTTAATAATGTGGTAAAGGGGCAGATTATGAGGGCGTCCAGGCTTAATCCATCACATGAAGGATATTTACAAGAGTTGGCAGATCTCAAGGTTCAATTTGTTGAGAGATATTACAGTGAAGAGGTCTTTGATCAAGTGACCCTAGAAGTTAATGAATTAAGAGATACAAGGGCATGACCATATTTTTCAGATTGCAACTATGGTGGTAACCTTACCACAACTAATGAAGTTTGTGAAGTTAAGATACCCATGTATTATACAAAAGACCTAGAATATTTAAAAAAATCAGTAGAGAAACATTGGGATACCCTTCTACTTGACAGTGATATTGGTGAAGTTGTTGGTTTAAGACCTAAATTTATTTTTAAGAATAAACCGAATTTGAAGCGCATGTTATGTAAATCCTTGAAAGTGAACACATTTACAGGCAATTCATTTGAATACAACACTGTGCCCTGTAATAGCTGCAATCAATGTCAATATATAGATAGTAATATGACATTTCGACATCCTGTAACCCAGCGTGAATATTTGTTAAGTAGCAATGTTGTTTATTTAGCTAGATGTATATCCTGTACAACGTTCTATATTGGGAAAACCAATAGACAACTTAGAGAACACGTGAGGGAACATGTTTATCACATGCATACAGGATCTGAGCATAATGCTCTAGCGAAACATTACAAATCTTTAGGAACGTCACACTCCTTTAAGTTCTGTGTTATACAAAACATTATTCCCAATATGAGAGGAAGTGATATTGATAATTATACCCAGGAATGTGAGTTAAGATGGATTATCCATTGTAGAGCAGTTAAATCCCCTGGGCTGAATGATAAAATTCAGCTGAAGCCCATTTTACGCAAAAGAAGGGTATTTAAACCTAAATGATGATATACATTATTAGTGTTGTACTTGGTTTAATTAAACTTTTTATATGTTTCCCTTTTAATATATATGTTTGTGTTTTAATGATTATAATGATTTTATTATTTGTTATTGATCCGTTTGAAATTTTAAGCGTCACTGACATATGTGTAACATGAACCTGTCAGATGTTATTCATCGTTATATAAAGCCGGTGTTTTATGAGTTGAATTACACTCTGAAGAAGCCTTTGGGTGAAAGCGCTTACTTTTCATATGGAATAAACTTTTTATAATATAGATCGTATTTATTGTTGTTTTATGAGACAGTTGGTGCATTTCATTTTGCTTTTGCTTTTGCCATAAGCCGCTGCTATTTTGGTTCCTGTGCATGTGGTGGAGTGAACATTTTACGTAACTGCACTTAGACAAATATACAGGGCATTCTGCCCATCACTGTTAGGTCATACATCAAAATGTAGGTTAAGTGGGGAGGACATGCAATGTCTAACTAGAATTTCTTGTTACATACTAAATCATAATTCTCAAATGTCCCTGATATTCAGGGATGCCCCTGATTTTGGCTCAAAGTGCAGCTCTGCCCCTCACACTCTTTCCTAATAACACTAGGAGAAAAGTGGTAAACTGCACTTAATAAATAAGTAGAGATATAGACTACCTTATCTTTGACAAATGCATGCCATTTAATATTCTTCTATTCTGTCACTTTCAAACATTAATAGTACCACCACAGAAAATGTGCCCCTGATTGTCACTGTGTATTTCTGAACTAATCCCTGATTATGTTGAGTTGCATCTCTGATTGGTTGAAAGCTATGTTACAAATGTACAGGTGAAGTATACTTCTATGGTCAAAGCCTTACACATACAGTTATATTCACATAGCTATGCAGTTTCCAGAAAATTTATGGATAATGGAGATATCTGTAGTAATCTGACAAATAAATGATATAGGCATACACATGTACAAACTAATTGTATATACAAGCAAGCAGGTATCTGCAACTATCAGTTTCAAAATGTTAACACAGACAGATAAAAATGTACTATAACCTAATCCTTACATGGATTTGAACTCCCATGTATTAGGGATAGATGTACATTGGCCTCTTGCTTAACAGTTTAGTTAACAGAAAGCACAATCCTTTCCTCCATAACAAACTACTGTTGCATGTGTCCTTATACCTATGGATAACAGAGGAATACATGCCCATCCAAAACCTATGAGCTCTAGACCTTCATGCTCCACACACAATTGAGATATATAACAGCCAGATTGCGTTAAGTTTTATAAAGTAGACATGCCAACCTGCAATGCTCTTAGATTCATGCTCATGTGTACAACAAATGTGTATTTAATAATACTGTGCATTTTCTAAAGCAGAGAGGAATAATATAGGTCATTGTGTTTCAGCATTCACACATACAGAAATATACTGTGTAATGATCTCAGACTACTATGGATAACTGAGAAATGTGGTTATCTGCAGCTTATGTGCTATAGACTTCAGTAAAACATGGCCATACTGGATGTGTAATATGATGTACTGTATAATTTGCCAAACAAACATAGGTCGTATGTTCAATAGTATGTACATAGCAAACACTATTAAAGAAAGAAACACCATGAGAATTGAGCTCACACTTAGGGGAGAAGCAGTCACTTTGCATTATTGCTTAACCATATGAGTTAAGTAACAGAAAAGCTAAGTAAGTAATGACTTTAAAAGGAATATTTAGGAGATATGGGTCACAGCTCTATGTGTGATTTCCATAGGAATGTACAGTTACAATGGTTATTATAACATGTAGGCATCCACAGGCTGTCTCCACACCTTGGTAACCCTAAGATGAAGATTCTCTGCATCCCTCTGATGTAGGTCATTGTAGCAGTGATGAACATCCAATCCAGTCCTGCAGATCTCTGTCTGTCATCGATGCTCCCTCACAATTCAGTTCCATATGTTGATAATTATGAAGTTCCTGGACCATCCTCACATACATTGCTCTACTCCAGCATAGACAGTGAGCATCTGGGTCATCTCCTTTTCAGTTCAGTTCAGTGCCCAGACTCTCAGAAGCCTTATCACAGTAGCCATTTTGTTGATGTGAGTCAGGAAAAAAGCCTTCAGAAAACTGCTCACTGAAGTCCAACTCAGTTCACAGGTAGCAATGGTATGAACAGTGAATGCATCAAAATTCCATTTTAAAAGTGGTATCTATAGGATGGTATCAGATCATTGGCAAGCAATGGGTACATGCTACAAGTGGTCCTGTTTAATGATACCTGTTGGGCAATACTATTTGTGCAGAGCACCTCCCTGTTATGCTGAGCTATTGGTTAATGAGCTGAATTATGAGAACTTAAGTGGCCATGCAAAAATAGGATTGCAAAACCTTGAATGATAATCAACTTCATTAATTAGTTATAGCACAAATAGTACTTAAAAAGTTGTGTTCACATAGCTGGTCTTACTCTACTGTACTTTAATGTATACCTGACTTACAGATAGCTTCAAAGGTAATGCGGCACCTGTTAGCATTGCTGTGATGGGCTATATTGCTCTTATTACGGAGCTACATTAATATTATTCCTTATAAATCTAGTTATACATGTTGACAGTCACTTCTTTGGCAAAATGTTTTGCAGTACAAAATGTCTGTGACATTCTACAGAGCTGTAGGAGTGAGCACTATGCAGGCAGGTGGGTACATCTGCATCACTGACAAGCAGAAATTCCACATATGCACTTGTGCAGATAAATGGAAAGAGGTCCAGTACATAAAGATGGATTGACAATGCATCCTCATGTATTGCTACTGACCCTGTACATTCTGTTATAAAGTTATGGAAACTGATGTGTTCTGAGTCTATTCATACATTGCATGTTCATTGATATATTGAGATGATATTCATGGATATTTATTGATGCTTAGTTTTACATGCTCTACAGATAGTGCCAGAATTAAACTATATCCATGCTCATGTCTGGTTTTCTTATAATGTCTGTGGTATGTCTACAGATAATGTGGCCTTCCAAAGGTTTCCATCATTTGTATATTTGTTACTGTACATATACATTCATATAATAGTAATATGGTAGTGACTGTTACTGCATTTCATCCCATGCAGACACAACGGGGATGATATTGCCTGCTCACTGTTTATTGTGTTAATAAGCTGGTGTTCATACATAACTGTTCACATTACTATGGATGCTTGTTGTCTACTTTTTTTATAATATCATGTTGCATAACATATAGTGACAATAAATTTTATTATTGCAATGTGTCTCACTGACTACGGTTGTGCAATATAATCATCTAACACTATCAGTTTATACATAGCCATTATGTTACGCTGTCCGTGTTAATGTGTGAAGCCCATTCATATCATACTGAGTGCAGGGCACAATTGTTTTGATTTCTACTGCAGTGAGTACAAATCCCACTTACGACCTCTACAGATATCACAAGTGATGATGTTCTTCCATGTACTATGTATTCAGAAGTTGTTTGCATATTACTTATGTTCTTATACATGAAACAGTAGAATAAATGACATGGTCTATTTTATACAGCTTTGCATTGCACACGAATGGAGAGCAGATCAATTGGCATATGTTGCAACATCATTGTGTCCATATGTGAGCCCTTACATACATTATACCATGTGCATATAACTGTCTTACAGAAAACTGAAGTGGAAGTGACAATTTCTCTCTGTGAGGAAATGACATCATCATCAATGCTGTGTGCCAGCATGGACACAGTTTCCTTGAACAGGCGGGAAATACTGTGTGGAGTAATGAAGTGTGGACAGACTTGTAACATGATAAACACTGTGGGAGGTCACACTAGAACCCCGGAGGCTTGTCAGTGATACTGCTCTAACATGATCTTTCATGCTGCCAATAGGATATGCTGGTATGATGGGTTGAGGAATGCCACAGGTGGTAGCCTCCCATTGACTCCCAGGATGAGATAACAGTGTTCCTGGTGTCCCTGAAAAACACCGGTTGTGATCACTGTATACCTGGTGGAGGTATAGAAGCAGGTGTTCCAGGGGATACATTTACTTTTCAGAACATTGTTGCTTATACACTGCCTTATTATGTGTCATTGTTTCATGCATATTCATGTACTGTTATTTATGTGTTGCAGCAGCAGAACTGCAACATGAATGTGGGAGCACATATGCTGGTGATACACAACTTATGTTATGTGATGCACACATAACATTTCCAGCAACATACATAAGGTTGTCTTCATGCATTTGCACAGGTCCATCCACATCTGCACAGCAGCAACACTTCAGGATCCACATCTGCACAGCAGCAACACTTCAGATGAGTGACTCTGTATACAGTTCCTGTTTACCAATAGCTGCTATTGCCTTGGCCCACTTTTGTGACAACAGTGTACACTGACATATTAATGTATCCCTGCCATTGTTACCTATGTTACCTACAGATTCATCATTACGAGATATGGGTCATACAGTTGCACCTACAGATAGACCAAGTATGGTTTTCCACAATGTTTATAAGCTGCAGCACTGTATTTCACACCTGTGATGTATGATACTCATGTTGCAGGTTTCCATACACAGGTATATCTGGACAACATGTTCACTATTTGTCACACAATATTCTTCATATCCTGTTAGTGTGGTCTATATGTCATCATGCTCTTCTGCCAGCATTCATTACTGTGTTGCATACCCAAATGTTGTGGTTTGCTTGTTTTACTACTACGGGATCCGCATTACGAAAATGAGAAACTTACCCTACAGGGAGGTTGTAACTGGTATGGCATTTCCTTTGTTTCATACTTGTTAGTCTTGAAACCCCTATTGGTGCCCTTTATTAATACTGTGTGCTTTTACACCTGTTTAGGACAATTGTCATCTGCACATCAGCCTCAGCCAACTGGTATGTGTATATATTACCTGTATGTTATACCTCTGTTGGAATGGTATGTGATAGCGAGTATGTGCTCACTGATACTGATTGGATGCCTTTGTTTCCATATGATAGTTGCATTTCCACCCTCATCTCTGGTGGTGGATTTCCACAAGGACATGTCAGGGGTGTCTTGTTTTGTTCTTATTCACATATGTCATATATGTTGCAAATGTAACATAAAAATTATCACCCTGTTCTGTAGGTTCTATGAGCCATACCCGGACATGACCTGCTTGTAATTACATAATTGTCTAATATATCTGTACTGAGATGCACCAATTAATTTGTCAGTATATTTGACCTGTGTCCTCAGTCTCTTCTCATAGCATATCCACTGCCTGTATCCTCCATTAGCCCTTCCCCTGATCCTGATATCAGATATGATGTACCTCACTGTGCTAGGATAAGTCTTTGATATGCAGGAAAACATGGCCAGCCATTCTGATCATGTGGGGATATCAGATGTTGGGCAGGATGATAACTCTGCACCACTGTACCATTTTGAGTCTGTTATTGATGTTAACTCTTCCCCACTATAGATCAATACTACTCGGTGCAGTAGACATTGGCATGTAGCTGGTGTGCATGGGTGAGTGTAAGAGGGTGTACACTTTTTCATACAGGTGAATAAATGTTCTCAGAGATGTCATGTATGTGACATTTGTGCACTTGCTCATGCCACAGATCATGTTGCACACCAGCTGTGTGTATTGCATGAAGATCTGGAGCACAGACACAGAGAGATCATGATGGCACTGACTGCACAGCATGGCAGTATGTTATTTGTGACATGCTCTGTTGAAAGTGTAATTTACCAGCCGAAACCGTATAGAGTGTTTCTTGCTGATGCTCTGTTGAAAGCCTGGTTGCAGCAGTGCTATAACACTGCTGTAGTACCAACCAGGCATTACATGGCCTGACTGTGCTTTGCCAATTATCACATGGGAGAGTCAGGCCCCCCTCTCATCAGATCTACTCTTGCCCATTGGACAGTGATGTCTGTGACACAATGTGAATGCGCATCTACTGGTGACAAATCTGCTGTGAGCCCAGCAGTCATGACTAGACAGTCAACCTGCAGTCAGGTTCCTTTCCACAATGTGTCTCTACATACTGGTGTCACCACATAAATGTCCTCGGTAGACAAACTTGGCCCAAGTGTTTCCAGACATGGCAGGTACAGTCAGGACTCCTGTGTGAGCTGCCAGCATGGATGTATTAGACTGCATTAGAGTAACACTGACAGTTGATCTAATGTATGTTCTGTAGTGTCATTCTCACTTTGTAGTTATGATGAATGCTCTGTAAACCACTTACAATTTCATATGTATGTGGTTGTTGTGCAGTCTGATGACAAGGGATTCTGTTATTTTTACTGACCTAGGTGACTACATTCCATTCTTTATAATTATTTCTTCTTTTACACTGATGTAAGTTAATAGTGATATTGATGACAGTAATGCAATACATGATGATTTGCTTTCATGTCTGCATGATTTGATAGTGGACAGGTAGGGATGGGGTTAACTTTACAATTTCACCTGTTGTCTGCCATTCAGACATGCACTGATGACTCTGTACACATACCTGTGTCACTTGTGGCTGATTTGATGGCTCCTCTCATTATTGTTTTGTATATAAGGTCATACGGTTATATGTTATGATTATGTTATGTATGATACTCAATGTGGGTCATTTCCATTAGATGCAGTCTGTGCTGTTAATGTGAGGCAATATATAAACATCACTGTTTACTCTGTTTACTTCTGTATGCATGGCTTTTCATGATTCAAACATGTGTGTCTAAAACTGCTATGTTGCCTGAGCTGGGACTTGTTGTATCCTCTATCATCCATGCATGCTTCTTCTCCCCCTGTGTCCTCCTGATTCCCCTCTGACAGCTGTGATGTGTCATCTTCAGATTTCTGCAGTTCTTGGGGTAAGTCACCCCCTGCAGCAGGCAAACCACCATGTGTGGTCATTGACATGTTGTGAAGCAAGGCACACATAGTAATCATCTTTGCTGGATTATCAGGTGTGTATTGCAGTGCACCCTGAGATAGGTTTAGACATCTGAGTCTGACTTTCTACATGGCGAACACACTTTCAGTGGTATTTCTTATTGCATGATGTGCTCTGTTGTAGGGCTCCTCATTAGAGTTGGATGGTGCTCTGTATGGCGTCATTAACCACAGCATGAGTGGATAACCACAGTCACCTGTTGGTGGAGGGGAGATAACACACGTTTTCATTATGCATAGTGTTGACAGGGTCTATTTTGCTTATAAACTACTTGTGTTTCTGTACTTACCCAGTAGTAGTCACTCAGGTATTTTGCCATGTTGAAAAGGAGCCATTAAACCACTTTTCCACCATATAGCTGCACTGTGCACACTACCATGGTGTGTTGCCATGATAATCATTGTGCTGCCATCTAATGAGCACACCACCTGATAGTTCAGAGATGGCAACCCCTTTCTATTTGTGTACCTTTCTGCTTTAGGTTCCACATGGTATTTTAATAGGAATGTAGGTAGAGTCTATTGCACTGACCATATGAGAGAAGTTGGAGATGTAGAACTGGCCCATGACATTTCACCACTCCATGAGTGTAGACAGGAAATGGATATGTTCATATACCTTTGTGCACATTGCTGCCAGGAACTGTGGTAGGATACAATTGTCAGCTGTCTGGGACTCTTCTACAGCTTCTTCCATATGCAGTCGAAATGTCCTAGGCTCCAATATAACTAGGTCAGGTAGACTGTTTTTCACAGGTATGTGGCTGTCTCACAATGTACGCACTGACATGTGTGGGGTGCACAGTTTACACACAGCCTGCACCAGCTGTCTGTCTAAGTAGTATATTATTATTATTAATTTTTTCATGCTGAGTTGGTTGTAATTATCTTTTTTGGTAGTTTTCTCCATATATTTCCTTAATGATAAAAGTTTTCCCTAAATCTCGAGCCTCTTCGTTTGAAAACCACAGTGTGCTTCTTTCATTGGGTTTGCATATTTACTTTAGGAGTGGTGGCAGAGTAAGTCTATCCATGCTACTCTTCCAAGCAGACTTGATAACAGCTTGTTACAAATATTCAAACACACTATTTTGTCAGAGCTTTTCATCTTATATCTAGAACCCTCATGACTGACTAGCAGGGCTTTGTAGTTAAGTTAAGCTGCTTGTACTGGATGATCATTTATCTCCAAGCACTTGCCTTCTAGATTTGTCATACTTTCCCCAATCCTGTGAGAACACAGAGTGCAAGTCTGCACTTTTAAAATAACGTCTTTTGAAACCAGCTCTGTAGGATACTAGGAGCAATGTTGCAACTTATATGTGGCTGCAGCCCAGGTCCTCCATTTAATATTAGACATTGTAATGTCCCAAACCTCAGCAGCCAGACTTGGTACTTTCCCCTTTATTGGGTTTTCTCCAACTAAAATCATTCCTACCTTCCATTTCTGTCTCGCATTCTTTTTTTCTCATTTATCTCTAATCACACCTTACAATCTGTTCCTCCAGTGGTCTCTTCTTCTTCCTCCATTATTCCCTGTGTCTGCCGTAGTTTTTCTATATTTACAATAGGCTTCCTGACCTTCCTATCTCTAACTTTATTTTCAGAGGTTTTTATCCATCAACCTTTCATTTGCACTGTATTGAAAGACAGAGGGAATTTCCTATTTAGTAGCAAGTGCATAGTACCTTCAAGGCACCCAGGAAATCATTCAGTTCCTTACTGATTATACTTTCTAATAAAAAATATGAAACTACTGAGCATTGCATTAAATACCTAAAAGAGTATGAACCACACAGAGAACCTTGGCACTCAAACTTCTAGACTTCAACAGCTCTGTTGGTGCCATTGATCTGTTACTGAGTAGAGTGTATGCATTTATGTAAAACATTATTTATATTAGCTATGGGATATGGAAGAATATAAATCCTTGATTACATTGCAGATAACAAAAGATTTCTTAGTGGTACTAATATTGGTAGAGTTGGGGTGAGATAAGAACAGAGTAATACAGCTTTCTTACTTTTCACTGTGTGCAAAGGGTGTATGTCCATGAAAGTGTAATCTATCTGAGCTCCTTGATGGAGCATAGAAAGCCAAATGGGCAGGATATTTGTAGGATTACTTCAGTTATAGAAGATGCTTGATGGTCTTGCACAATGCACATTGCATGCTCAACCCCAGAGGCAACACAGAGCATGTGCCTTGACATGATAGGACTCAAGTAGAACACTTAGTAACTTTCATGGATGATGGTATGCCAATTTTTAGCAAAATAAGTGGGCTATAGGACTATTGCTTCCTCCGGGGTATTTAATGTGTAGAGCAGCTAAGGGGGAAGCCTGATGATCACATTAGGACCAGGACAAAATAAAAAAGATATAAAACTTTTAATGGATGGAGTTCCAAGATTCTGCTCAGATATCAGGAAAGTTATAAATTTGTCAACAGCTTCTGTAGCATGAGGTCATATCATGCCAACATATAGGGGGTACTTAACAATCAAGTACCCCTCAAGTGCTGTTGTGTTTGGGTCTCTTCCAGCCAGCAAAAAGCAGTGGCAGAAGGTAAAACAATTTAATTTCTGCCTGCTGTCCTTGCCTCCTAACTGCCCCTGAGCTTGCTTCATATTTATGCTTTGTCCCTCATATATTTTTGATTTTCTGATAAATTACTGAGGCATATAATCAATAATGCCAGCTATTCAAGTTTCATACTTACTATTGTGAAGAAAATGCAGAATGATGCAAAGCCCTTTGTTGAATTAACTGCTAAAGAGAACATGAACAATATTTTTAAAAAAATCCCTGATTTTGATCCTCTGTGCCTCCATTATTTCTGCATTTGTTTAGTATTCTTTAACAAAGATATGTGCTACTCGTGCTTTATTGGTTTACAAAGATTTTGTAATATGCAGAATCCTGACAAATATGCAGCAAATAAAACTCCCTGCACAAAAAAGAATTGTGAACGGGTTGTCAGTCATAAACATGTATTATGTGTTTTCAATATGGATGCCTAGATTCACTTCTTGAGCATTGCTCTCAAGGTGAATTTCTTGGCATCCATGTTTCAAAAACATAAAAAGCAAGTTATAATCAGAGATCATTCAATCCCGGAAAAATATCCACACGTAGTTCTGTAATCCATTGTACTTCTCCCTTCCAGATATTGGTTTCATAAGACGAAGTGATATCAGAAATGCACTATGCAAACATATTGTTGAATTTCCTACACATAGTTTTGTTTTTATGGTTTTGGAGATTGTATCTACTGGTATAAGAGGTGGTGACATAACTGACCATACTGAAAAGGAAGAAGTATGATGGATTACAGAACTATGTGCGGATATTTCTCCGGGATTGAATTATATCATCCCCCTCAAACCCATTCTGAAGGGGCGGAGGCCCCAGTTTTAGATTCTGATTGGATACAGCTGACAGAAAGAATTATTTTGATTGGCTGTTCTTCTTTTTTAACCTGAATGGCATTTTAAATAGTTAGATCTGACGAAGGGCAGTAGCCTGAAAGAGCTAATCTCAATTATCATTTTATTTTGTTTATTTATTTTTATTAAAAATTGTATCTGTATCTCAGCGGT
Source organism: Protopterus annectens (assembly GCF_019279795.1). Classification (NCBI taxonomy): domain Eukaryota; kingdom Metazoa; phylum Chordata; order Ceratodontiformes; family Protopteridae; genus Protopterus; species Protopterus annectens. Next base: position 1,212,129,251 of record NC_056746.1, read on the forward strand.
GGTGGTCCAGACTAGTGTGTGTGCTATTTTTAAACAGATTTCAACATTTTTTATAACAGACTTTCCTGTTCCTAACTTACTGAGGAAACACAAATATCAAATTATTATTCTCTAGTCAGTCTACAGTCATTCTCATTTGCAAAGACTTTAAAGAGGAATTAAGTTATTTTAAAACTTCAACACTTAATCTGCACATGCTCAGTCCATTCAAATATTAAAGTAGTTTTATGACTTAAAACACAGTGAAGACACTTCTGAAATTTAGCCAATATATCCTGAGAAATATGTAGCTGGATTTTTCAAGCAATATCCTACTGTTTAGTGTTCAAAGACCTTCTTTTTATTATTTAACCTAAATATTGATATCTGTAAGCAGTGTAATTTCTTAAGGGTCCTGGAGGCAGCTGATGTTAGTCAGTCTATAATTATTAGCCCACATAACTTGTTTCTATTCTGATGAATATACCACACATTCTCCACATGTGAATACCGCCACCTCCATGATAGACCATCCTGCACTGTAATCATACCCATATATAGCAGTCCAGTGATATTTCCCATATTTCAAGTAAATGCTAAAATACATAAACAAAAAAGGCAGTATTTGATGAAATCTACATACCAGGTATCACTCATAAAATTAGAAACAGCATGAGAGAATACAAATCATTATGGTGTATAGATCACTGTTAAGTACTGGTAAAATCCTTGTCATTAAATATTTTGTGATAAGCAGAACAGATGACCACTATAAAAGGCTGTGTAGGGAAAAATAACAGTGAGCTGTTTGGAAAACAGTGATTGGAAAGTTCCAAATACAGTAGCAAAAAGGCACAGCACAACCATCCACATATAGACAGGTTTATTAAATCCAAGCTTTCAAGTCAGAGCTCTTTCTCAAAAATAAAACACTTCATTAAAACCACACAATAAATAAGTAACACCAGCTAATCAAAAAGCACATGTCATTAACTCATTAAGTACTTCGTAGAACACGTCTAAAAATGTAAATACATATCTAATTACTTAATAAAACTTCATTAAAAAGCTTTCAGACACTACATTCTTATTGTTTTAACCTAAAAGCTCTATAAAATACATTATATAATGCACTCTAACATATGCTTGCTTTAATTTTAGAATGGGTTTAATACTATTAACTTTATTCAACCCTGGGCAGGCATCTGATCTAAAATAGTTTATCCACTTATACTGTGCCTTCTCTGTCATATTCTTCACGAAAAGTATGCAACAACACAAGAAGAGCTATGGAAGAGGAATATAGCTGCTGCTGCTTTCGGACACAGGGACATATGAAATGTAGATTTTATTTTTTATTTGTCAAACGATCAACAAGCGGAAAAAAAAAAAAAAACAAAAGTTCCTTTTCCTGCCTCCGAACAACCAATGAGGTGTGCTAAAGAACTATATATATGCTTATATATATATACATACATAAATAATTAATCTGGTTATGGACAAGGACCACATATTGGACCAGCACCAAGATGTGTCTTTTAAACAGCCCCCATTTGAAAAGGCTGTTGGAAAGAGACAGCTGTTCCAAACAAAAACAATAAAAAACTTGGCACAGTGAAATGTAGGTGAGCAGTGCAAATAGGCAAATACATAAATCCAAGTAAGACCATCTTTCTTGGAGACATCTGTCACTATTAGATGTGGAGATGAAGAGAAACAAATAAAACAAATTGTTTATGTGTGTGGCTATCTGTACAAAATGTAATGCACATTATATCGGAAAACAGAGAGGCCGAATTCCTATCTGAATCATACAAATGAGGAAGGAAGACCACTGCTTCTCTGTCATATTCACTATGTCTCCGCCCCTCTTATTCTTAAACACTCTCTGTAGCACTCTAAATTTAAATACATGTCCATTCCCATGTTCCAAATTATGTTTATTAAGTGCATTTGTTTCAACCCCTCTACGTATCTCAGATAAGTGTGAGGCTATTCTTTCTTTAAATTTACAACTGGTTTTACCAATATAAAAACATAGGCATTTCTCACAATTAGCTAAATTTTCACTGTTACATGTATCAAAAGCTTTAAAAATAAATTTAACATGTAATAGGGTGTGTAAATTCTATTTCCATGTTAATGCAATTATGGCAGGGGACTGTACCCTTATCAAATCGAAGTCCCTCTTCCTGCTTGCTGAGATCTTTAAAGCAAAGAAGTTGTTTTAAATTCCTTTCTTTCTTATAAACGAAGTAGGGTCTGCTTTCCACTATCTTCTTAACATTAATATCAGAACTTAAAATAGTCCAGTTCCTTTTGATTATGGATCGAATCTGTCGAGAGTGTCTATTATATTTCATCACATATCCCATTTTATTAAACTCAACTACCTTAGAAGAACTGGCATTACATCCACTATTGCCTTCAATAAATAAATATGGTTTACCTCTGCTTGGATGTTTAGACTTAACATATTCAGCATTCTCAGCTAGCAAGCCTCTATTACAGCCTCTGGCCAGAAAATCTTGTGTCATAGTACCAATCTCTGCTACAAACCCTTCTCCTGTAGTATTGCGTCTGCTAGCTTTTAAAAACTGACTTTTAACTACACTTTTATAAATGTGATTAGGGTGCATACTAGAGTTATGTACATATCTGGTTGTCTGTACCGCTTTTCTGTATATAGATGTATGAATTCTAACATTGGTATTCAGTAATTTCACATCTAAAAAAGTAATTTCTTCTGCTGAACAATACATTTCAAAACTAAGGAAATCAGTACTACGTTGTAGATGTTCAACAAACAGCTCAAGTGCCTCCCTAGTCCCTTCCCATAACAACATTATATAGTCTACAAATTGTTTGTAGTAGATCAAATCACTATTACAATGGTGATTTTTACTAGAATCAAACACAGTATGTTCTTCCCATCTAGCCAGAACTATATTTGCATAGCTATTGGCTACTGGTGTACACATAGCGACTCCCGATATTTGGTGATATATTTCACCTCCAAACATAAAGACATTGTTTTGCAGAACTATTTCCAATAAAGAGCATATCAGTGAAAATGTACTTGCTCCAAAAGTACTATACATAACCAGGAACTCTCTAACATATTCAATCCCTATATTATTAGGGATGACTGTGAAGAGGGATTTGATATCCATAGTTACAAAGAGGACATTTGTCATATTAACATTGCCCATAAATGCACCCAGAGATTCCAGAAACTCACCAGTATCCCTTATAAAATCTTTACTGTACCTCAACAGTGATTTGAGTTGCTGGTCCAAGTATTTCGAAATGGCCGTAGTTTCCCATTGCTTCCCTGAGACTATAGATCTCATTGGGGGATGCAGCAAATTTTTATGGATTTTAGGTAACACATAGATCACAGGACAAACAGGATGTTCTATATAAAAGTAATTATATTGTCCAGGGGTAATTGCTAGTTGCATCAAATAGTCATATAGCTCAGTTTTAATTCTATTAACCATCTTATTCAGCTCAAAATTATTTATAACTTTAAACGTATCACTATCGTGCAAAAATTCATGCATCAATTGCTGATATTGTTCAGCACTCAGTATAACTCTTCTGCCACCTTTATCAGCTGGTTTCAAAACAATGTCAGTCCTGTTAACTAGATCAAACAATGCTTTTCTTTCACATACACATAAATTATAGAAGTGACTTCCCCTTAAAAATAAATTATACACACCATTTTCACACAAGCCACGGTGGTGCAGCGATAGCATTGTTGCCTCACAGCAAAGGTTCTCCCATTCGATTCTTGGCTGGAGTGCCTCCTGTGTGGAGTCTGCATGTCCTCCCCGGAGTCGAGTGGCATTCAAAAGACGTGTAAAATGGGCGTGCCTTCACTGAAGGTTGGGCATCAAGCTGGCACCTCGGCACCCATAAAAAAATCTACTGCCAATCATTAGTGGAGCAGAATTCTGGTGTGGCAACCCCTAACCGGGAAAAGCCAAAGAAGAAGAAGATTTTCACACATTTGCAAAACGGCTGTCACAGTCACTGTACTGTTAGGTAAGAAAGTGCTACTTCTCTTTAGAACACTGTCAGTACTGGTATTATTATTTCCAAACAGCATTTTCAAATCAAGTTTTCTAGCAAACATTCTTAGTTCAGTGATACTGTCATTTAATATGCCATTAGTAGATGGAATGAATGATAAACCCTTATCTAACAGTTGCAACTCTATTACAGTGAATTCAAAACCCGATAGATTAACAACAGTATGTTCTGCTAATTCTTTCTGCTCCTCATTACAGGACCTACCTTCAGTCTCACCCCCAAGTCTTTCTGTGCACTCTGTGTGTTCCTCTGTGGTGTTCCCCTTTGCTTGCTTTGGTGTCTTTCTCTTGGCTGCACTTGTGTAGGAAGTTGCAGCTTTATTTTCGTGTTGATCTTGCCTAAAAAAATCATTCCTTGCCTCAATAGCATTGGAATTCATAGTATCCTTCTGATTAGAAGGGCTACCATCCACAGACACTTCATTGGTCTTCTGAATAGTAAATCCGCTGACAAAAGAGTCTAGAGCTTTAATGGCTTCCCCTATATGTGTAACAATGTCTTCCTGTGCAGCAAATATTACTGTATTGATTGTATTAGAGGCTCTCTCACTCCCAATACAAGACGGCAGTAGATTAACATGATTCACGCTCATATTAAAAGGAATACAAGCTCTCACAGTCTCCTCTTTTGGCCAAGAGAAGATGCTGCCATTTTTGAAGTCAGAAATATCTATAATAAGCTATCGCTTCTTGGTAGATATTAGTTTACTCTCAAATTCTACAAGTTTTTTTTCCAGAGTATTCTGATATTGTTGAGTGAGTGTCTCAAAGTCTGCACAAGTAACAATTTAATTTTCCAAAGTATTTATCTGAGTACATAAATCATACTCTATTTACACAAAAAAGTCATTCATAATTTTCATGTATTACATGCTGGTATAGAGATTGAGTTCTTGCCATTTCTTTAAAAGGGCAGGATATTTCTTCACATATGTCAGCATTTTGGTTATTCTCATCCCTCTTGGCACTATTCCCATCTCTAGATATGCAAAGAAGGAGAGTCTTTGCCATTGCAATCTCTTATACTTTTGAAATAGCAATTCTAGTTCATGCATTTTTCGTAAACACTCTCTTTTAGAGTCATTAGTAGGAACAGCAATATTCAAGTTATCAGACATAGTAGATAACGAAAGGAGCAAAAGAGGATTCTCACCAACAGTTAGCATTGTTTTATAGATCAGATGCCTACCCAGGGTTGAATAAAGTTAATAGTATTAAACCCATTCTAAAATTAAAGCAAGCAATTGTTAGTTAGAGTGCATTACATCATGTATTATATAGAGCTTTTAGGTTAAAATAATAAGAATATAGTGTCTAAAAGCTTTATAATGAAGTTTTATTAAGTAATTAGATATGTATTTAAATTTTTAGAAGTGTTCTATGAAGTACTTAATGAGTTAATGACGTGCTTTTTGATTGGCTGATGTTACTTATTTATTGTGTGGTTTTAATGAAGTGTTTTATTCTTGAGGTAAGAGCTTTGACTCGAGAAAGCTTGGATTTGATAAACCTCTTTATATGTGGATGGTTGTGCTGCGCCTTTTTTGCTACTTTATTTGGAACTTTGTTTTGGCTTATCAGTACGTTTAGCTACTCTACACCATTTGTGGACTGTTGACTGGAGAGTTCAACATGAAACGTTACCTGTATTCACTCAACAAGCTGCAGGGAAGCCCACAGCAATACATACATTATAACTATAGTTTAGAAATAAAATATCAATAGTTTCTTAGATAGGCATCAATATTCTTTTTGGTGCTTTGGGTGGAGTCTGATGAATGCAGAAGATTAGGTTTTCTAAGCCTTAGTTGTTACAGAGATTATATTTACAGAGAATTCACAAACTGCAACTTAGGTTAAGGACCTTCTCATGAGAAACATTAGCCCACTCCATGAAACTCATAAAGGGCTTTCCTTCCAAAACTTCTCATTTTCTAACAGCTGGCACATTCTGCTGTTACATAATTAATACCCAAAGGCAACCAAGAATGTAATAGGCTGTTAGGAACTTTTAACTGCACATCTATGGAACAGGACAGGAATGGTGGTGCAGCGGTTAGAGTTTTTGCCTCACGGCACGAGGTTCCCTGGTTCAATCCATGGCTGGGGTGCCTTCTGTGCGGATGCTGCATGTCTTCCCTGTGGTCACATGGGTTTCCTCCGGGTGCTCCGGTTTCCTCCCACATCCCAAAGACATGCTGTAGGTGGATCGGACACTCTAAATTGGCCCTAGATGTGAGTGTGTATGCATTATGTGAAAGGTTGGGCACCGGGCTGGCAACTCAGCACCATAAAACTCCACTGGCAATCATGAGCAAAAAGGTAGGTGATCCACTGTGGCAACCCCTAACTGGGAAGAGCTGAAAGAAGAAGAAGAAGATCTAAGGACAGTTGTTGACTGACTTAGAAATAACTGAGTAGGTTTACCACTTTTAGCAATATGCACTGAACCATTTCCTATTTCATGAGGTAGCTGCCATGTCAAAGTAATAGTTAAAAACACAGATAAATTTTAGGTCAGCATGTTTACTACTTACAAGTCACTTACCTGCTGGCAAGCCTAATTTCAGTTGCTGTGTTTTAAAATGTTACACAGAAACTAAGAAGGAAGAGAACATAGTATAATACAAAGCTGCCATATATACCCCACATATACCTCAAAACCAAAGTAACAATTTCCTAAAACATATGGCACGAAACAATTGTTTAAATATTAACAAAATATGCTTGAAAGTTCTCGAACAATCTTCCTAGGTTCAGCAGCCCATCCTTTTTGCAACTGCTATATTTGGGAAGATTTGCACTAGTTAAAAGAGTAATTCTCCAAGAACAGATTTATGGAAAGCTACTGACTGGGTAGGAACATTAGCATAAGATGGCCATTGGCCTGAGGCAACTCTGGAAACAATGTCTAGGAAATGAAGCTTGTGAGGTCTGTAAAAGAAGAATTATTTGGCTTTCACTTTGTAGAAATTAGCTATTATTTGTTTCCAACAGAATTCCTAAGTACTGTTTCAAAGTGAAGGCTCTGTAAAAGTTCATTTAGATGATGCTGGCATTTTGAAAGGACACCATCCTGATTATATTAAAGCTGTCCAGTTGGTAAAGTGGCATCTGCTTTTATCATCATGGTCTGGACTAGTATTTTTTTGTTTATTTGCAGACCTCCATTCCTATGGCTGCAGTACACACCTAACCCTTTGTCTGCATTTATAGATTTCCATGGCCTTATCTCTCAGTGCTGTGGATTTGATGTGCCATCTTGATTACTGTGAAGTATTGCCACTTTTCTTGCCTCATACATGACAGCACACTGATTCAAAGGCAGTCTGCCCTGACTTGGATATAATGCAAAATATTTAGTTAGTGCTTTAGGTCTTTATAGAACATGCAAAGTGCCCAAAAAATGTGGCCATGTGGAGACTAGTGTATAGCATTCAAGAATTAAAATAATATTGTTATATCTGCATAACAACAATATCTATCACTTTTTATTGCAGTCTAGCATCAGAAACAGAAGTAAACAACAAAAATAAAACCAAATAATACAGCTGGATAGTCACAGAGATAATGTAATGCTAATTCACTCCTGTTTTAAGTCGCTAGTGCTGCAAAAGGCAGGAAGTAAATGTGTTTGTATTTCATTTTCTGTTTTTGATTTTTTTTTCAATTGGTATGTCATAATACTACACAGAATAATTGTTCTTTTCATAACTGGAATCCATTGCCATTCATTGGTGTCATGTCGAGAGTTCAGAGATCATTAACTCCAGGTTGATAGGGTACTATTGCAGATGATTGTGAAGAAAGGCATCCAAAAGCAGCAATTCTTCCTCTGATGTATCCTGCATGAGAATAAGTTAAACGTGAGCAACTATTTTGTCGTTCATTTAATTTTCCTACAAGAAGACCAGTAGGCTGTGTATCTTGTCAATAAGCAGGCATGGGTCCAATAAAGCAGGCCAATTGCTTCATTTATCAGAGCAGTTTTCATTAATGTGGTGTAATTGGCAGCTAAATTAAAAAGAAGTTGTTTCAATTAGAGTGTAATTTTGTTTTAATTCAGAATTTAATGAGTTGATTAGGTGTTCCCTAACATGAGGAATGTACACAGACTGCTGTTTCATGTCAAAAGGTGTCATCACTTCATCGTCTTTTGCTCAAGGGCAAACCATCTAACAGAAGATTAATGTAGCCAGTGCTATTGTGCAAGTATAATACTTATAGCATATGACCTGCTGTTTATGATTCAGATACAAATACCCCAGTGCATGGGACTGTCATGCAGAACATCTGAATTTACAGACTACTTTCTAAGAACTCCACAAAGAACTTACAGTAAAAAGTTTGTACTTATTCAGTATGGAGGAGGAGAAGAGCAGAATTAATGAACTGGGATGGAAATAAAATGCATATCACAAAAGCAGCTGCAACCCAAATATCTGCATCTTCATAGCTACAATGTGAAAGTCATGTGCAGACAGTATGAGGCATAATTGGGAAATGAGAGACTGGAAATTTATACAGCTCAGGGGAGTAGATAAGAATGGGATGATAAGGAAATTCAGCATGGCTGCTTATTGAACTAAATACACAGTTACATTTACATATGCAGTGTATTTATATGCTTGTGCATGTGTGTGTGTGTGTGTGTGTGTGTGTGTGTGTGTGTGTGTGTGTGCGTGCGTGTGTGTGTGTGTGTGTGTGTGTGTGTGTGTGTGTGTGTGTGTGTGTGCGTGTGTGTGTGTGTGTGTGTGTGTGTGTGTGTGTGTGTTTCTACATACTTCTCAACTGCTATGATTTAGGCATAGCACTGAGATTTTTGACATTATATAGGTTCATAGGTAGGTACTAGGCTATCGGCCCTAGTGCCTATACAAGCCTAGCCAAAAAAGGTACCCTGACTTTCGCCACCCAAGAAAATTATTTTCCTGTGCCCCTGTCGAGCAGTGCCACAGAGGTGATCCCCGGGGTGAATTTCCTATCTCCCATCCAATCATCAAGATTTTTCTTGAAGAGTGCTAATGAGGAGATTTGTTTGATATAGATATGTAGTTTGTTCCAGAGTATGGGAAGTCTCTGGGACAGGAATCTATCCCTCCAGCATGTTCGATTTACTGTGGTGACAAGGTTTAGGTCCTAGAATGTGTAGCTTGGAGGGATTGGGATTTCTTTAAGTGGAGCACGTCCAACAGCTCTGGGTTTGACATAGCTTTCTATGTTAGGCAGAGATCGCCTCTGAGTAGGCGATATGCGATGGAGTAAAGCTGGAGTTTTTTGAGACTGTCTGCATAAGGCATCAGTTTGAAGACGGTAATCCTCTTTGTGAGGTAGTTCTGCAGCCTTTCCAATTGTTGTAAATGTCTTGTGAGGTAAATACCAAAAGGGGCGTTGTACTCTATAATGGGTCTAATGATTGACGAATAGAGGGGAACAATGACCCCTTTTTTCCTGGATGAGAAACTTTTTGTGATAAGGTGTGCCATGTAGAAGGATTTCCTGACTACTGTGGCGATGTGATTATCAAAGGAGAGACTACTGTCCACCTGTGTCCCAAGGTCTCTTATCACATGTTTGGTGTTAAGTAGACTGCCACCTATGTGGTAGCTCATGGGTACAGAATTTTTACCAAAGGTGATGACAATGCACTTTTTGGCATTGAGCTTGAGGCCATGGCTTTGACACCAGGCATCTGTCTCAGTGAGGCCCTTTTGTAGGATGTACACATCATCAGAAGTTTCAATTATGGCTCCTAGTTTGCAGTCATCCCATGCCATCAGAGGATCCAGGACAGAACCCTGTGGTACTTCACTTGTCACTGGTCTGAAGTCGGATTTGGAGTCTGCTACTTTCACAGTGTGGGTTCTGGCAGTGAGCCAGTTGGCAACCGATCTTGTGACATAGAGATTTATACCTAGTTTAGTGAGTTTATCTATAATTCCAGAGTGGGGGATGGTGTCAAATGCCTTGGCGAGATCTAGATAGGCTGTGTGAACCACCTTACCCCCGTCTACAGCTTTGGTGACTGCTTCAAAAAAGTCAATCAGGTTTAGCAGACATGATCTGCCTTTTACAAACCCGAACTGGGTGGGGTCCAGAGTTTGGAGATTACCAGTGTCTTTGTTTATAAGTTCCATAATGATATGTTCCATGGCCTAGTAGACCAGGCTTGTTAGGCTAATGGGGCGGTAGTTCCCAGGGTCCGTGGTGGCTCCCCCTTTACGAAGTGAGATAACCGTCACTGTGCGCCATTTTGTGGGTACAAAGCCTGAGGTGAGGCTATGATTGAACATGGTGCTTAGGTGGAGTGCCAGTTGATTCTGTAGTTCATGTAGAATACAGCCTGGGATGTTGTCAGGTCCCATGGATGCTGTGTTCTTTGCTTTGGAGAGTGTGTTTTTTACCTGTGCAGCCGTGATTACTGGAACGTTACACTCTTCCGGTATAGAGATGGGCCCTTTAGGGGGTGAGTGGGGGTAAAGTTAGCACTGAACCTATCTGCCAGGATGTTGGCAATATCAGTTGGTTCTGTATATTTAGTGCCATTGTGCTGTAACTCAGAGGAGATCTGAGTGTTGCCATTGAGATTCTTGATATAGCTATAGAATGCTTTGTTGTTGTCTTTAGTATCAGTGGCGATTTTATTTTCATAACTAGCTTTGGAGGATTTTATGAGGGATCTCATCTTCTTACTGAGGCTGACCAGGGAGTTCTTCCAGTCATGGCATTTTACTCTTTTTTTGCAACAGTTTCTTTCTTCTGTTGTAGAGTTTGTTTATGGCAGGGGTCCACCAGATTGGTTTCCTTTTTTTGGAGGATAGCATCTTGGTTCTGTTAGGGATAGCATGAGCCATGCACTCATGTAAGTGCTTATAAAGTGTATTTGTGTAGGATTTGGCAGTTGTGCTTGTATTGTCTGTCTGAATGGGTGTCGTGAAGTTTGCCACTTCTGTCAAGAAATGTGAAGTTGGCTTTGAAGAAGTTTTTATGGTGGTTTTCCTAATGGGGGGGGGGCAGGATGTGGCTGTCTAGGGTGATTAGCTTGTGGTCGGATCTGACCAACGAGGAATTGACCTCTGGTGTAGAACACTGGTCACTCATGTTGGTAATGACCAGGTCTAGGATATTACTGCCCCTGGTGGGGGTGAGGATAAGCTGATCCAAGGTGTTGGAATTTAGGAATTCTAGAAAACGTTGAGGAAAAGAGTTGGTACATGAGTAGTTTTCCCAGTTAATGGTGGGGTAGTTGAAATCACCCATTATTAAGGTGTTGGGTTGTACACTAATATTTTCCAATATATCAAGAAATGAGGAGTGGGAATCCTGGGGCATGGCAGGGGATCTGTAGCAAGTTACAATTTGTATTACAGTCTTGCCTAGAGTTAGTTGCACTTGGATAATCCTGGATGCATTATGCTGAGCAACTAGCCTGGAGGGGTGGATATCCTTAATGAATATGGACATGCCTCCACCATTAGTATTTTGGTCCAGGTTAGGTTGCCAAAAGGTGTGGTATAAATTATAGCCTGGTAATGCAGGGGTGCTCCCTGGAGCCTTGAACCAGGTCTCTGTCACCGCACAGATGTCAATGTTCTCCATTTTAAGGAGTGTTTCGAGGGAATGCATTTTGAGGTTTAGACTTCTAGCATTCAGTAGCATTACCCTCAGATTTTGCTTGCTTGTACCTGTTACGGTTGTGAATTTGTCATTTGAACCTTGCTTAAAAAAGGCACTATAGGGGTAGCAAGAGCCTTAGCCAGTATCTGGAAACCCAAGGGTGACAGGTGCAGGGCATCTCTGGCAAAGCATTGTGGTCTGTCGATCATGTCATCCCAAGCAGACAAATACTGGATCCCCTGAGAATGACGCCAGAAGCTTAGCCAATTGTTGAAGTCAAGTCATTTTGTCCTTGTACTGTGGTATCATTCTGGGTGATGTCAGGATGCTACTCAGGGCTAGGTTCATACCTGTCTGGGCTACAAGTTCAGAGAGCTCCTACGTGCCTCTTTTCTTGTATTCCAGGGAGGTACATCTCAGGTCATTCATAACAGCATGGACAATGACAGAGTCATATCTATACTTGTTGTGGAGTGACCTGATATTTTCCCTTGTTCCTCCTAGAACTACTGATTTTCTTCTAATTTTCATTATAAAATAGATCTGCTCAAGGATATATGCAGTATTAAACAACTGAAATAAAGCTATATAAAGATTCCTTATCACTACCTATATGGGATCTAGTTCTCCACTGGATGTATACTCTTTGTACTGTATGTTTCAGTCCTGCATGTTAACATTTGTATTCTTTGTTCATATACTTTCTTGTAAATAATTCATTTTTTTCTGTAAATTGGAGCTTTTCCCCTCTGGTCCCCACTGGAAATGGGTCACATGGGTCAGCTGGACTAACCCAGTTAAAAAATGTCAAAAAATAAATAATCTAAATACCTTCTATTCCAAAAGAAATAACAAATTCCTCCACGTTTGGACCCTCTGTTATGATTTTTAAAGGCCGCAGGTATAATTTTTAATATTTAGAAGTTGAGAGGTGTGTGCTTCTGTACCGTACCAAACAGTTGCAGCCAGTGAAATGCACACTGCTGAGTATTACACAGGACTAGCAGTCAATTCATAGTTTGGCTAACTGCCTTTGACTCCACCCATTCATACAAACCACTCCTCAATGCATCCGTATAAGGCATTGTACTCAGTGCATGATGTCACTGTCCTGCAGGGCAGAAGGTCCCTCTTGGGCTGTAGTCCAGGAAGAATATCCCATCTTGCTGCTTGGTGCAGTACAGTACTGTTGTGCACTGTCTGCAGTAGCAGAAGGTTGCAGGTAGATTGGACTCTTTGCTGTGTTTCCTTTACAGTTCACCAGTTTTGTGTGTACACATGGATGGGGAGATAATGGACACATCAGAACTATGAGTCAGCTGCTGTTGTTGTTCTTGTCCTTCGGCTTTTCCCAGTTAGGGGTCACCACAGCAGAATTCCGGTCCACTAATGATTGGCAGTAGATTTTGATGAACGCCGAGGTGCCAGCTCAGTGTTCAACCTTCAACTATGGCACGCCCATTTACGCATGTCTCTCAAATGCCCACCCAACCGTGGGGAGGACATGCAGACTCCACACAGAAGGCACTCCTTGCACTCCAGCCGAGAATTGAATGGGAGATCCTCTTGCTGTGAGGCAACAATGCTACCGCTGCACCACCGCGGATGTCTGGTGCTCAAATGACGTACATTAAACTTGACAAATGCTGAGTAGTAAACGCATTAAACTGCAACTATGAGCCATCAAACTGAAGAAAAAGAATATAATGTATGCCAACATCATAAATAGGAAAATAATATGAAATATTGTTCCCACTCAACATACCTCTGTTAATTAAATATTTTTATTTTGAGATCATAATACCATAAAATAAAGAGATTTGTTTTGCCAAACTAAGTACTGCATTCATTCCAAGATTACGTGACATTAGAGTTAATATTATTAATTATGGTTGTTGTCTTTTTGGCTTTACCTGGTTAGGGGTCGCCACAGCGGAACTCCAGTCTGCTATGATTGTTAGTAGATTTTCACAAATGCCAAGGTCCCAGCTCGACATTCATCCTTCAACTAAGGCACACCCATTTACGCATGTCTTTTCTTCTCTGTACCGTACCAAACAGTTGCAGCCAGTGAGCATTGTGCACTGTCCTGCAGGGCAGGAGGCATCTTGCTGCTTGGTGCAGTACAGTACTGTTGTGGGTCCACTAATGGACGGTTTTTGATGAACGCCGTATGCGCCCATTTAATGATGTCTCTCAAACGCCCACCCAATGATAGAAGGCACTCCGTAATTCTTGCACTCCAGCCGAGAATTGAATGGGAGATCCTATGACGTACATTAAACTTGACAAAAGTAGTAAACGCATTAAACTGCAACGCGAGCCATCAAAACTGAAGAAAAGAATATAATGTATGCCAACATCATGTAATAGGAGAAAAATATGAAATATTGTTCCCACTCAACATACCTCTGTTAATTAAAATATTTTTATTTTTTGAGATCATGAGATTTGTTTTCAAACTAAGTACTGCATTCATTCCAACTATGTGACAATATTATTAATTATGGTTGTTGTCTTTGGCTTTACCTGGTTAGGGGTCGCCACGAAGCGGAACTCCAGTCTGCTATGATTGTTAGTAGATTTCACAAATGCCAAGGTCCCAGCTCGACATCTATCCTTCAACTAAGGCACACTATCGGCCATTCATGTTCTTTAGAACGCCCACCCAACCGATGATGCAGACTCATTGCACAGAAGGCACTCCCTGCACTCCAGCCGAGAATAAAATGGGAGAACCTCTTGCTGTGAGGCAACAATGCTACCGCTGCACCACCGCAGAAGTCACAGTATTATTAACTATGGTATGTGACTATATTAGCAAGTGCAGACAGAATTATTCCTCTCTGGAAAAAGATATTCATTTCATTTTTCTCTTTCTTAGCTGTGGTTAAAAATATCATTAGCAAAATTAGATCGGTCAGTTCCATTTCACTACATGTACGTTTACTGTGAGGGGACTTCAGAAATGTTACCTCAAGTTGGTAAACAGTTCCATTTCAGAGGCAGCCCTACCATGGTGCTTTATCATGAAGGTGGGCAGAACATATTGGGCAGCCTCTACAGATGTACTAAATGCTAATGAGATATTCCAGGGAAGCTAAGTAGCCATGCCCCCCCCCCCCCCCCCCATGGAAATGCATTTGCTAAGACAAGCAATTCAAAGACTCGATCTATCACATAAAGTAACATAGATGGTCATGCTAATGAATATGGCCAAAAAATCGAGTTTACCAACTGCAGTGGAGGTAAGTGCTGGACAGTTTAGTAGACAGGTGGTGTTGGGGGATATGTGCATGTGTAGGTCTGCATGGGTGAGGTATGTGTGTGTGCGTGTGTGTGTGTGTGTGTGTGTGTGTGTGTGTGTGTGTGTGTGTGTGTGTGTGTGTGTGTGTGTGTGTCTGCTTGGGGAGTCACAGTAAAGGAGTTATTTAAGGGATAGGGTAGGTTTGTGTGTACAATCATTTGTGTGCATGCATGTGTGTGTGTGTGTGTGTGTGTGTGTGTGTGTGTGTGTGTGTGTGTGTGTGTGTGTGTGTGTGTGTGTGTGTGTGTACATGTGTTTATGTGTGTATGGGTGAATGGGTGTGTATGTGTGTGTCTGTGAGCAAGATTGGGTCAGGGGCTGTGTGTGTGTGTGTGTGTGTGTGTGTGTGTGTGTGTGTGTGTGTGTGTGTGTGTGTGTGTGTGTGTGAGTGTGTGTGTGTGTGTGTGTGTGAAGTCAAAGTCAAAGTAAACTTTATTGCCATTTAGAACTACACACATTTAGCCTAAATGAAATTTTGTGCATCAGCTCAAGTCTTGAGATTACAAAGAAAAGTGAAACAACGCATACAAGTAGAGGAATAAACATAACTAATAAATATTACTCCCAATACACACAAGAAAGAGCAGAGACATTTACCAACACTCATATATTAAAAGATTGCACCTCCCCTGAGTTAAATTAATTACTCTATTAAATGTAATACAAAACACACTACAGATTCAACAATGCTTAAGTTATTTGTATAATATTGCACTTGAGTGGGTTAAATAATATTGACTATGGATATAATAAATAAGTATTGCAGTTACTTGGGATATATGTAAGTATATAAAATAAATAAAAAATGACTTATTATTTGTCCAGACCTCTGGGACTAGTGCCCGAGTTCAGACGTCTAATCACTGTATGGTAAAAACTGTTATTAAATCTTGTAGTCCTGCAACGGATGCTGCAATATCTCCTGCCTGATGCCAGGTGCTTAAACAGTCCATGCGCAGGATTGCTCAGGATATATGTTGTCTTGTATTATTTTGGTGGCTTTTCACATGCTTTCTGCAGAATAAAGATGTCAAATTAGGGACATCTGAGAGGGAAGGGGATTTGTCTGTCTGGGGAGATGCTTCGGGACAAAGTTAGAAAAAACACTAGATAACACCATGAGCACTTTTTACAGTGTGTGTGTGTGTGTGTGTGTGTGTGTGTGTGTGTGTGTGTGTGTGTGTGTGTGTGCACTCACGTGTTTGAATATGTGCATGTGTGTGGGTGCCAGAATGGGGGGATATCTATGCCACTGTGATAATAGTCCACCAGTGATAACCACAGCAGGAAAGTGCTGATTAGCAATAGCAGTAGTTCAGGGCATTTCTGAGACATGCAAATTAGCCACCAATTATGTTTTTCCTCATTACAGCTACTGCATGTCTGAGCCACACATTCCCACATTATGCAAACAGCCCCTTTTAGCTGCAGCTGATACAGCTCTATTGCAGGGTTCTCTCCGAATCCCTGTAGTTCTGTAGTTTATGAAATACATTCTTCAGAGTGAATAATTTCAGAATTTCTACATTATTTATAGCGGAATTTATCTAACAGATGTTTGGTTTGGGCAGTTTTAATCGAAAAGTTTTAATACAGTTAGCAAAAATATTTGTGCATTTGCATGAAAATAATGATAAACTTAGATTGCTGGTGTGATTCACATGTTTTGATTAAAATGGTTTTAGAGTTTAATATATTTTTCTAAGGTTGCATTTCCCTTATAATTTTCTTTTGAAGGTCTGTGTAAGTAGGACTTTGCACTGTAAACCACATTTTACTGTTGGCATCAAAAATAAAGATTTCTATTTACAGTGAAGATCAGCCATTCTTTTAAAGATTTGCAGATATATCTGGAATTCCTAATAGTCTATAGATTCTTAGAGACCTTCATCATCTCTCTTTCTCTTGAAATCATGGCAAGAATTAGAAATATCTGGCTGGTTGTCCTCTCTGGTAAGGTCCAATCATAAAACTGTCTTCTTCAAAATCACATAACCCAATTAAAACCAGTAACAGTTAGGGACTATTCCAAAACAAACTACCTTTTATGTATTTATTTGAAGTTTGCTAACCAGGAAGAGTCTATTGGGCCGAGGTGAGCCCTTTTTCAATGGAGGCCCAGGGAGAAAAACTCCACAGTATATAGATATATATATATATATATATATATATATAAATATATATATATATATATGTATGTATATATATATATATATATATATATATATATATATATATATATATATATATATATATACATATATATGTATATGTATATATATATATATATATATATATATATATATAAATATATATATATATACACACACACACACACACACACACACATATATATATATATATATATATAGCTCAAACAGTAGCTCAAACTTCTCCCCCCCCTCCCCCCCAAAAGGAGAGATATCTATACCAGAGGACTGTAGCCCCAAACATCTCCAACGCCCAGGTGAGAACTGCTCTCTCAAGGCAAAAAACACAGCATCCATGGGACCGGATGGTGTCCCCGGCTGTGTGCTCCACGAACTCAATGAGGAATTAAACCCGCAGTTAGGACAGCTGTTTAATCTTAGCATCACCTCAGGATACGTACCCAAGGAGTGGCCTTTTGCGACTGTGGTCCCACTTCACAAGGGCGGTGCCTCCACTGACCCTGGAAATTACCGTCCCATTAGCTTGACAAGCCTTATCTGCAAAGCCATGGAGAGGATCATAATGGAACTCATAAATAAAGACATAGGGAACTTGCAGACTTTGGATCCAACCCAGTTTGGCTTTGTCAAAGGCAGATCATGCCTTTTAAACTTGGTTGACTTTTTTGAAACAGTCACCAAGGCCATTGATGAGGGAAAAGCAGTCCATACAGCCTACCTCAACCTGGCAAAGGCCTTTGACACAATACCCCACTCAGGTATTATCGAAAAACTCATCAGCTTGAATGTAAACCCATACATCACAAGATGGGTTGCAAACTGGCTAAGTGACAGAACCCACAGAGTCAGAGTTGCTGGAGCCATGTCAGACTCAAAGCCTGTCACAAGTGGTGTCTCACAGGGCTCAGTCCTGGGTCCACTCTTCTTCGGCATCTACTTTTCTGAAGTACAAGCTAACACAGGAGGGTTATGGCTGACAAAGTTTGCAGATGACTGCAAACTGGGCGCCATAGTCAAAAACACTTCTGACACAGATATCCTTCAGAAGGGCCTCACAGAAATGGATGACTGGTACCAGAGCCATGGCCTAAAGTTAAACGCCAAGAAATGCATAGTCATACCCTTCGGGAAAAACAAGGTTACCTAGCTACCATATAGGTGGCAATCCACTGAGCACAGAAGAAGTCATCAGGGACCTGGGGACCCAGGTTGACACTAGCCTTTCGTTTGACACTCATGTTGCTAAAGTAGTCAGGAAAACCTTCTACATTGCCCACCTGATCATGAAGGGATTCACATCTAGATCAAGGGAGGTCATCATCCCCCTGTACTCATCACTCATTAGACCTATGATTGCGTACAATGCCCCATTCGGAATGTATCTGACCCGACACCTGCAGCAGCTGGAAAGGCCCCAAAAGTTCCTCACCAAGAGGATAAAGGGTCTCAAAAATATGTCTTATGCTGCCCGACTTAAAGAACTCCAGCTCTATTTCAGTTAAATACCGCTTGCTCAGAGGTGACCTGTGCCTGACATATAAGGCCATGTCAAACCCAGATTTGATGAATATGCTTCACCTCAAAAAATCTAGATCCCTCAGAACCACAAGGGCGGGAGACTTAAACCTTGACATGGTTATTAATAGGATGTGCTGGAGGGACAGATTCATCACCCAGAGACTCCCTATGCTGTGGAACAAAATCCCGGTAAATGTAAGGCAGAGCACCTCGCTGGCCTTGTTCAAGAGGAATCTTGACCAATGGATGGGAGATCGCAGATATACCCCAGGGATTACTTCAGTGTCACTGCTCGACAGAGGCACAGCAAAATAATAGGCATAGTTTTATTCAAACTAAAGGGGTGGCGAAAGCCACATATCTATGGGCTAGGCTTATAAATGCCCTTGGGCAGATAGCCTAGTATGAACCTATGAACCTATGAATCTATATATTTATATATATATATATATATATATATATATATATATACACACACACACACACACACACACACACACACACACACACACATATATATATATATATATATATATATATATATATGTATATACAAGAAATCAAACAGGTAGTTTAACAAGAAATTAATATAGTACACTAGTTCAAGAATTTGAATGCAACATATAATACAAATGAAATATGAAATACCAGGATATGATACAGTATGTTCTAGATACAGACAATTGATGGTCAAACAAGAAGTAGCTCAAACAGTAGCAGTTACATCAGTAGAAGATTCCAAAAGGAAATGTACAAATTCACCCCCCCATCCCTCCTACCCCCATATGTGGTTGGCAGAAAGTATAACTGAGCTAGGGTAGGGTGGTGTGAGTAAGAGGAGGAGTGGAGGGAGGACTTAGGATGGATGGGAGCAGGAGCATTCCCAGGTAGAGGAGAGATAAGAGTGTAGCAGTGCCTTAAAAGAGGAAAGATTTTGTGTAGTATGGATGTGGGGAGAGAGTGAGTTCTATTTGTGTGCAAGGGAAAAAGATAGAAGAAGCTGACCGGGGCTATGTGATGGTTTGTGTACAGCAAGGAGGGTTTGATTGTTAGATCTTAGGGTGCAAGTAGGAAGATGCATAGTGAGGATGGAGGAAAGGGAGGAGCAATGAGAAGGGCTGAAAATGAGTTTGTGGGCAGTGGAGAGTTGAATGCATGATAGGTAGTCAGGGAGTTCTAGCCAGTTCAGGGAGTAACAGTGGTGGGATACGGATTTAGAGCTAGTAGCAAATTTGGCAATTTTATTGTTGGAGAATTCTAGTTTAGCTTTGAGGGTTGCCTGCAGGTTAGTGAGGAGATGAGCCCCATACATTTATTTATTTATCTTATTTATTTTATTTTACATTTGTTAACTGGAAAAGTCCAACTGGATCCATATCCATTTTCAGTGGAGGCCCGGGGAGAAAAGCTCCAGAAATACAGTATATATTAAACAAATACAATTAATAAGTATAATGCTAACAGCTCAAATAATAAAGAATATATACAAAGATAACAAGAGAAAAAATTTGCATTAAGTTAGGAAGTAAGGCAAAGGAAGTAGTATACTATGTGGGTAGAGATGTCAGTAAAAATGAGGAGAGAAAAGAAAAAGAAAAAATATATATATTAGCAAGGAGCTGCTTAGAGAGGTATACTGAGCGAGATTAACCTGGGCAAGTGCAGGTACATAACCAGTGGTTGGTGAAATAATGTTTTGCTGCAATTTTAAACTTTGTTAGAGAGGGTTCTAGGGTTAAGGCAGGAGGAAGCGAGTTCCAAGTATTTGCTATGTAGTTGGAGAATAGTGATTTAGAGGTCTTTAACATTAATTTGTCATTAGATCTCAGTGGTCTGGTACTCGTGTGAGAGATAATTAAGGGTTGTATTCCTGGTACTCTGTCTGGTTGGTAAAGTACTCTATGGGCTAAAATAAGCTGATTATAGAGAAGTAGATTAGGGAACTTGAGCCATTTTAGTAGTTTCAGATTTTGACAGTGATGTGTATCATAGGTAGATCCTACAGCGAATCTAGCGATATGGTTGTAGCAGATGGTTCATTTATTTAGTTCATTTTTTGAGAAGTTAGTGAGAATGGGGGAAGCATATAGGAGAGAGGAGAGTAGGTGGGTGCATGCTGTGTTGGTTCTGGCTAAAGGGGTTAAGAACAGTTTGCTTCTCTAGAGAGAGCCTGATTTTTTATTGGTGTTTTTAATTATTTGATTAACATGTAGGTCAAATTTCAGATTGTTGTCAATTAGTACCCCAAGTAGTTTGGTGTGGCTATCAGGAGATATCATGGTACTGTTGTTGGATGTGATACTGAAAGTGACCTGAGATGAAGGTGAAGAGGTATGTGGTAGAGAGGGTAAGCTTAGTTGATAGTGGTAGGAAGCAATTGTGCCGGTAAAGCATTCCTAGTTTCTGATGGGTTTTCTTAATGTTGGCTTGGAGGTGAAGGTTGAATTTTAACTTTTCATCTAAAAGGATGCCTAGGAGTTTGGTAAGGGAGACTATTTCAATGGGGGTTTATTATGGCTAACTATGGAAAAGGTATTTGTGTCTATTTTGAAGGTTTTAGAAGGGGTGAAAATGATTTTATGATTTTAGTTTTGGATGCACTAAGGGCTAGGTGATTATTTTGCATCCAAATCTTTGTGCTGTCAAATGCTGCTTGTATTAATTGTACAGGTTTAAGAAGGGATTCTGCAGAGCAAATAATGGTAGAGTCATCTGCATATTGGAT
Source organism: Protopterus annectens (assembly GCF_019279795.1). NCBI lineage: Eukaryota > Metazoa > Chordata > Ceratodontiformes > Protopteridae > Protopterus > Protopterus annectens. The sequence goes on from NC_056746.1 coordinate 1,212,150,668, forward strand.
GAGATTGGCAATGGGGATGCATTTATGGAAGTCGTTTATGAAGATATTGAATAGAAGTGGACCCAGGATAGATCATTGGGGAACGCCAGTCTGATTGCTAAGGTAGGGTGAGGTGGTATTATTCCATTTGGCAGCTTGCTGTCTATCAGAAAGATAAGTGGAAAATCAATTCAGAGAGAAGGGAGAGAGACTAAGTTGGGTTATCTTAGAAAGGAGAAGAGTGTGGGATATTGTATCAAAGGCCTTAGAAATGTCTAAAAGAAGAACAGATACAATATTACCAGAATCATGGGGGTGGTTGATGTTTTCAAGAAAGGATAGCAGGGCTGTGGTGGTGCTGTGGCCAGGTCTAAATCCATGTTGTGTAGGGTTAACTAAGTGGGTGTTTAGGGGGTATGATAAGAGTTAAAGGTGAATACAGTTTTCAAGGATTTTTGAGAGGGGGAGATGATGGCGATAAGGCAAAAGTTAGGGATGTAAGTGTTGTTGTTTCCAGCGAAAGGGTACATAGGATTCTTGGATAGATCAGTTGATTAGTGTACAAATAGTGTACAAATAGGGAGTGCAATGCCATCTGCAGCTAGCTTAAGGAAGTTGGTTGTCAGGTTATCAGGGGCATTTGAACAGGGTTTAGTTTTTGAAGGAGTTTTTTTTATAGTGGATACTGGGATGGGTTTGAAGGAGAAGAGAGAAGGGTGGGAAGTGAGTGTGGTAAGGGAAGTGGGGTTATGGGAAATAGGAGTTCTGGAGGAAAGATGTAGTGAGCCCAGCAATTGAGTCTATGAAGGTGTTGAATGTAGTGGCAATGATGTGGTCAGGGGAGGAGGGGTCAGGGCAGGGATTAGGTTTTGGCCAGGGCCCAGGACTGAGGAGGTTGGTGATACTATTCCAGAACTTTTTTGCATTGGATGTATGGTTGGTTTGAAGTTTAGAGTAGTAGGATTTGTGGTAAAAAACAATTAGTTTTTTTTTTTTACTTTATTGCAAAGTTGTCTGTATTCATTAAGGGTGTTAGGTGTTTTAAGTTTTTGGTGGAGTTTTCAAGCTTTGTCACGAGTATGCATGAAGGCTAGTGTGTCTTTGGAAAGCCATGGGGCAGTAATGGATTTTACTCTTTCACTTCTGGGAGTTTAGAAGACTGGTAAAAATAGTGTTAAAGTAAGTAACAGTGTCATCAAGAGGAAGAGTTTTCAAAGGGTTCCAGTTTATTAGTTTTAGGTTATCTAAAAATAATTTTGGGTTGAAACTTTTGAGGTTGCGTGTTAAGATATAGTTATGCTGCAAGTGTATGGAGGAAGGGGTGCAATGAATGAAGTCAGGCATGTGGTCACTGAGAGAATCAGGCAAAGTGCTACTATCTGAGATATTTTTGGGGTGGAAAACTAAAATCCAGTCTAGGATACTTTCTGAGGACCTGTCTTTATTGAGTCTAGTGGGAGTGTTAACTATTTGGGAGAAGTTGATAGAGTGGGAGGTGGTGGTTGACTGAATGGGATGGGATCTTCTTATATTAAGGATTCCTTTGATTTTAAATTTATGTTAGGAAATGTTAGTATTGAAGCAAATGACATTTTAGTTACGCTTGATGTAAATTCATTATATACTGTCATCCCAAATGAAGAAGGAATGGAAGTAGTTAGATTAGAATTATTGCAATCTAAAACATTTTCATCTAATATGGTGAGTCTCATAATGCAGATGTTGGACATTATTTTAAATTATAATGTTTCTGAGTTTAATGGAAAGTTTTTCAGACAAACTAACGGAGTAGCGATGGGTGTCGTAATGGCCCTAGCTATGCGAATATTTTTATGCATGGTTGAGAAAAATGTTACATCTTTGACGGTATTTTTATGAAAAACATTGTTTTTTACAAGCGGTTTATTGATGATGCCTTTTTAATTTGGAGAGGCAGTCAAGCCTTACTAGTAGAATTCTTGAATTATTTAAACAATGTATGTACATACTTAAAGTTTACATCAGAGTTTGAATTTGAATCTATTAATTTTTTAGATTTAAAAATTACTAAGAAAAAAGACACGTTAGTAACACTATTTACAAGAAGGAAATTAGAATAACTCCTATTTGCATTATGATAGTATGCACCACAAGTGGTCAAAAACCAATATAGTAAAGGGACAGTTAAAAAGAGTTCATCAGTTAACTGATGAAAATGAGAAGTCTGGAACAGAATGTAATTCTTTACGCAATAAGCTCAGAATGAGAGGCTATCCCAGTAGAGAAATAGATTGCTGTTTAAATGAAATCACAGATATTAGAAACAATGATTCCAAAATAAGCCAGAAGCATGAGAAAAAAGATTTCAAGACTTCCATGCAAATAACCAATAGTGTGGATTCTAGCGCTATTAAGAATATAATAAAGGCTAATTGGAAATTTTTAAAATGTAATTCTGATGTTTGTACAAAAGTAGGAGATACACCTGTATTTGTACAGAAAAAAGGTAAACGCGTTAAAAAGTTGTTTCAGAATAAGTTAAATTGCAGGAAACCTATTAGTAGAATTCAAGGAATGTTTAAGTGTCAAAAATGCAATTTATGTAATTTGTTGTTGACTGATGTCCAAGATGTTAAAGTGGGTGCTACAAAGGTATGTATTAAGGGGAAATTTACTTGTAAATTGAGTCTTGTTTATTTAATTATTTGCATTCCATGAAATGCATTTTATGTAGGACAGACTACAAAAGAACCGAATAAGAGAATGTATGAGCATAAATATGCAGTGAGTGTAAAAGATGGGAGAAATGCACTTAGTAAACATTATATAGACAATGTGTGTGATGTAAATTTTAAATGTTGTGTTTTAGATGAAGTATTAAATGTAGAAAACAAATTTGATGCTGAAGACTAGCTTAGTTGGAAGGAATATGAATGGCAGGTGAGGTTGAATGCCTATCATCCACCTGGTTTAAATGATAGAAAAAAATGTATTGCCTTTTTAAAAAAGAAAAAGCTACATCATTTGATTTAGTGTCATGTGATGTTATAGTATTTAACTGAGTTTTCAAATGTGTTACATTATACAGTCTGAAGAACTCCCAAGTGGATGAAAGCACTTACTGTAGATGTACAAGAATAATTTTGTGTTTTGGATTTTGGCTACATTGGTTTCTTTTTATTAATACTAACTGGTATAACAACAGGCTTTACTTGAACGATTTAAAAACTTGGAATATTTGTTAACACAATTTGAATGTGCCTAAAAATAAGCAGTAAGATGTTCAAGAAAATATTATGTTAGAATGTAGATAGCGTGAATAAATAAATTAAAAATAATCTGATCAAACAGTTAGGGATCTTCTTGAGTACACATGCTAGAGATTGTTATACCTTCAATTTTGAATTTGTACCATCAAATGCATTTTTGTGATTGATTGACATGTTACATTAATTCCTATTACTCTGGCAGTTTATTTACTTTGATGACATATGACAAATAAATAAATAAATGAAGTCTGATTTACTTTTATTAAGATGAAAGCACTCTGTCATTATTTTTATGTGCTACTGTTTTTAAATATTGGTATTATTAAATGTTTAGGTTTAAGTCGGCCGGTCTGTTTTTTGTTATCTTCTAGAAGTCCACTAGCAAATGATGCAAATATGAAAGCATGAAGAAACATATAGCTTTACTGTCATCAGCATCTGTGCTAACACATACCAATGACTAAGAAATACTACATATCATAATGTGAAGTTAGTTACTTTGGTCAGATAAATGATCAGAAAAACAATGTGGAATCAAACATTTGAAAAACACCAACATATTAGTTAGTGGTCAGCACATGGGTCATTATTGCCACAGGGTCAGAATTACACAACAGGAAACTTGTTGGATTAACTGTCAGTGTTACTTTAATGCAATCTAGGGCACCCATGCTGACTGCTCACTCTGTGATCCTGGTTGCCTCTGCCATGTCCAAAAACACTAGGCCCACGGTGCTGTACAGAGGAGCTGGATGAGGTGAAATTAGCATTTTTGGACATAGTGAGGGTGGGAACATGACTGCAATGTGAAAGGCTGGACATGACTGCTGGAGTCACAGTTGAGTGACAGCTGAGTGCCCAAAGGCCATGTGTGGGTCAAATGAGAGGGTGTCTGCATCTCTCCACTGGAGGTAACCTGCTTAGTACAGCTAGGCACATAACACCCAGTTTGTACTACAGCACTGCTCTAGCACTGCTATAACAAGGCTTTCAATCCAGCATACAACAGATACCATATTGCCATGCTGCACAGCCAATGCTGCCACAACATCTCCATGTCTGTGCTCCTAACACAACTGCTGTGCTACATGATCAGTGGCACATGCAGGTGCTCACAGGTCAGATTCATGCCTTTTCTGTGAACATTCTTGTGTCTGTAATACTAGGTGGACTACTGTAAACATATGCACCATATGTCACATAAGTGTCTCCATATCCATTAGTGTGATCCATAGTTGTTGTGTGCCTCTGTCTCTTATCATGACTGTGGAATATACATCCATGCACATCAGCCACACTCCTACATGCAGTCTTATTGGCAGTATCAGCCTATCATGGAGAAAAGTCACCATCATTACCAGACTTTACATGAGACAGTGAGGTCATAGTCATCATCATGTCTGTCATCTGATGTCCCCACATCATCAGAATATCCAGCCACATTATCTTCCATACCGAAGGTTACACCATGATTCACATGGCAGTCACCTGCTTGAACAGACAATGAAACCAAAGGAGAGGCCTGAGTGCTACGAGCTGTACTATCATAGTTAGGCATATCACATCCCACTTCAGGATCAATAGACAGACTACTGGAGGAGGTAGACACTGGACACATTACAAAAAGAGATAGGTGACACATGTCACATACCTTTACAGAAATCAAATGATGCAGCATAGTACTGAAATCTAGGACAACAATATGACCACAATGCCAATGATGATATGGACTTACAAAAACATTGTGGCTGTGGGCGGTTCAGGGACCCTATATAACAGAAATATGACATGTAAGTTACATATCAAACAAATATGACAAATGTGGTTAATGCAAATACTAAAAGCTATCTGACATGCCGTCTTATGACTCCACCACCGAAGGTGAGGGCTGAAATGCCAGTGTCATGTGAAAAGATAGACTTACAAACATCATCATTAAGCACATACCACATTGTCATGCTGCACAACCTATGCATTCCACCTGAAGTATAACATGCACAGGAAATAAGATAGACACATACAGATTTGGCAAGGATGATGTGCAGATTGCAGGTGAGGTAGGCAGGTGAACAGGACTAAAGTACTCATTAAGGGAATAGATGTGATTATCAATAATGAAATGTAGCAAACAAATACACTTCCTTACCAGGTACATCCTCCCTATTTGGTGAGTGTATCATCTTTCGTACTGCAGATCCTGTATAGTAACAAGGCACACAAACATCAACATGTGAGCGTGCTTTACAGTTATGACTAAAGGCAGAAACACATGGCAAATATGGCTAACATGATGTCAAATCACTTACATGACATACAGTGCACATGTTGACCAGATGTACTTGTGCAGGGAAAAAGATAGCAAGAACTTCCTAGATGACAGATTTGTTAACCAGTGCTGCCTAATATATTCAGATGAACAATCTTACCCGGTCCTGTTTGTACATGCAGCTTCCTGGCCCATGTCTTGCAATAATGTATCTACTGGTTAAAGTAACACACAGTCATAAACATGTATGTATATTTCACAGTCAGGACAGGAGACAGAGACACACAGCAATTATGGATCACATTAACAAGATATGGAGACATGTGACATATGATGCACATATTCATAGGCTCATAGGCTCATAGGTTTATACTAGGCTAATGATCATCAGGGTCTTTACAAGTCTAGTCATGCAGCCCAACTCAGTTTTGTCCCTAAGTTCCTTGGATACCTGCATGGTGGGGTATGTTACTAAAAAGTCAGCAAAGGGTTATGTGAGGGTGGGTATGTTAGTTGGGGATTAATTTACTTATTGTCGACTCTGTCCATCACAGACACAATGGCACCAGTCATTTGTTTGTGCTAGACCCTCTTGTAGGATGCTGGTGTTGTGGGGGAATCTCTAAAAGCTCCCAATTTATAAGCATCTGTTAACTTGGTGAGCCAGTGGCTATGGACATTAGCCTTGACTTCTGACACGTAGATGCCAAACAAGAGTGAGTCTAACACAGAGCCCTGACATACTCCACTTGTGTGACTGGTCTCTTGGTGGAAGTTGTCTTGTCGATTCTGACTTTTTAGATTCTTATCTGTGAGTCAGCCAGCAATCTAACGAGTTATGTAGGGATTTTTACCTAGTTCTGAGAGTTTATCAACAATGACTCAGTGGAGTATTGTTTCAAATGCCTTGGTTAGGTAAGTGATATGCACCATTTTTCCCCTCATAAATAGCTTTGGTGTTGGCCAGATATACCTGTGTAGGAAACAAGGCAACATCAACATCCTAAATCACAGATGTGTGAAACAGTACTGCATCATATAAAGCAGATTAACAACCTGACCTGGTGTGTCTGTGTATACATCTTCCAGGCCAATGTCTTGCGATGATGTATCTGTAGGTTAAAAATGGCACACAAACATCAGCATATGAGTATACTACACAGTCATGACAGAAGGCAGAGATACAGAACAACAACAGATCACACTAACAGTACATAGAGCCATGTGACATGTACTGATGCTGTACAGATGTTGACGGACCTATGCAATTGAAAAACACAGCATCACGCATGTTTCTGAGAGTGCTATGTATGTACTGTGTTGGTAAGATAACAGACTATAACACTTATGGTGTGCATTCACATCAGGTGTGTTGTCACATTTATGGTGGCCTGAACACAAATATTACAATACAGTAATAATTGTGAATTAATGTTCCTTAATGAGAATGGTGTATTTTGCAGTATTTGGGAAAGTAGCACTAACCTCTATGTCCTGGCTAACTTGCTGCAATACCTTCTCCATTTATCCAAAAATCCTGCTTGGTGGTATGACACAGGGCCAGTTATTTCATCTGAGGGAGGTAATGACGGCTCACCTCCAATGGCATTCCTCATCATCTCATAGATTCAAATCCTGTTGTCTACATGGAGGATCACATCAGAGCAATTTCACCGACTAGCATCCCTGGATCTATTGTGAAAACCTATAGCATTGATCATGTTTGGAAACGTATGCCCACACTTAATTCCTTCAGTCAGTATGTCCCATCTGTCCAAGAAGGTTGCAGTCATGCTGGCACATACCCTCAATTATTATTTCATTCCCTCTGTGTGAGACATTGTCTGCTATAGTTCAGACTGACATCTAAAAGACAGGATGATATGCACATTTTAGACTTTATATAGGAGCTCACACATTGGCATGATAATGTTAAAAGCAGGTGTCAATTTAATTGTTCGTCTCTCATTTACAATGCTTTGCTATGCAAAACAATCCATGTCATGTATACTACTTTTATGTATAGATAAGCTGAATGAAAATCATGTTTCAATATGTAATCCTACAGACTAACCACATCATTACATCTACTGATCTGTATAGGTCATATGTGCAGAAGTAGCATTTGAACCTGTGAGTGGGTATTAGGATAAGTTGGAGGCAAACACATAACCAACTTGCTACAAGCTCATTACTATCGTCATTGTGTTGCTACTGTTAAATGCACATCCAAACAGAAAGAATTTGAGTATGTCAAGAATGTAGAGTGCACCTGACATATTGTTGCCGTCAGTGACACACATTTTAACAAATGTTAGTGTCCTTATATGGTAAGCAGTGTACATATTGGAATTTATAAAGAAACAATGAAGAAGAAGGCCAGCATATTAAAATGAACTTTTATGCAGTTATGGCTACATATCAACACAGGAAACAGTGAACATTCAAAGCCATCATCAAGTTGCCTGTATCAGATTGAATATACTCACTAGGGTTGCCACCTTTTATTGTGGCTAAAACCAGACTTAGGCCGCACCCCCTCATACCTCCCACAAACCCACCTATTGTCTGCCCGCATTCCACCCATTTTGTGACATCATTGCCACGTCACACAAGGGAAATGCGCTCATTTTCCATTTGTGATGCCTTTTTTTCCTGCAGATGTACTATGCTTTTGGTAATAAAAAGCATAGTAAATCCACTAGTTTAACAAATTCCAATAGTCTCTTTCTTTTTAAAACAAAATACCGGAGTTTGTATAGTGTTTTCCAGACTACTGGACAATCAGTTTGATTTCCAGATAGTCTGGGAAAAGAAACAGATAGGTGACAATGCCAATACACACAACTACTGCTATATTACTAAGCATCAGAGAGTATCATTAAATTATTCACTAAATGTATGACTTATGCAAATCCTCATAAGCTATTGGCTTCTGTAAGCATACCACAGACATTACAGGGTGGCTGGAAATAATTGCAGATATATTTCATTCCATCTGTATCTGTAGTTCATTGGTGTTGTTTCCTTTTATCTGTACAACTATATGTGGACAAAATCTTTTCACTAATGGACATTTACCCATCTGTATGCATAGTGTTAATTCTAGCCCCCTCCTTTATGTAACAGATTGTAATGCAGACAATTATAAAAAAATGCATGAAAACATGCATCAGTTGATTCATAAAATAATGATAACATAGGTATGTGATAGTATCAATTTATTCTACTACAATAAAGCCAGCAGGTGACAGCTTGCATTTGCAAGCTAGCTATGAATTAGCTATACCTTAAAGTAAGTTTAGCTATGCATACACATTAACAATGCATTATTAATGAGGTTCATTAACATTCAATATTTTGGTATCCCATTTCCGAACATCCCTGTCAGTTCACGAAACGATAGCTCAGAGTAAGTGTAAGGTGCTCAGTGCAACTACTTGATAAGTATAATTAATCAGGAATATCTGTAACACATGCCCAGTGTCCTCTAACAATCTGCTTCCAAGCTCTATGCGCAAACTTTAAAAATGTAATATTTATAGATTTACTGTTCGTATCATTGTTACCTGCAAATTGAGGAGGACCTCAGTTAGCACTTTTTGCCAGGTGTTTTTCAACAACTTCCAACTATAATAGTGAGGATATCAACTGATAGGAGGCTTTGATATGTCTGGGTGTCAAACTGGAATAAGGAGGAGACTCTCTTTTTCTGTGCTAGACATGAGCAGAGATTCAGTTGCACCTCAGGAACTTCATAATGATTGATATATGGAGCCTGATTGTGAGGGAGTGCTGTAAACAGACTGGCATCTACAGGACTGGTGTGCATGTCTGCCACCATTATGATGCCTTACATAAGAGGGATGCAGATCTTCACCAGAGGGCTGCAGAGATCTGACACCAGCAAGCAGATACCCCCAATAAGTTAAATAGCCCACACCTTAACATCTACATTATAATGAATTTATTTAGCATGGATATCTGTTTCTGTGGCTGTATCTTGTACATTCTGTGGGTATCTGTATTGATAATAGTAATGCAAATGCAGGAATTTAAGTTCTACTCATTATAGTTATCATTAGGATATTGACACATTCAGAGGTCATCTGCAACTATACTGGGCCAGTGCACACATTATGATGGACTGTTGATTATGACTGTACATTCGTACAAATTTCTCGCATATTCATAGATTCATAGAGTCATAGATTATTACTTAGCTAACAACACAGGGGGGTGTCTTTCTAAAGCCTAGCCACGTTTTCTTGAAAGAATAATGATGTCCTGTATCCAAATAGGGCATTTGCTGCCAGGCATTTACAAGCTACCTCTCTCTATAAGGGATGTGGTTGCCAGGCCCAGTGCAAATTTCCTATTCTCCATCTACTGGTCTAAATTGGCTATTACTGATATTACATCGTCTAATCTTATAATCAGTACTGAAATGAGATATGCTTAGCTGAACTGGTTAAGCAATATGGCAAAGTGACTGCTGTTCTCTTATGTTTGTGTTCAAATTCATTGTAACCTAGTTTTGAAAATATTAACGTTTATTTACTTAATATTACATGTCACATACAGAAGACCAATGGCTGTTTGCTAACTTAGGCGGTACAGATTTTTACATAGTTCACTGATGCCTATTGTGCTTAGGCCAAGGATGACTACACATTTCTTCATTATCCATAAAGCTTCTAGAAACATCACACAGTATATTTCTGTATGTGTGAATCTTGAGTAATGCATACCTTAGTAAGCTTTGCATGATAGAAAATACAAAATTATTTTAATATCCATATTTGCTTTAATTACTTTCATGAATGTAAGACCATTGCAGGTCAGCATGGCTGAAACATATTTAAGTCTTGTAAACTCAATGCAAGTACAAGAAGTGTGGATCTGTAATCCTTATTCCGTCTTATGGCTGTACATTTCCGGAAGCTTTGTGGATAATGAAGAAATGTGTAGTCATCCATGGCCTAAACACAATAGGCATCAATGAACCATGTAAAAATTACTTTGCAAAAATAAACATTGGAAGATAATTTTGAAAAAGAAGATGGCATTCATAACATCAATGTGTAACTTTGTGATACAATGCCACACAGTTGTGCATTGATGCTATTAATGCCACATTCTTTTTCAAAATTACCTTCTGTTTATTTTTTCAAACTATGACAATTAAACTCAATGCACTGACACATGCTAATGTTATAAGGTCGATAAATGTGTATTTTGTCATGCCATAGAGTTTTACAACATAAAAGGAAGTGTGATGACCATTAAATGAAATGGTTATGCCCTAGGGTAATGTAGATGTGTCATGAATGTGTATATGTTTGAATCTTTGTGTAGCCTATTTTGCATGATAATTTTGCAGTTCAGGATTTCTGATTTAACAACAGATATGGGAGATCAATATTTAGTTGGTAAGTTATGTAGTACAGATTTTTACACATCTAGCGTGGCTGTGGTACACTGATGCCTATAGCACATGGTCCTCGGATGACTATGGATATCTCCATTATCAGCAAAGCTTCTAGAAACATCCCACTGTATATGTCTGTATTTGTGAATGCTGTATCATACATACATTATAAGCTCTACATCACAGAAAATACAAAATTATTTTCATATTCATGTTTGCTCTAATCATTTTCATCAATCAATGCAGATCAGCATGGCTGAAATAATTTTGAGTCTTGTAAACACAATCCAAGTACAAGACGTTTGGGTCTGTAATTCTTATACTGTTTTATTGCTGCTGGTTTTCTCGCATCTATATTTTTATTGTTAATGGGTGATCCTATGTAATATAAACTCATCATTTTGTATAAAGCTTTGTGCTTCTCAGCTACTTCAATATTATAATGTTCGAACAAACCCCAGTGCAACAATATTGCCATATTATTATACCTTTCAGTGTATATAGTCCTTCTGCCATTAATGTATCACGCCCAGAAACAACATGTGCGACTGTTGCCAATTTTGTTTTACAAAACCTGCATTTGTCTGTTTCTCCCACATGTTCATTGGACTTTATAAACCAACATGTAAGTATTCCACTATCTTTGGCCACCAGTATTAACTTTTCGTTTTTTGATTTAGATTCACCTCGCCCTCCTTAAACATTAGGTCCTGATCAACATGAGGTTGTTTCAAGAGTTTTCTGTACTTGCAACTATTTTTATGCATTTTGCACATTTCTTGCCCTCATCTGATTCTTCACCTTATATTATTTCTTTTGTTTTCTGGCACATTCAATTGCTATATGATTTTTGTCAACTTCTGGTTTGATTTCCATTCCAACTTGACACCAATATGCTTCTGCTGAACTAAGCAAGGAAGTCATCTTAGACTTATTCTCCTCATGTTTTAAAACTTTCACTATGTTTGGATGTGAAGTCAGCAGATATGTATGCAGTCCTACAATTGCAGATCTATACATGTAATCAATTTCAAGAAGGCCCATGCCTCCTTCAAAATGGAATATATAATCTTGGTATGCACTGATTTTTAATAAATCACTTGATAAGCATGAAGTATTTTTCTTATTTTCCTGTCCAACTGATCCAGTACCTTTAGGGATCAGTCAATCACTCCAAAACTGTAAGTTATGACAGGAAGAGCAAACTGGTTTAAAATGTGGTCTTTATTTCTAGATGTCAGAGTTGTTTTCCATGTTAATTTTAGTCTTCTAAAATATTCCTTACTAAGTTTTATTCACAGTTATTCATGTTTTATTGTTGAACTTCCATCAATTCCATATATTTATATACTCCCTCTTGCTCAAGTTCTTTTATATCACATTCCTGTCCCAGACTGACATTTTCTTGGTACTGCAGCTTTCCTGCTTTAAAGGTTGTTTTTGCATGTTTATCAAGACCAAATGACCTTCTTATATGATATGAGATAGTTTTTGACCACGTGTAGCTGTGTTTCCAGTTCCTCATCTGATAAACTATACACTTTTAAATCATTCACAAAAAGAAGATGAAGAGTCTTTACAGTTTGTTGTTTTCTGGGAGCCAAATTGTAGCCATGACCTAATCAGTGAAGTAGACAGATTAACGGGTTAAGGGGAAGACATAAGAGCAGTGTTGACAAGGAGTCACCCTGGAATATCCCCTTTTGAATTTTTATCCCTGGAATAATAATTTGTCCTTTATCATGGCTTAAGTGCAAAATGGTTTGCCACTGCTCTATGGTTACTGTAATGTAATCGATCAGTGTAGGATACATCTTATGCATTTCTAAGCACTCTTATCCATGAATGTGGGATGCTGTCGAGTGCTTTTTTGCAGTCTATCCATGCCATACTTAGATTCTTCCCTTTTTACAGTTCTCCATTATGACTTTATTTAACAACACATGATCCTTTGCTCCATATGTCTTCCTTTTGTTACCCTTTTGTTCTAGTACTATGACTGAGTTTTCTTAAACATCAGTTCCAGTGTATAGTTTATACATTGTTGTAAGGCAAGTTACTGGTTTATAGTTTTTAGGATAGCTAGAATGTTAGCTCTTAAGGAGGAGTATTGCTTTTCCTGTTATTAGCCATGTTGGTGTCTGTTCTTGGTGCACATATGCATAGTTCTTACTCATGGCTAAATCTTCATGTAAACATGTTAATACTTTTAGCCAGAAGTTAGATACTGCATCTGGGCCTCGGGTTTTCCAATTAGAAAGGTTTTTTTAATTTTGTTTTAATTTCCCTGGCTGTTACTTCATCCCATTTCATAGCCTGTTTGTACATTTAAACTTCTTAGTTTTTCTTATACTTCATCTATCCATTCAGTATCTTTGTTATGTTCCCCAGGAACTTCATAGATATTTCTTTAAAATGTGTCTATTTCTTCTTTTTTTGGTGGTGTTTCTGTTCCTTTTGCCTTGTTTTCGAATTCTCTATAAAACTTTTTTGGGTCATCAATAAATTGCATATTTTGTCCATTTCCTTTATATTTATCTGCATATCTTCTAGGTTTTTCTACCTGTGCTAATATCTTCAGTTTATTATTTGCAGTAGTGTATGATTGATTCTGATCTGTTCAGATACTGTGCATTGCTTTTATCACATCTATCTTTCTGAGTATTTTTATCTGTTCCCTTTTCCATGCTCTTCTAACAGTAACACTTCTTGTCTTAATTGCTTTATGGTTTTCTCTGTCCAATACTTTATTGATGGCTTTTGATTTCTCCCATTCCTTTTCCTTACTGCCTTGTGTTTCTGTGGTAAGACTTTAATTTAGATTTACAGTAATATATTCTATTTACTTCTGTTACATTGCATGAATTTTTCTGAACAATCCTAATTACTGTGTTCAGTTGTCTTATCAAACTTCTAACATTTAGAGTCTTATTGACTTTCTGTAGTCTATTTCTTTATCTGATCTTAAGATGTCTATCCATAACACTCTTCCCTTAGACCATTTTCTTGTAAACTGAGGGCATATTCTTTGTTCTACATTTCCTGATAGTATTCTACGTCAAGTTCCAGAGCATCTTCCTGTGCCTCATTCTCCTTGGATTCATCCTATGTCAGCTGTTGCTCTTTCATTTGGGAACTCACTGGCATATCACTCCACAACATTGACTGTGTCAGAGTTGCCACAGTTTACTGTTCCTGCCCTTGCTGTACATCTCCAACTGAGCTTTTATACTGGTTTCCTACTGAAGGCTCCAAAATATGTTCATATGGCAGCTGATCAATTGCTACAGTATGGTGCAGTGATGCAGCGGTTAATGTTATTGCTTCACAGCAACAGGTTCTCTGATTTGATTCTCAGCTGGGGTGCCTTCTGTGTGGAGTCTACATGCCCTTCCTGTGAAGACATGTCTGGAGTGTTTCTCCCTGGGCCTCCACAGAAAATTGGCTCATTCCAATTCGGACATTCCCAGTAAACAAATGATAAATTAAAAAAAAAATCTGATGTTTTCCACTCACTGTTTTTTTCTTAACTGGGGATTCATTATTCTATCCTGCTGTGGTATTACCAGAATTAGATTTTCCACACTAAATCCTTTACTTCACAGGTAGTCCATAACCTCAGTTTTTATTTTTTTTACTTCTTCATTACTAATTCTACTTTCTACTTTTCCTCTTTGTTTTTGTATTTTATATTGTACATTTTTCCATATCTGGATACCTTTGACTGGATTTCTCTTCAAATATCTTTGGTGCTGCTCCTTTTATATTGATTAGTTTTGTTTTCTTCTTTGCATAAATATTGCACTATGTTAACTCTCTTTTTTTTCCCATGTCGATATTTCTTCTTCAGATGTCTCCTGCTTCTCCTGTTTCTCCTTACTTAGGGGACTCATTGTTCCATCATGCTATGATATAACCTGTGTTAGACTTTCTACAATAAATTCTTCACTTTGCAAGTATTCCTTAACTTCAGCTTCATTTTTTTACTTCTGCTCTACTAATCTTCTGTTCTGTGTCCCCCTTTATTTTTTTGTATTGTGAAATTTTCCATATCTGGGTGCCTTTGCCTATATTTACATTTGAATACCTTTGGGGCTGCTTTTTTAATATTGATCAAGTTGGCTTATTTATTTGCATAAATATTGCACATAAGATCTCTTTTTCTTTCCCATGTCCATATTTATTTTTTATACCTTTCAAAAATCTCTAGAATTGCTCTTTATATTTTCGCACTTCCTCAGTTGCTTCTTTTTCCATAGGTTCATAGGTTCATACTAGGCTATCTGCCTTTAGTATGGGGAACTATACCCATTATTTTGCTGTGCCTCTGTTGAGCAGTGACACTGAGGTAATCCCTGGGGTATATCTGCGATCTCCCATCCATTGGTCAAGATTTCTCTTGAACAAGGCCAGGTGCTCTGCCTCACATATACCGGATTTTATTCCACAGCATAGGGAGTCTTTGGGTGATGAATCTATCCCTCCAGAGGGTTTAAGTCTCCCGCCCTTGTGGCTCTGGCGGATCTAGATTTTTGAAGTGAAGCATATTCATCAAATCTGGGTTTGACATGGCCTTGTATGTTAGGCAAAGGTCACCTCTGAGCAAACAATGGCGACTGAATAGAGCTGGAGTTCTTTCAGTCGGGCAGCATAGGACAGATGTTTGAGACCCTTTATCCTTTTGGTGAGGAACTTTGTGGCCTCTCCAGCTGCTGCAAGTGTCGGGTCAGATACATTCGAATGGGGCATTGTACTCAATCATTGGTCTGATGAGTGATGAGTATAGGGAGACTATGACCTCCCTTGATCTAGATGAGAATCCCTTCATGATAAGGGGGGCAATGTAGAAGGTCTTCCTAACTACTTTAGCTACATGGGTGTCGAATGACAGACTACTATCAACCTGGGTCCCCAGGTCCCTGATAACTTCTTCTGTGCTCAGTGGATTGCCACCTATTTGGTAGCTAGGGGTAACCTTGTTTTTTCCGCATTTAACTTTAGGCCATGGCTCTGGCACCAGTTATCCGTTTCTGTGAGACCCTTCTGAAGGATATCTGTGTCAGATGTAGTCATCTGCAAACTTTGTCAGCCATAACCCTCCTGTGTTTGCTTGTAATTCGGAAAGTAGATGCCAAACAAAGAGTGGCCCAGGACTGAGCCCTGTGGTACACCACTTGTGACAGGCTTTGAGTCTGACATGGCGCCAGCAACTCTGACCCTGTGGGTTCTGTCACTCAGCCAGTTTGCAACCCATCTTGTGATGTATGGGTTAACATTTAAGCTGATGAGTTTTTCAATGATACCCAGTGGGGTATTGTATGGTAGGCTGTATGGACTGCCTTTCCCTCATCAATGGCTTTGGTGACTGTTTCAAAAGTCAGCCAAGTTTAGAAGGCATGATCTGCCTTTGACAAAGCCGAACTGGGATGGATCCAAAGTCTGCAAATTCCCTATGTCTTTTTTTATGAGGTCCATTATGATCCTCTCCATGGCTTTGCAGATAAGGCTTGTCAAGCATTTCCAGGGTCGGTGGAGGCACCACCTTTGTGAAGTGGGACCAGAGTTGCAGTGCGCGCCACCCCCTTGTAACGTGCGCCATCCAGAGGTAAGACTATGATTAAACAGCTGTCCTAGCTGTGGGTTTAATTCCTCATTGAGTTAGGTGGACACACAGCCGGGACACCATCAGGTCCCATGGATGCTGTGTTTTGCTTTGGAGAGCAGTTCTCACTTGGGCGTTGGAGATGTTTGGGGGCTGCAATCGCTTGGTATAGATATCTCTCCTTTTGGGAGAAGTTTGCACTGAACCTGTCAGCCAGTATGTTGGCAATGTCTGTAGGATCAGTAATCTTCACATCATTTTGAACTAGTTCTGAGCATATCTGGGAGTTTCCTCCCAGGTTTCTAACATAGCTAAAGAAGGCCTTATGATTGTCTTTTGAGTCTTTAGCTATTTTTCTCTCAAAATTTGCTTTGGATGATTTTTTGTGAGTTCTTAGTTTTTACTTATAGTGATCAAGGGTGTCTTACCTTTTAAGGATTTTGCTCTATCTTGTAGTAGCTTCCTCCTTTTGTTGTAGAGTTTGTTTATGGCTGGGGTCCACCAGACTGGACGCTTGCCTTTGGTACAAAGAGTCTTTGTTTTGCTTGGGATTGCCTTATCCATGCAGTCCTGCAGGTGCTGGTAGAAGGCATTTGTAAGTGATTCAGTGGCTTGAGTACTTTTTTCCACCGCTCGGGGCTTAAAAAGGGACCACACTAGTCTTTAGAAGTGTGAAGTAGTTCTTTACTGTGGTCTTTTATTTCAGGTGGTGGTGGGATGAGGACCTCCAGCGAGATTAGTTTGTGATCTGATCTCACCAGTGGTGTTGAACATTGTGCTCCCATGTTCGTGATGATGAGATCAAGTATGTTTTCTCCTCTTGTGGGGATGGTGACTAGTTGTTCCATGGCATTTGAGTTTATGAATTCCAGGAACTTTTGGGCTAGGGTGTTTGGGCTTGAGTAGTGTTCCCAGTCTATATTAGGGTAATTGAAGTCACCTAGTATGATGGTATTTGGTGATACATTTATCCCCTCTAGTGTTTTCAGGAAGGCCATGTGAGGTTCCTGAGTTTGTGAGGGTGGCCTGTAACATGCTACAATTTGCAGAGCAGTCTTGCCTATGGTTAATTGCACCGGATGGTCTCCGATGCATCGTTGCCACCAGTCTTGAGGTGTGGGTGTCTTTGATGAATATGGATACCCCTCCTTTCTTGGTATTGTCCGGATTTTGGGGCGGAACACATGATAAGAGGTAAAACCTGATAGTGCTGGGGTGCTCTCAGGAGCCTTGAACCAGGTTTCTGTCACTGCACAGACATCGATGTTCTCCATACTGAGAAGGGCCTCAGTGCGTGCATTTTGAGATTTAGACTTCTGGCATTGAGCAGCATTACCCTTAGTTTTTTCCTTTTTGTGTGTCTAGGGTGGTAGGTTTAGAATTTGAGCCTTGCCTAAAAGGCACTATGGGGTGGCAAGCCTTTGCCAATATCCGGAATCCCAGGGTGACAGGTGCAAGCCGTCCCTTACTTGGCAGCTGGCTTGTCCAGCATGTCATCCCAGGCAGACAGACATTGGATCCCCTTTGAATGACACCAGAGTTTAAGCCAATTGTTAAAGCTGATCATCTTATCTCTGTATTGTGGCATCATTCTTGGTGAAGGTAGGATACTGCTCAAGGTCAGGGTCATACCCTGGCTGGGCTAATACAGAGAGCTCCTCAATGTCTCTTTTCATGTAGTCCGTCTCAGGTCATTTACACCAGCGTGGACAATGACCTGTTGAGAGACCTGAGTGCTTGCGTTATGTGGGATTCTCTGCCCGACACAGGCAGCTTACTGTGACCTTCTCCTTACCAGTCTGGTGAGCGGGGGCGTCAGTGTGGGCTGTGACTGTTTGACACTCTGACTGTGAGGTCTATGTGTTGCAGGTGTTGTGTTCTGAGGTGGTGGTTGTTTGGGTGTCTGCTTTGGTGGCCTCTGCTGTTTTGGTAGATTTTTGATCAAGTATGTCTTTGTGTGTTTATGTGTATGATTTGAGGCTGTGATGGTACTATGTGAGACTGGGTCTATAGTGTGTGTGGTAACCTTCTCCTCCTGACTGGTCTTGCCAGTCCTATGTTGAGAGAGCTCAGCCTCCAGTTTGGCATGTATTTGTGTTTTGTGGGAGGAGGAGAGGGTTGTCTGTGTACATGAGGCAATTGTAACATTGCCTCAATATTGGTTCACCAGCTGAGCAGGAGAGGACACTAGCAACTGATCCCTCGACATGCTAGAAGGACTAGACAAAAAAACTATCTATAAGAGTGCCGTATCAAGGTAATAAGTACTGTAGGAGCAAGTGCTAGGTTTAACAGATAGAGAAAAGTCTACTTGGAGTCAAGTAGAGATGATCTTTTAGGTATTAGAGAAAGTGCTAGTAACAGGGATGCTTAAAGGTAAGATTGAAAAGAATGCACTCTGCAGTGTGCACTAGAGAAGTTAGATATGACAGTAGGTAACTTGAGTTTTACCTGTTTAAAAAGTTAAGGTTTAGTGGAGAGTTACTATTTTTAAAACAGCAAGATGGACTGAAAGGGGTGGTTACTTTTGTATTTTGGTACTATGAAATACTGTAGGATGGCCAATAAATTTAAATAATTGAAGGGGTGGGATTTCAAAAGTGATGGTTTTGTGATTACTCATATAAGCCAGTGAAAGTAGAGAGAAATGAGATATATGGTCAGATTAACATAAGAGGCGGGCAACTAGAAAGACAGTGGTATTTAACAAGACAACTGAAATGGGTGGGTGGGAGGGAGGGAAAAATTCTGCCTGACTCAGAACAGAGAGAGCTGTGGTCTCTTTTGAAGTTTTAATATGCTGTTAAAACAGAATGCAAGCAAAACACAAGATAAAGAAAACAAACTACAGTATTCAAAATATAGAAAGGCAATACAGAAATACAAAAAATAACAGCAAACTAACCTTTCCTTCACAGCAAAGTGTAGCAGAGTCTGGATGAATAGGTTTCTTGATCTATATAATGTCTTTCATGAATCTGTTGTATTATTGAACACAAATTTGCATTTGAAGCTTTTGACGGGTTTTTTTTTTTTGTGCAAGTATTTTGTTTCCTCTAATTTCTTTCTTAATCTTTCTGCATATCTTATGTCCAGAAATTATGGGCTTTTTGCATATTAGTAACAATATATAATTTCTTTCTTATCCTCATTAGTTCACTCTATGTTCTTTATGGCTCTTTTTTGGCCTATCAGTTTTTGTAATTTTTGTGGACTACTACTTCCTTCTACAAAAGGAGGGCCATCCTCCTCCTGATCCTGGCCTAACTCCATTGTAGGAATGTTTCTGTGTCTTGAGGATTCAACACTGTCATTTTTTCCATTGCTGGCAACTGTGCACCTACCAGGATTAGGCACTTTTTTATTTTGGGACTTGAGCACCCAGTTGTCTTTTTTATTTTTAACCTACGTCTGTCCATGACATATGCTGTATAAAATATCATCTATATCACTGTTATCTTGTTGAGATTTTGTAACAAAACAGGGTCCACCTCATGGAAGTATGCATCAAGACTTGATGATGAATTCAGTTTCAGCAATACTACTGTCCTTTGCTTGCTGATTTTATCATCTCTCCATCTGGACCCCAATATTTTTACAGTTTGACATGTCCTGTTTAACAACGGATATGGGAGATCCATACTTAGTTGGTAAGTTAAGCAAGTACAGATTTTTACACATCTAATTTGGCCATGATGCATTGACTTCTCTAACTCTTAGACCACTGATGACTACGGATATCCCTGTTATCCACAACATTTCTAGAAACATCATACTTTTACTGATGTGTACGTACATTCTGAGTAATATAGATACATTAACCTGTAAAGTTTAAATTATTCAACATTATGTTATAATCCATTTTTTTTTTCATTGATTGCCCTCCTACCTAAATTTTATATGTATGTATTAAATTTCACAGATGAATAGTAGTTCCTTCAATGTGTACTTATGTGTTTTAACTGCAGTCAAATGTTTTCTTGCAAAATATCACAGTTGGAGCTCTAAGTGTTACAGCTGTGTGTTACTGCTGTGAACAATGTGTTGACATGCATTCACAATCACAATTGCATACTTTTGTTGTTCAAATGCACAGCACATGGCAGCACTTGTACTTTTCTTTTACTTATCGTGCAATATATGAACACAGCTTCATATTATAGTGTGTATAATTCTTCCTGATACATTCCTATAGGTGAGTTTTCTAAATTCCATCAATTCATGTTGTCACAGCAAAAATGGATTAGCTAGCCAAGTAAGGGCCCAGGTTTTCAGCATGAATATAAGTGGTAGCTGTAGGTTTGACTCTCAGTTCCTCCATTTTATATATAGTAATCCTGATGTGTGCACAATATTGAGAGTGACTTATCAATGACTGAATGTGCAAAATGGGGTCTACTTTTAAATTTCGAAATTCCAAAACCTCGAACCTCTAAATCCTGAAGCCCAGAAGTTTGAAGTTTTGGAATCTAGAAATAAAAAAAAAAAAAAAAACAAAAATAATAAAACTTCATAAATCACATTTTTGCAAGGGGTGAGCCCCCCTGCACACCCCATGTGGGAGGCTTCACCCCTCCCCACCCCTGCTACTTAAATATATCAACTCCGAGATCACACTATAGCAAAGAGAATGGTAAAGTTTCCTCCCTGCACTGTATGGTGATCTCCATTGACAAGTTTCGAGATTCCAAAACTTTGAACTTCTGGGCTTCGGGATTTAGAGTTTTGAGGTTTTGGAATTTTGAAATTTAAAAGTGAACCTGCAAAATGTTATATTGATTTCATGAAAAGGGTAGCTTATATGTAATACTTACTATTTCTTCACTGCTTTGTTGTTGTACATAAAAGTCATTCTATATTGACCTGAAACAATCCTTCTGTTGCTGTAATAAATCCTGTTTTCCTTTTTACAGGTGATGAAGACTGTACCCAAAACTGTGCAATGTGAACAGAGCATATGCACATGCTTGAAAAGCAAAGGAAGAAAGAGGGTATGTGTTATTACCACCCACCTTTATTTCTCTGTAAATACACAAACATAGTTAAAACTTAGTTTAAATGTGTATTCTTTGGACCTTTAGGCATGGTAATTTAAGCCAGATTACCCACAATTCATCTGCAAGGTAAGTGTAATAGCCATTGATTTATTGTGAACAACAGTATTGTGTATATAACTTTAAGTTCAGTGTCATCTTAGGAAATGTCAATAGGATGTTTTTGATAACTTGGTTATTGATGAAAGTTGGTTGATGGTTTATTATTACTGCTACTGTTGTCCTGCAAACTACTCATGCATTTTTGGTATGCTTGAAGTGTTACATACGAACTACTCATGCCTTTTTCATATGCCTGAAGTGTTACATATAACCTACTCCTGCACTTTTGGTATGCCTGAAGTATTACATGCAAGCTACTCATAGGATCATAGGAAGTTACTAGGCTATTGGCCTTGAGGCCCTTATAAGCCTAGCCAAGAGTTTTTTCCATATTTAGACAAGTCAGCACCCAAAGCCCCTGTCCAGCAGGGATGCAGCTGGAATCTCAGGGATGTATTTTCTGTTTCCCATCCAGTTATCTAGGCTGGATTAAAAAGGGATAATGAGATACTCTGCTTGACATGGAGTGGGAGTCTGTTCCACAGATGGGGAGTCCCTGGGACACAAATATGTCCCACCAACAAGTCTTATTGATGTCACAGACCAGGTTGAGGTCACGCGAGTGTGGATTACTTGAGTGGAGCTTGACTTGCAGATATGCAGCAGTCTCATCAAGGCAGGGTCTGAGATTGCTTTGTATACCAGACAGAAGTCACCTCTGAGGAGTCTGTATAAAACTGAGTAGAGGGACAGAGGTTTTAACCTATTTGTGTAGGGTAGATGTTTGAGGCCCTGGATTCTCCTGGTGAGGAACCTCTGTGGTGTCTCCAGCTGCTGTATGTGCTTTGCAAGGTACATGCCAAAGGGGGCATTGTACTCAATAATTGGCCTTATTAGGGAAGAATACAGGGATGTTATGACGTCCTTGTCCTTGGATGAGATACCCTTTCTTATGAGGTGGGCCATGTAGAAAGCTTTCCATACAACAGAAGCAATAAGGTGGTCAAAAGTCAGGTTTCTATCAACCTGAGTGCACAAATCCCTCATGACTGATTGCATGCTTAGGATGTTATTATTAATGTGATAATATGTGGGGATGCCACTCCCCCCCAAAAAGGATGATGATGCATTTTTTGACATTCAGCTTGAGGCCATGTTTCTGGCACCAGTCATTTGTTTGGGTGAGAGCCCCTTGAAGGGAATCCACATCACTTGTGGAATTGATGAATGCACCCAGCTTGCAATCATCTGCAAACTTGGTCAGCCATAGCCCACAGGTTTTGACCTGCACCTCAGAAATGTATATCATGAATAACAGAGGGGCCAAGACAGATCCCTGGGGTACACTGATTATTACTGGTCTACTGCTTGAGGTGTCTTGCCCTGTTATGATTAGGTGGGTTCTATCAGTGAACCAGTTTGCTAACCATCTGGTAACAAATGGACTGATGCCCATTTGAGAGATTTTGTCTATTATGCCCGAGTGGGGAATAGTGTTGAAGGCTTTGTCCAGGTCAAGGTAGGCAATGTGGACCATCTTCCCCTCTTTCATGGCTTTGGTGACTGTATCTAAGAAGTCAACCAGATATAACAGACTTGATCTCCCCTTGGCAAAGCCAAACTGTGTGGGGTCGAGTTTTTGGAGGTTGCCAATGTCCCTGTTAATGAGGTCCATGTTAATCCATTCCATGGTCTTGCAGATCAGGCTAGTTAGGCTGATGCGTCTATAATTTTCCAGATCGGGGGATGCTCCACCTTTGTGCAAAGGGATGACAGTGGCAGTCCTCCACTTGGCTTGGTCAAAGCTGGTACTCAGGCTTTGGTTGAATAGGGTGCCTAATGGTGCTGCCAATTCATGCCTGAGTTTATGTAGGATGCAGCATGGGATGTTTTCAGGACCCATGGAGGCTATATTTTTTGCCTTTGACAGGGCAGTGATGACCTGTTCCCTAGAGATAAGAGAAATGGTCAGGTACTGGGATGTCCTGATTTACTTATGGGGGGAACAGAGGGGTGAAGTTTTCGCTGTATCTATCAGCCAGTAGATTGGCTATAGCTACAACATTTGTGTATGTGGTGTCCTTGACCACCAGTTCTAAATAAATCTGGGTGCTTCATTTGAGATTGAGGACATATGTGAAGAAGGCCTTATGATTGTCTCTAGTAGATGTGGCCAATTTAGACTCGAAGTTAGCTTTAGAGGATCACTAGTGCTTTTATTTGCTTGTTCAGACTAAGGAAAGATTGCTTCCAATTGGGCACCTGCTCCTTCTTGGTCCTGGACAGCATTTTTTTCCTTTTGTTATATAGTTTATTTATGTTTATTCGTGCATTCCTGGAATGCGTGAAGTGTTACATGCAAGCCACTCATGCATTTTTGGTATGCCTGAAGTGTTACATACAAACCATTCATGCATTTTTGGTATGCCTGAAGTGTTACATAGAATAATCTTAATCATTATTGCATTTTTTTAATTATGCAAGTAAATATATATGCATAATGCAAATGTAGATAGTGATACATTTGATGATGAATGGTTATGTGTGTATTTGTACCATGCACAAAATTTCTAGCTGTCACATGTTGTTACTATGATTGTTATTGTGCAGTTGTTCTAAGGCTTTCAGTTCCATTCCATTTATATGATGTGATATTGCCCATTAACCATGTTGCATTGCTCATCTCATTTGCATATATATATTTTAGGTGTACTACTGATTGTTATTTTCACAATATATTACTTACACATAATGATATGTTATGGTTGAAATTTAATTGTATATACTAACACCTCAACATAAATGTCATAGTCCTTGTCTGATGTTGGTATAAGACTTATATGGTAACTAATTTATATCAGACCTTCATTCCCAATAATATGTTGTTACTATCCCTGTTAAATTGGATATGTTGCTGTAAGAGTGGCATAGCATACTTATCTTGAGATGTAATGACACATATGTGCTTGTGTGCTGAGCATGTGTGTACTTTGCATGAATACTGATGGCTGATATGTCAGTAAATTAACAAATAATGACAGAATATTGCCTGTAAATCTAGGTACTGCATGCCATATGATGTACTGGAGTGGTATACTGGCAATGTATGATGGGCACACTGGCCCATACATGGCCTTCTGTTCCTATCATCAATATATGGGTATTAGAACATTGGAATTGTTGCATAATTATGACAGTGCACTCAGTATTATCACAACTTTCTGTATTTTGCTATGCAGTGTATAAATAAAACCTATGGACCATTTTTATGACACAGTGTAATGTCAAATCTTCTGTATTGTGGTATACTTTGAGCAAACATTTAACATGCCCTGTCTAATATGTTTTGATGATGATAACTGCATATCATATACTTTATTTACTGTTATGTAGGTGCACATCTGAATATATTTTATTACGGACCTGTTTTGCATATGAATGTGATGTATGTTACACATCACTTTGTACATTAGCATAGATTGAATTCATGCCTTTTATCACATGCAATGTTACAGCTGTATAAGGTCATACAGTATTGTAATATCACATACATAGTAGTTAATACATGTAGATTGTGTAAGTTCATATGACATGTTGTGTAATCATTGATTATTGGTGAATACAAACTATGTATGTACGTTTTTTTCTCCTGTGTGTGAACATTGACAGAGCATGGGACCCATGACAGCTCACCAGTTGTATGCCAAAGATGATGATGTGACAGACTACTGGCAGGTAACTCTGACTCCAAGGACCAGCATGATGATCATGATGGGGACAATGATGACTACAATAGACCAGGACCAGCACATGCCACTGTTCCTGCTACTCATCATAGAAGAGATAAGGTGAGGATTTTCAAGACTAGATCCAGGATGTAATGGTGGATGTCTTCCAGATGCAGATGAGGGATCTTATGGGCAACTTCTTCCCGGATATGGCATGGACCTTGCTTGACTCCTGGGAAATTGCAAGAGAAATCTTTTGTGATATTTGATCTCATCAGGGTGGCTTTTCATGACCCTAAGTATTGTCTATGTGGTCCAGTTTTGTAATGCTGTCACCATAGTGGTTTCCATATCCAACTATTTATGGTATAGGCACAGTTCTGCAAATGTCACATATTGCTGTCATGCTTTTCTGACATAAATCATAATGTGCACTGCACATATTATGTCATATGCGGTGTTATCTTTCTGCTGCAGTATGACACACATTACCAAATTATAGATGTGGCAAACACTATTATTTACATGATCACACTGTCATTACTGCAGATTGCTCCATATGGGCATGGGGTGCTGCTCCTTAAATCTGTGTATGTATATGTGTGTTTGTTTAATGCTATGCATGCAGTGCAGCATAATATTGTATTCAATGCACTCCTACCCTATATGTGACAGATATAACTGTTATAGTTAGCATAATGCCAGTGAAACACAATTGTTCTGTTTATGTTGTTCTATTATATACTTAGGTGGGATGCCAGCAACTCATATGCATTATTAACATATTATCCATGTCTATGCATTGCAGCCAATACTGTATCAATTGTTGCTATCTTATGTCTGTTCAACAACATGACATGTCCTTACTTATGTGATTTATGCAACATTGTTGTAGCATGCTGTCCCACTGGCACATTGGCATTGTGCTTGGTATCTACTGGCAAATATTCTGCCATGTTGTATGACATTACTGTGACTGGTATATATGAGCATGTATCCTTCAAGTACTGTATACCCCATTCACTCGTCCATTAGTGAATATACAAAGGCAATACCTTCTTTAGCATCATTCATAACTCTCTTATTTGTCCATGCCTTGCATTTGTCAATAATACAATAACCCTTTTGTTTGATGATAGCTTATATTATGACATGCATTCATAGACATGCATACATTTCCATGTGTATGCATTTGTTGTACATATACACTGCTTTACATGGATGTACATATGCATGACCATATTATGATTGACACATGACATTGCTTGTAATATGTGGTTGGTTACATGCACTTATTCCAATTTTCTGTGCTGTACTTTTGGTCACAAGACCGTCCTTTGATCAGTCTTACACATGAATTGTGCTATTTATTTCAATCCTACAGAAAGGTCTCACTGAGACCAACAACTGGTGTCAGAACCATGGACTTAAGCTCAATGCCAAAAAATGTGTCATTATCCCCTTTGGGAAAAACCCGGTTCCCATGAATTGCCATATCGATTATAGTCCACTGAACACAGAAGGCATTATAAGAGATCTGGGAACACAAGTTGACAGCAACCTCTATTTTAACCACCACATTGCCACTGTTGTCAGAAAGTCCTTCTATGTGACACATCTCAGTACTAAGGGTTTTGCATCCAGGAAAAAAAGAGGTCATTGTCTCCCTCTACTCTTCCCTCATTAGGCCAATCATTGAGCACAATGCCCCATTTGGCATGTACCTTACTAGACACCTGTAACAATTGAAGAGGCCACAAGAGTACCTCACAAAGAGGATCATATGCCTTAAACACTTGTCTTATATGGACAGACTCAAAAAACTCCAACTATTCTCTGTCTCATATTGCCTACTTAGAGGCGATCTCTGCTTGACTTACAAAGCCATGTCTGATCCAGCTCTGTCAGAAATGCTACATATAAGGAAATCCCAATCCCTCCACACTACATGATCCAGGGACCTCAACATCATTACCACAATCAACAGAACGTGCTGGAGGGACAGGTTCATAATCTGTAGACTGCCCATGCTGTGGAATACACTTCCCATACATGTCAAACAGAGCACCTCACTGATCCTCTTCAAGAGAAATCTTGATGAGTGAATGGGAAATAGAAAATTCACCCTGGGGATCACTCCATTGGCTCTACTTGACAAAGACACTGGGAACTATGGTCGGGTGGCACGATGCCAGGGTAACCCCATGGGCTACGTTTGTAAAGGCTCCAGAGCCATTAGCCTAGTACACACATATGAACCTATGACCCTATCAACCTAAGAATGGTAATGGTGCCTCCTGTTGCATTATGTTTGCATGGCAGTATACATGTATGTGTGGTAATCAAAAATATTTTAGCTGTGTACCTAGTCTTCTTGTTGAACATTACTGTGTTTCTGTCATTTATACAAAGACATCTTTATAGCCATTACCCATCCACTATGTCCTTGTGGCATATATTGGCCATTTGCCTCAATGTACATGCATGTGCAATGTGCAATGTGTCTCCTTAGATAGGGTTATCATTCTTTATTCTATGCCTACTTTCTATTGCTGGCATTTCCTTACTGATGTGGGCTTGTTTTGTCCATCTCCCTTCCCCTTATAGCTTTGTCCTACATGTTGCACATATACGTAGCATATGTTGGGTGTATGTTTACCTTCCTCTATGTTATCATCATTGTCATGTAGGTGTGCTGGTACAATATTAACTTGTGCCACCATGATAAGTATCATACACATGCAAGGCATATGCATGTATGGTGGTGGCAATTGATTTGATTCCATCATTGTTCATGTTATACTTGTGATTTGCATTACCCAGGGATCTGTATGCTTTCTGCCTATGCACAGGCTTGCATTCCTTAACTGTCATTACTCATTGATGTCTAACCATTTAGATTACATTCCATGTCAGTGGTGTGTATATGTGCAATGAAACATTTTTGTGGTTGGAACATGTTATTCCACTGCATATCACAAATGTACATTGTGTACCTGACAACCCATCTGTGTTGCCTCTGGCATGGTATACATCTTTGACATATGGAAAACATTTTTCTTGTGTTTGTTGGGTTTAGACTTATTTATGTATTACATATCCACATCCATGCTGTGTTAAAGGACTGCTGTTTGACACTATGCTTGGTTGTTTGTCTTTTGTGTGCAGAGTTGGAGGTTCTAGTCTGCCCTCTGCTTGTTTTCACCTGCATTTGCTCATCTTTGCTGTTGCTTGGCTAAGGCTTACACTTTCATTGCTGACAGCCTTGTGAATGATTGTGTTCCATATCTACTGTTTACTGAAGTAGTTGCACTCCCTATTTAGTGTTCTCCAACATTTACCTAGCATTGGTCATACACAGTCTGGTATGAGTGTCATGGCTTGCAACATCTCAGCAATGATTTGTGCATTGCTATGTGTGAAAATTTGTATTGCACCATAGCTGCTATGCATTTTCCCTTGCCTGTGTTTTATAATCTATATGTGTGTGTGCAGTCTGTGCACCTTACATCTCCTTTATGTGTATTTCCAACCTTTGTCTACCTTGTCTTGTGATATTTGTTATATGTTTATACCTGCTCTTTTCCCTTCTTCCTCTTTCCACGTCAATCAACACAATTGCTGGTAGTAAATAGCTCCCAATGCACATAACACACTCTCTGTATCATTCGATCTATAGTTATGGACATGACCAGTCACAAAATATCAGGGAGAATGTATCTATCACCAATGTGAGCTGTTCAATCAAGACAGTGCAATGGCATGCATAACACAGTTTAAAAATGGTAATCAGGCCATCAGCTGTACATTTAAATACTGGCCAGCATGAGACATGGCAAACATATACATGCCCAACACTGCCTCATGGCACATTAACATCATGAACTTTGACAAAAAAAAACAAAGTTGTAAACATCAATATAACATTATTATTGTGATCTGAACTGTTTAATAATGTTGTCTGCCTCAGTACGCTGTTCATCTGAGTGTATGGCAGTAGGTCATTATTCCCTTTCTTTTTCTCTTGCATATATTCCCTGAGCAGTTGTATCTGTGTGTCAATGTAAATGTGAGGTTCAGCTGAAATTACTCCCCCCACTCCCCACCTGATAATCCAAAGGAAATACCTCAAATCACACTTCACACAACAATTACTAGGGAACAGGTCTTCAATGTACTTTCCAAGGTCAAATACACTGCATCTATGGGCTCCAATAACATAACATTCCAGGATGCTTACTAAATACCATGAAATATGACATCTGTGGTTCAATTCAATCACTTTTCAACTGGATCCTACAGTCAGGTTTTCTGCAAAAATAATGGAAGATGGCTGCAGTCATTCCTCTGCACAAAAGAGTTACAACCACTGGTCATGGTAACTACAGGACCATAAGTCTGACCAGCTTCATATGTAAGGCCATGGAAAGAATCATCATGGACATGACAAATGAGGACACGGGTAACATGCAAACACTGGCCCTATCACATTTTGGGTTTGTTAAAGGAAGGTCATGCCTATTAAATCTGGTGAATTTCTTTGAGAGGATCACCAAAGCAATGGGTGTGGACAAGACTATGCATACAGCTTACCTTGATCTGGCCTAGGCTTTTGATACAATAAACAACTCGGGCATAATAGGTAAGCTCAGTAAATTAAATATAAACCCTTTTATCACCCACTGTATATCCATCTAGCTCACTGAGATGACTCAGGATGTCAAAATAGGTGACGCCACATCCACCAAGTGCCCAGTTACTAGCATAGTCCCCCATGGCTCACTACTGGGGCCATTGCTTTTTGGCATCAATTTTTTGAAGTGTAAGCAAACACTAAAGGTTTATGGTCAGCTAAGATTGTAGATGATTGCAAGCGGAGGGTTATTATTGACTCCCATGCGAACAGAAGTACTATTCACAAAGGCCTATAATTGACTAACAAACAGTGCCAAAGCCATGGTATTACAATTAATACTAAGAATTGCATAATTGTGCTCTTTGGAAAGCCAACCATCTCAGATAATTACCATGTTAATATGCCCCCAAAAGTCAACCCAGTGGTCAGGATTCTGTGTACATATATATAGAGTAGCCTTACCTTCAACCACCACTTGTTCACAATAGTGAGGAAATCCTTTTGTGTTGCATAGCTTTTAACTAAGGACATGTCTAGGTGCAAAGAGGTCATTAAACCACTGTAGTCTGTTCTTATCACAACAACCATAAAGCTCAATGTTCCCTTATGAATGTAACTAACTAGCCATATGCAGAAACTACAACTACATCAGAGTTTCAATAAAAAGGAAAACAAGGTGTAACAAACCTGCCTTACACAAGAGTGCCTTAAAGACCTTTCCCTCTACTCAGTCTGATATACATTGCTGAGGGGTAATCTATTCTTGGTTTACAAGGCATCCACAAACTCCATAGTTATGATTCTCCTGCATATTCATAAGTCGAACAGCACCATAAGAGACAGAATTTTGTCTGTGACTTAGAACATGCTGGAAAGGCAGATATGTTTTCCACAGACTGCACCTTCTATGAACAGGCTTCAAATACATGTGAAGCTGATTTTATTTATTACACAGTTTCATCACAATCTAGACCAGTGAACAAGGAATTGGAAATTTACACCAGGCATGTCACCCACATCCATTATGGACAGAGGTACCTTAAAATGCTTGGCCTTCAATCTTTGATTTAGATACAGGAGGTCATTATTCTTTTTTGAAAACTTGGCTAGGCTTAGAAAAGCCCCCAGGTCATTAGCGTAGTACAAATCTATGAATATAGGAAACTGTAAATTGTAGTCTCTGTATGTAATGATTGATATGAACAGCCACCAAGTGTCATTGTTAAAATGAGGACAAAGTGAGATGACAATATTGTGGAACCTAGGCAAGCCATATAACAAACATCTGAGCCAGGCAGCATGATAACTGGGTGATCAATACAATTAATACAACAATAACAACTGTTTATTATACTCAATCACCACAGCCTGTGACATAAGAGAATGTAATATATGTTGTACTAACAGTATTGTACGCCTTCAACTGTCTACATCACCTACCTACAATTAGTACCAATCTGTAGCCTGCAAAATGCAAACATCCTGATAATGCTTGCTGTTTATGAAATGTTTCAAAGAAATGTCTATTGGCACAATTATTAGTAAACCTGGGATACAAGTATGTTGTAATAAAAGCACCCAAATATCAGCAAGTCTAAGATACAAGTATGCTATAACAAAAACACCCAAGTATCAGCAAACCTGGGATATAAGTGTACTGCAACAAAAACATGCAAATACCAGCCAACCTAGAATACAAGTGTACTGTAACAAAACAACTGAATATCAGCAAACCTAGGCTACAAGTATGCTATAACAAAAACACCCAAGGTGTTATAGGCAGACAGAGTACTAATACTGAACTGCAGGGTATGCCACACAATCAGCAAAGAACAAAATGAACTTACTCAGTCCATGAATAAGCAAACTATGAACAAACAACTCCTTTAAGAACATAAACTTCCATATCAAATCTCTTTCTCAGCATATGTGTGACAGATATGTAAACCGACTGTCATTTAGGCTGTAAAGTAAATTCCAAATCCTGTCTGCAGAAAAAAATGGCTTAATGTTAAATGATATTTAAATGTTTTTTTTATTTAAATCAAAGTTTTAAGCAAGCCATAGTATGATTATTTCACTTACCTTAGTGATGCACAATGGGTATTTATGCATTCTAATCAATACACATGGTAATGTGAAAGATACATGCCTATAACAATGATCAGATGCATTTCATTTAACAAAACAGAAAAAGTAATCAACATATCTCTCTTCTTCAGCTGGTCTTAAAACCTGTGCATTCACTCAATTCACAGAAGATGATTTCTGGTCCTGTTTTCCTCACCTGAAAAAAGATAAGAGCAACTATGATTGCTGTACTCATCAGTTAATGTGTATACATTTTTCTGATCAGGTTTTAAAACATTTGCTTTTAAAGGCTATCAGATAATCATCATGCACTCTTTGTAAGATTGTACACAGGCTTTTACATCTTTGAACATAGTTTAGCAGGCATGAGATTACCTGACTAGCTAATCCATCTTGACTGACAGTGTGTGTTGTGAATACAGTGAAAAGACTTACCCCCTGGATTTAATAAACTCCATGTAGGAATAGTGAAAGCCCTATATGGAGTGTACCATGGTCATATCTGCAGCTCCCCATCGACAGCACGCCTTGCATATCAATGAATGCATGCTACTGAGAGAGACCTGTGTACACGGTTACTGAATCAGTGTCGGGGGCGTGTTATTGTGCTCAGAGATGTGCAACACACCCCCTGCAAAGTACTGCATGGCACTAAAAGATTAAAGTAAAGTGCCCTTGGACACCTATTTATATTTATATATATTAATTTCACAGAGGGTGTGTATTACAGTGTCTGTAAGATATCCCCTGTACTGTCAGAGTGCTATACAGCACTGAAATTAAATGTGATTGTCCATTTTTTTAATTATTTATTTTATTTAGTATTTGCGTGGAGCAGCGTGGCAATTAGCAATAAACACATGCCAGAAATCTAAAAATAGAAACTGGATGCTTTTAAATTTAAGAAAAAGATAAAGTTTAAGCATAGCTGTGTGGATTTGCATGGCAAGGTGCGGTGCTCAGCAGTGCTTAAACATAACTAAGAGCTATATAGAACAGTATAGGTCTGATCACCATATCCTCAGTAATTGAATGGTTAGAGTGATGGTTTTGTGTGCAGTAGGTGCACGGTTCAAATATCAGCTATTCAGCTTTTTACATATGATAGGGAAATGCTTTAAATGTTTTTTTTTATGTATATATTGAAATTTATTAACTGGGTTAGTCCAGCTTGACTAGAAGCTTGAATTTAGAGGAGACCCGAGTATAAAAGCCCCAGTTATGCACAATTGTCCAGTATATTAAAGTTATACTACCAGATAATGTAGTGAAATGCATATGTTTAGGGGATATAAAGTACAATAGATACACAAAATATTAAATTAACATTAATGAACAAATAATTTCAATAATTGTGTTTTTTTAGACTGTACTTTGCCTGTGGCTAAGCACTGATAAGCAAAGCCAAGCAATGCTTAAACAGGACCTGTTTTAGCAATAGTTAGCAATGCACAGCTCCACTTAGCTTGTTTGGGCAGTGCTTAGCAGTCCCAGTTTAAGTAGTCTTCAGCTGGGCTAAACTGGTTTGCACAGTGCTAAGCATTGCTAAGCAGTCCCTGTTTAAGCAATGCTCAGTGGGTTTGCATGGTGCTAAGCAATGCGTAGCATTTTCAAAATGAACCAATGGTGGCAAAGTGTGGGAAAACAACCTTATTTAAATTGAACAAGTGGGAATACAGCCAGAACCTGTTGGAGTTTTATCACTGCAGGAGCTATGGCTGGAGTTGGAGAGGGAGAGCATTTTTGGGTGCAGCACTGGACATGTTGAAGTCCAGGGTCATGGCTTGGCTCCTTTTTAAGACCATGATGACAGACTGCTGTAGGGCCAGTACCTGGGCTCTGAATACAAGTCTGAGGCCTGTGACCATCTGGCATGTGACCTCTCAACTGTTACTGGAATCTCATGCACTGGTAAGCAGGTGCATCATCATTATGATGATTTGAAGTGAAGGAAGTGGGGGGCTCTTGGCCCAATGGATCCAAGATGCTCAGGACTGGAATGACCCAGAAGCTGGTAAGTACAGGAACCGGTGATATATCAAATTGTAGTATGAATATCTGATAGACAGGTATGCATAATGGTGTGTTTTTCCCCTACAGCTGCAGAGGAGGGGGCTCGCAACTTGGAGGCCCACACAGGGTGTCTATTGTGGATGCGACAAGTGTGGTGAGTACAGATCTATCTTGCAATATATAGTACTATAAATAAGAAAGAGTACATTGGAAACTGCCAGTAGGTATAGTCTGTTCTGAGAGTACTGAATGAATGTGTTCTTAGTCCCAGAGTGATATAATTGAGTAATGCCAAGTACTGTGGAATGCAGATGAAGGCATCAAAGATGCTACTATTGAAAGAAAGCTAATACTGTAGTAATAGTGTGTAAGAATGACATAAGTATATACTGTATTAATACTAAGGATCTTGTAATAAAGTACAATGTGACTGAAAATGTGAAAGTAATAAACAATATTCATTCATCATCTACAGGATATACAGTACAACTGCAGTCAGAATTGTGAATTAAATAAACCACTGTGTCATGTCACCCTCAATAAATCTTTTTTCTTCCAACTGTTGTGTGTATTCTGGTCGGTTGTTGAAGAAATTCAATTTTACATGTGCTCCATGGCAAATATGACTATGACACCATGAAGTGACTGAACTTTGGCCGATAAAGAGCTGTTATACTAAAATGTAGATGTGGAGCTGTACAAAATAAGATACAATGCAATGTGATATATGTTCTGCACTAAGATCTGAACCTTGAATAGTAATGTATAATGTATTATGGTGCGTTTTCCTCAGGATTGTGTGTTAACCTTTGCACTTCAACTATAGGCATTCATGAATGTAGGTACATTGATGCAGGAAAATATGAGATTGTAATAGGTGTAGACTATAAATATACAATCTGCAAATGTATATGGGTTGGGCAGGCAACCCAGCACCCTGATATGATCTGTAGAGAAAACACATATTCCCATCCACTAGGGGTTAAATGTGTACACCTGTATTCCAGCTATTAATGCACACTTCACCTACTATCTCTGTCATGCATGAACCTCATGCATGTATGTTCAACTGTCACTGCAGTCTTCTGTGACATTCTACCTATATTAGCAGGTCAGACTTTGTAACCAGGTGAGCTTTATGTACAAATCAGTCAACCAGCATACAGCAGTGGCCCAGTAGCTCAGTGTGATAAGAATACATATGTTGTTAACTTTTCCACACACAGACCAGAGTTTGAATCCAGGGACCGGTATTAAGATGTGTTTATAGTAACAGACAAGTAGTATTGACTATTTATAGAAAGAGTCACATGGTGTTAACAGATATTTTCTCCACAGGGCTTACAGATAAATAAATGTCTGTAGTAGCTCCATCAAATAAAATGTCTTGAAGTACACTAGCATTCTAACTGAATTAGACAAATTACATGTTCTACTGTTGGTAAGGCTGTATTCCTGGTGCATCTGTAAATGCTTGCTGATAGTCCAATGCCATGCCTATGAATGACAGCAGGATAGGTATATACTCCATGCACTGTGCACGATACTTGGCTCTCAAGTGTCACACTGTCATGGCTAGTGATCACTGTTATCAATAACCTTGGACACAGACATAAATTCAGTTGAAGTATGCCAGTAGCACGCACACACAATATCAGTGCAGGGTATACCTTGTTAGTCATATATGTTACCCTTGCATGTACGAGTCCCCTGTAGTTATGTACCTATAGTTCTTACAGCTTGGCCCATACCTTGCCATGTTGACAGCTTGAGAGGCATATACATGCTACACAAGCCATAGGGCAGATGTAGATGTAGTGTAAGGGCAGACATATAGATTATTCAGCAGTACTGTTGTGAAAAATGTATACAATTGTTAATGGAATGTTTTTCTCTCCCACACCCCTTATATGCATCACAAATTATTATTCTTATACTATGGGCATGGTTTTATTTCCACATATGCTGTTCTCAAAACCTAATGTTGGGCCTTGTGTTGTATAATTAGTTATATATTTCAATGGTTGTGCACTAACAAACCTTGTTGAAATTCCACCGTTTTTGGTTATTTGCCACAACTGTTATGATGACTGTTATTCCATTTATGCCTGTGTTCCATATACTATGCAATTCTACTGTTCTGGGTTAATCGGAACACACATGTATGCTGTTATAACTAAAGTTGAAATGTTTTGTTCATGATTAACCAATACACTTTCACAAACCTCAACACCATAGCATGTTTGTGTAGGCCAATTCCAGCGGATCCACCTGTTCCACCTCATCTGGCCATGGCACCAAGTCCCAGCATGTCTGGGACCCTACCTGGAGATGCTTCCTCTGCTGGCCCTGCACCACCCTTGGGTAAAACTGCTTCAGGGGACAGGGCCCATCCACCCCTCGGCGTGGGCTTGGAGAGGATACTGTCACCCAAAATTAGTTCTCATGAATGGTGTGCAGGGTCATAGAGTTGGATTTGGATGACCCACTTTGTCAGATTGAGGGCAGACTGGTACACCTTGAGGGGTAGGCTGTCCCCAATGCCTAGCCCCCAGCACAGCCACCTTTGGGGCCCTGAAGGGGCAGTGGTGACTGCCCATGGGTGGGGACCTCAGTCCCACTGTTTCCATCTGGGGGCACTTGGCCCTCCAATTCCCAAACACCCTCCCCATCCAAGGTGTTTACCTCCTTGTGTGTCATACACCGTCCCTGTCTGCTGTCTTGTCTGTCTGCAAATGCAACCTCTCCTACCCAACATACCTCCTCAAATGTATCTACAAGCCTTCCCCTACATTCCACTCTCTCCTTAAAAAAAAAAATGGCATCTGTCCCACAAAAAAAATATTACCCCATACATAGTTCTCCATTTCACACCCATGTACACTATCAATCATCCCAGAAATTAATCAACAAAGTTATGTCACTCACACCCCTCCCTGTGAGATAAAGACTCCAAATTCCAAATTGTCCACATCATGCACAGCAGTTGCTGCCCAAGAAATGGAGAGCTATGGTCCTTTCCTACACCCATTCTGCACATCCCTACCTGCCTTTCATATTGCTTTCCCCCTGCTTGCTCCTATTTCACCACAATCTATCACCTTTATTTTCTTTTCTTTATTTGTAAATAGCACGGTTTTAAGTGGGAATAAGTGCCACTTAGCATCAAGGTGCATTGCACAAACCCACTTAAAACTGCTTTAATCACCTCATCTGATTCAGACACTGTTGTTCACATCAATAAAATAATAACCCCTTCCCACTCTCAAACCCTGGATCTCTGAACCAGAGCATAGTGTATTAGTCCACTAGGCCAACTCAGCTCTGGTGAATAAACATATCATGTATTACAGTGATATCACATCAGCAAAAATGTCTAACCCTGCCAGGTATTGAACCCAGGACCTTCTCAACTACAACAGAGTGCATTAGCCCATTATGCTAACTAAACTCTGGAGAATAAGTAGTGTTTCTCTAAATATATCATGCATTAAAGTGATGTCACATCAACAAAAAGTTTTAATCCTGCCAAGTACAGAACCCACAGTCTTGTCAAATACACAATAGTGCATTAGACTGCTAGACCAACCTAGCTCTCACGATTACCTACTGTATTTACAAACATATCCTGATTGTCAGTGACACACTACTCCTATATATACTGGGACAAATCACAATGTACTTGGTCCTCTGACACAGACACCGAACCAGTACACAGACAAATAAATGCTGCTGGATGTATGGGAGGCCAACAATATCAGGTAGAGCTGACAACTACACAGACTGTTGCTGAATGTCCACAGTTGTACCCCCAACTTATGGCAGGGTGTCATATAACCTATTTTATGTACTGACATACTGGCAAGGCAGTGCAGATTTGGGTTACAAAATAAAGACAGACAGCTTACTATCACATGTCCATGCCAATCCTGTGTAATACACTGTAGGCATGCACAAGAAAAAATTATCAATTTCAACAATTGGATAAGCTTCTGGTGTCATTCAAAGGGGATCCAGTGTCTGTCAGCCTGGGATGACATGCTCGACAAGCCACACTGCTTCGCCAGAGACGGCTTGCACCTGTCACCCTTAGGCTTTCAAATACTGGTCAAGGCTCTTGCCATCCCCATAGTGCCGTTTTTGCACAAAGCTCAAAAGACAAACCCACCACCATAAATAGCACAAGTGACAAAAAACTGAGGGTAATGCTACTCAATACCAGAAGTCTAAACCTCAAAAGGCATGCACTCGAGGCACTCCTCAGTATGGAGAAAATCGATATATGTGCAGTAACAGAAACCTGGTTTAAGGCTCCAGAGAGCACCCCAGCACTACCAGGCTACAACTCATGCCATACATTTTGGTCACAAAACCCGGACCGAAGTACAAAAGGTGGGGGAGTATCCATATTCATCAAGGATATCCACACCTCCAGGTTAGTGGCACAGCACGATGCTTCAGAGATCATCCACATGCAACTAACAATGGGCAAAACTGCTATTCAAATTATAGCTGGCTACAGATCACCCGCCATGTCCCAGGACCCCCACTTCTCATTCCTGGAAACACTGGGAAACATAAAGATCCTACCAAACACCGTGATATTCGGTGATTTCAATTACCCAAACATTAACTGGGAGAACTACTCAAGTACAAACTCCCTTGCCCAACATTTCCTAGAATTTATAAACTCAAATACCCTGGATCAACTGATCAACACCCCCACCAGAGGTGACAACATATTGGACCTGGTCATCAACAACATGGGCGACCTGTGTTCCACACCGGAGGTCAACTCCTTGCTGGTTAGATCTGACCATAAAATAATCACTCTGGATATCCACATTCTGTCACCACCCCTGGTCAAAGAAACCACCATGAAAAATGTTTCAAAAGCAAACTTCACATTACTTAAGACCAAGGTGGAAAGTTTCAAAGCCCCCATGCTAAAGGATAATGCTGTCCAAGCTGCAAAATCCTTTACTAATGCACTCTATGGGCACCTACAAGAATGCACGGATCATGCTATCCCAAACAAAACTAAGACTCACTCCTCCAAGAAAAAGAAACCAGTCTGGTGGACCCCTGCCATAAACAAGCTATACAATAGAAGGAGAAAACTAGTACAGAAAAGAGTAAAATCCCAAGAAGGGAAGACATCCCTAATCAGTATCAGCAAGAAACTATGTTCCCTCATAAAATCATCCAAGGCTAGCTTTGAAAGAAAAATTGCCATGGACTCCAAAGATAACCACAGGGCATTCTTTAGCTATGTCAAGAATGTAAGTGGCAATTCTCAGATCTGCTCAGAGTTAGTGCAGAATGGCACAAAATACACTGAACCGACCGATATTGCCAACATCTTGGCAGACAGGTTCAGTGCAAACGTCACCCCCCTCACCTCCAAAAGGGTCCATAACTATACCAGAAGAATGTAGTGCCCCTGAAATCACAGACCCTCAGGTTAAAACAGCCCTCTCCAAAGCCAAAAACACAGCATCAATGGGACCGGACAGTGTCCCAGGTGCATCCTACATGAGCTCAAAGATGAACTAATCCCTCGCCTAAACACACTGTTTAAACTCAGCCTCTCTACAGACTACATGCCCACAGAGTGGTGCACAGCAACGGTTATTCCATTCCACAAAGGTGGAGCCACAACGGACCCCAGGAACTATTGCCCTATAAGCCTGACTAGCTTGGTCTGCAAAGTTCTGGAGCACATCATCATGGATCTCATTAACAGAGACATTGGAAACCTCCAGACACTTGGCCCTACCCAGTTCGGCTTTGTTAAGAGCAGATCATGCCTTCTAAACCTGGTGGAATTCTTTGAGACAGTTGCCAAGGCTACAGACGGGGGAAAGGTGGTCCACACAGCCTACCTACACCTTGCAAAGGCCTTTGACACAATTACCTACTCAGGTATTATAGACAAGCTCACCAGCCTGAACATAAACCCCTACGTCACTAGATGAGTTGCCAACTGGCTCATGGACAGAACCCACATGGTAAGAGTTGCAGGATGCTAGGTCTCACTCCAAATCGGTTACAAGTGGCGTTCCCCAGGGCTTAGTCCTAGGACCCCTCCTGTTCGGCATATACTTCTCAGAGGTACAGGCAAGTACAGAAGGACTATGGCTGACAAAGTTCATGATGACTGCAAACTAGGGGCTATAATTGACTCTTTGGCTGACACAGACATCCTTCAAAATGGTCTCACTGAGACAGATACCTGGTGTCAAAACCATGGCCTCAAGCTAAATGCAAAAAGTGCATAGTCATCCCCTTTGGAAAAAACAAAGTACCCACAAACTACCACATAGGTGGTAGCCCCCTAAATATGGAAGATCTAGTAAGGCATCTGGGGACCCAAGTAGATAGTAACCTCTCCTTTGATAATCACATTGCCAAAGTGGTTAGAAAATCCTTCTATGTGGCCCACCTAATCACAAAAGGGTTTGCATCCAGATCGAAAGAGGTCATTGGGCCCCTGTATGCATCACTCATCAGACCCATCATAGAGTACAATGCCCCAATTGGGATGTACCTTACAAGACACCTGCAACAACTGGAAAGACCACAGAAGTACCTCACCAAGAGGATCACTGGCCTCAAGCAGATTCCCTATGCAGCTTGACTGAAGAAACTCCAGCTGTACTCGGTTGCATACCACATACTCAGAGGTGATCTCTGCCTGACATACAAGGCCATGTCCAACCCAGAATTGATGGACATGCTCCACCTAAAGAAAACCATATCCCCTCGAGCCACATGCTCCAGGGATCTAAACCTCACCACAACAATAAATAGGACGTGGTGGAGGGATAGATTCCTGTCCCAGAGACTTCCCATGCTCTGGAAGAAGAATCCAATCTACATTAGGCAAATCTCCTCTTCAAGAGAAACCTTGATGAGTGGATGGGAAACAGAAAGTTTACCCCAGGGATCACTTCAATGGTTCTGCTGGACAGAGGCACAGGGAACTAATCTAAGGGGGTGGCAAAAGCCAACACATTCCAGCTAGGCTTATAAATGCCTTCGGGTAGATAGACAAGTACCTGCCTATGAACCTATGAACATATGTCTTACAAATACACCTGCTATAATAATGACTTGGTAGCTATATCTGCTAAATTCCTAGCATATGTCACATCTGGAAACCCACAGTCCAGTCTGTGGCACAGCTACATGCATGTGAATACATCGTAGGAATAATTGAGCCCTGCAATGTGTAGCAAAACCGGTTGCTGCTACTGTCGTCACTGCCACCCACAGTAGCATGCTAAAGGCCTGCAGGGTGGGACACATTTCACAAATATGAATATGTGTTCTAACTGTTGCCTACCACTCCCTGGATGGCATTATTACATAACATATGTACCAAAGGCACATGCTTAACCTGGACTGTTAGGGGTACCCTCATCCTAGCCATGCTGTGGCACAATAGCTGACACTGCTCCATCACTGAAAGTGCTGGAGGGATAGATTCCTGCCCCAGAGACTTCCCATGCTCTGGAACAAGATTCCAGTCTACATTAGGCAGAGCTCCTTGCTAACCCTCTTCAAGAGAAACCTTGACAAGTGGATGGGAAACAGGACGTTTACCCCAGGGATCACTTCAATGGCTCTGCTGGACAGAGGCACAGGGAACTAATCTAAGTGGGCAGCAAAAACCAACACATTCCGGCTAGGCTTATAAATGCCTTCAGGCAGATAGCCCAGTACCTGCCTATGAACCTATAAACATATGTCTTACAAATACACCTGCCATAATAATGACTTGGTAGCTATATCTGCTACATTCCTAGCATATGTCACATCTGGAAACCCACAGTCCTGACCCACAGTCCAGTCTGTGGC
Source organism: Protopterus annectens (assembly GCF_019279795.1). Classification (NCBI taxonomy): domain Eukaryota; kingdom Metazoa; phylum Chordata; order Ceratodontiformes; family Protopteridae; genus Protopterus; species Protopterus annectens. The sequence continues at coordinate 1,212,192,621 of NC_056746.1, forward strand.
ACAGCTACATGCATGTCAATACATCATAGGAATAATTGAGCCCTGCAATGTCTAGCAAAACTGGTTGCTGCTACTGCAGTCACTGCCACCCACAGTAGCATGCTAAAGGCCTGCAGGGTGGGACACATTTCACAAATATGAATATGTGCACTAACTGTTGCCTACCACTCCCTGGATGGCATTATTACATAACATATGTACCAGAGGCACATTCTTCACCTAGACTGTTAGGGTTACCCTCAACCTAGTCATGCTGTGGCACAATAGCTGACACTGCTCCATCACTGAGAGTAGCAGCTTGCTGTCCCCATTGTCTTCACAATCCCTAGTCTTAATCTTGGCCAGAATGCAGCAGCTGCAGCCTGCTACACATGCAGCAGTATTTTCAGCTACCTGCTATGGACCTAACATATGTCCCAAACACATAGAACAAGGCATCCACACAACACCTATACATAAAGGGTTGGACAGGATACTCAGGTAAAAGGGACATGTGTCACAGTCCCCCTACAGACATGCACAGCTGATAGACCAGCATCAACTGCAGCAGCATGTGCATTCAGATAAAAAGTATGTATGACACTTTCATCTGCTTGTCTCCTTACTGACCCTAACACACATTGTTAAACAGTGCACTGATACAGAATCTGAAAGTTTGTTAACAATGGCCAGACAATAGCATGCAAAAGCAGTGAACTCCACCAATAAAACAGTAAACGTCTTGACTTGTATATAAAAACCAAACAGCTCCAGGAAAACTTAAAACACTAATGGACCGTACACTCGAGGCAACAGCAAGTAAAACCAATAAAAAGTACTGTCACTAAGTGCTTTCACCCACAATAGCATGCAGATCTCTGGATATAACACATCAATCCAAACAGTGGACAGCATTTATGCCTACCTTCTGTGATGCTGTAGCTCCACACCTCGATAATATCCTCCTCACAGGCCAGGAAAAGGAGCCTTAATTATAGCACTTTATTGCCATGACATTGGCTAATGAAAAGGAAACCCAGCTGTTCTGGATGCTATTAGCAAGAGGGAGTCACGTATTGATGCACAGGCAATCACCTGTTCATGAGCATTACCTACAAATGGCAAGCTGCTGACACCTTCTTCATGAAGACAGACTGTGATTTCCTAGGAGACTACCACTGGATTTCTTCTCACAAAGGAGTACAGCACTATACCAGGTATGTCATAGATATAAGCATATAATGGAATGCAGATGGGGGGGATGTAGTCATGTGAAATAAGAATTTCAACAGAAGGTCTCAACTACATTTCTTGGAATGACATGTTGCTGTTAGTCTGCTGTCTAGCACCTATGACCATCTCTTATGGCTCTGTCTGCAGTGACATAGATCACAACTCTGGCCCCTGAAACACCACAGCAATGGTCACTTCACATATGACTGCTACTGGATTGTCTATTATACAATAGTGACAGTAAGTACTGGTGGATACAGCTGACATACCACATCATGTACTGTCAGTGAGTCCCTCTCAGTCTGTGAATGTCATACATATTTAGTGCAAAGATTGCCCAGGTGTCCCAAACTATTCCTGATGTCCTCTGGCTAGGTCACTGTGTACTCTATACCTGTATCTCATTGCCTGACACCTATGGTTAGCAGACCCGGTGACCCCTTGCACCAGGACAGCAGATTATAGGCAGTAGTTGTGAAGGGACACTGGTTCTGCCTTAGCTGTAGTGCATACATATTGAGCATACAATGTAAGGAAATAAATATCCTACCAGATATTAATGTACCATTACTGTGTTCTGAGGGATCTGGCATGTCACAGATACATCCCCCAAACTCTGAGGACAACAATTACATATTATCTAAGTGGTGTGAAGAAATCCACATTTGTCTGGCAGGGGGTCTACATCTATCAGGCACATGTACACATTCCACAAACATCTGGATACTGCAGATGTCGGACACCTATGAGAAGGACACCCTACATCACAGATGCACTGCTCTCAGTTATTGTGTAGCACAGCTGTTGCTGGAATGTCCACATGCACTTGTAGTACCACTCACCTATTTTTTGGATGTAGGCTGGATGCTGGATGGCATGGTACTGTAACGTTGTTCATAGGGGACACCCAACAGTCGATGGCAGTGACAGATGTGGACACATAACAACGCAGTCTGTCACAGCACTCAGGCCATAACTGGCATTCCTGGTATTATATGCGGTTACTAGGCTATGGGCCCTGAGCACCCATATGCCTAGTCCAGATGTTAGTCCATGTGTATGCAAGGCAGCATCTGATGCCCCACTCCAACAGGGACACAGGTGGTATCCCAAGGGTGTATGTGCAGTTAACCATCCAGTTATCCAGGTTCTGCCAGCAAAGGTGTAAATAGCTATCCACCCTGATGTGGACAGAGTACCCATTCCACAACAGAGTGAGTGTGTGGGACACACATCTGAGCTACCAACAAGCCCAATTCATGTCACACACCAGGTTGAGGACATGTGTGTGTGTTAATAGAGTGCAGCATGAGTTGCACTCATGCAGAAGTCCCATTAATATGAAGTCTGTGATTGCCTTGCATGCCACACTGAGGTCACCCTATGAAGTATGTATGAAACCGGGTAGAGGGTTGGGTTTATAGCCTATCTGTGTATAGTAGATGTTTGAGGCCCTGATATTTCCTGGTGGTGAACCTCTGTGATGTCCCCAGCTGGTGCATGTGCTGTGTGATGTGAATGACAAACAGGGAATTATACACAATAATGTGCCTTATTGGGGGAGTAAAGTGATCCTTATACCCCATGTCCTCTGATAACATACCCTTATGTATGACTTGGGCCATGTAGAAGCAACACTGTGGTGAAATGTCATGCTGCCAAATAACTGTGTCCACAGATCCCTCATGACTGATTGCATGCCTAGGATGTGGTTAGTACTGTGATAATATGTGGGGAAGTCACTCTCCCTAAAGGGGTTGACACTGCATGTCCTGGTATGTGGCCTGAGGCCAATGTGTCAGTCAACAGTCATGTATCTGTGTGAGACCCTGCTAGGGAGGTATCCACATCACTAGGGAATCTGATGATGGCATACAGCATGCAGTTGTCCACAGATATGGTTGGACATAGGATAATGGCTGCTACCTACACTTCAGAAGTGTACATCACATATAATAGAGGCCCAAACACAGAACAACAGGCTACACCACTAGTTATGGGTCAAACTCTGGAGGTGGATTCCCCTATGTGGAATAGGTGGGTCGTGTCAGTGCAGTAGTGTTCTACCCATGTGGTAACATATGGTGCGATGCATACTTTGGAGTATTGTATCTGTAATGGCCAGGTGGGTTATACTGTTACAGGGCACAGGGTTTGTCCAGGTCAATGCAGGCAGTTTGCACTGTCACCCCCCCATGGCTTTTGCAACTGTGTCATAGAGGTCAACCGAGTGTAACAGACATGAACCTTTGCTTGACAAAGTCTAACTGTGTGTGATGGAGTGTGTGTAGGTCACCAATGTCCTTGTTAATGAGACTCACTATAAACTGTGATATGGCCTTGCAGAACAGCTTAGTTATCATGTGACTGAGTGGTGAACACCCTACCTTAGTCTAGAGGGGTGACATTGGTCACCCATCAAATGGCTGGGAGAAAGGTGGTAGACAGGCCTCCTTTGAATACAGTGCCTTATGGCATTGCAGGGTTATGTTTGGGGTCATGTAGGATGTATCCTGTGATGTGGTAGGCTCCCATGGCAGATGCATACCATGGCTTTCACATGGCAGTGGTGACCTGTTCCCTACATATAGGAGATGGGGGAGTTACTGTGAACATCCTGATGTACTGAAGGGAAAGACAGGGGGTAAAGACTACACTGACTCTGTCAGGCATCCAGTATGCTATGTCAACAGCACTGGTAAAGCTGGTGTCCTTGACCACCACAAGTGAGCAGATGCAGCTGCTTCATGTCCTGTTGCAGACATATGTGCAGTAGGGGAGATAACTGTCTGTAGTGGATGTAGTCAATGTAATCTCTGTGTTTGCTGTGCAGGTTTGCAGGAGTGATCCCATCCTCGTGTACACACTAAGGAGACATTGCTCCAAAATAGCCACCTGCCCTACTTTGTCTTTGACAGCTGTATGTCATCCCTGTTATGGACAGTATTTATTGCAGATTTCCACCAGACAGGTGTACATATCCTAGCAGAGGATGATGTAGGCCTGTCGGGGATAGATGAGTACATGCAGCTATACAAATGCACATATAGTGCTTGTGTGTATGTGTGGATATTGGTGCCAGTCGTTAATGAGGGGTTGGGGGGCAGTGAGGCTGCGTATAACCCCCAGGAGGATGTACTGTATGATGGAGGTGTATGTATGGCTGACCCTAGCTAGATGGGTATTGTGGGAGATGGTGATGGCAAACGTGACCTCCTGATGGTAGCTTTGCCATGGAGGATGACACTGTAGGGATGCTGCAGTGGTAACCTGTGTTGTGTAATGTCAACTGCAATACACCTTGACCTAATGTGGGGGTAGCCCCTGGCCGCACCAAGGTGTTTGTAATTCCACTGTTGATGGCTCTCTGGCGATTTGTGTGCTGGCATGGGTATGTCTTGCAATGTATGTTACGGTCGTTCAACTGACCCAGGATCAGGGTGCAGACCTGACTCCTAATACAGTTGATGAGGTCCATATAGGCAGAATGGGCTTCCTGGTGACATGTGGTGGCCGGTAGCTAGCTGTGATTTGAACAGGTTTGTGCTGGTAATGTTGCACTGCCACTAAAGTGTCCCCTGTGCATCTTAATGGCTGTACAGTGTGGAGGTGTGTATGTGTCTCATATATACTGAAACCCCATGTCCCATGCCATTACTGGCTACACTTTGGATTCTGAATGTATGATAGGATAGTCGACCAGGTAAGACTGGTGTGCTCTCTGCAGCTGTGAACCATGGTCTGTGTGAGTGTACAGATGTCTGAAGTTCCCAGGGTTAAGAATGCTTGCAATGAGAGTGGAGTCATGTGTACACCTCTAGTGTTTATCAGTATGGCCTTCAATGTGTGCTGTACTGACAGTTGTATGTTGGTAGTAAAAACTTCACCGCTTTTACTAATGGAATCATTATGGTGCTGGCAAGAACTACTGCCAGATGTATGAAGACCAGTGAAGACAGATTGAAGACATCTCTTGCAGAGCATCATGGTCTACTTCCCTTATCATCCCAGATTCACAGGTAGTGGAAACCCTGGAATATCACAGGATAAAAGGGACATGTTAAGGGCAATCATTTAATGACTGTATTGTGGCATCAGTATGGGTGACAGCAGAATGCTGTGTAAGGCTTTGGATATACCTGCCTGGGACACATAATCATTGTGCTCACTCATGTTTCACTGCATATAGTCCAGGGACGTAAATGTCAGGTTAGGCATGCCAACATGTATTGTGACAGACTCATGACTGTTCCTGTTGGTGAGAGTCAGCAGTTCGTATGCAAGATGGCAGAGTCTGTCACTAGACACACAAGTAACTGTGACCATCCACATACACAGCCAGGTGAGAGGCACATCAGTGTGTCTCCAATGGAGTCCCCTATATGTAACATGTTTGACATGTGCTGATGCCTCCGCGGCTGTATAACACAGGTGTATGGCTATGCATGGTAGTGTGCTGTGTATGGCTGTAGTGCTCACGTGTGGCTATGCATGGAGATCCCCTTTGCTTATGTATGTGTATGTTGAGGACTACTGCAGATGTGTGTGTTGTGTAGATGTGGGTGGAGTGTGAGGTGTACTGACTGTGTTTCTAACCTGTTTGGGGACTGATATGCGACCTTGACAGCAAGACAGCATGGACTGGTGGTTCCTACTGTCATTGTATCTCTCACACAGTGTGTTCCTTGTTGGTGCTTGTAGATGGCTGTCCATCTGTGTCCATGAGGCAGGTGCTACACATTGGCAGACACCCATATCAACCACACTGGATGGGGAAACGGTAGGACATTGTCCAGCCATATATCCTATAATCTGAAGGAGTAAGGCCAGGGAGACCTGAGGGGTGGTCCTCCAGCCCAGCTGATTACTACTACAGTAGGAGACTGACACCACAGCAGACCATGTAGGCAGCCTATGAACAAGCAGTAATAGGTGCAAAAGGTACATACATGGCAATACCTCATAGCACATACAGCAAGTAGCATGAAACATCAGGATCAGGGGGGCAATACATGCTATATTGCCACTATGTTGCAGATAGCCACAGACATACTGTGTTGATAGATGGTGGGGTATGATATGGGGGTTATCGGTGGATAATGCTGGCAAAAGCAGATGTGCAGGGTGAGTACATAATGGCAATCAATGTATGCAGTCCTGTGATGTATTCCCCTGTTCATGTCTTTCAGGTGGGATGTTTAGACATCGCAATCCACCTTTCTTAGAAGCTGAGACCCCTACAATTATTGATAACCTGAGACTCCATCACCAGGTGCTGTTGTCAAGGACTCGCCATAACGAGCAACAATGACCTGCACTCTGTGCAGACCTGGTAGCAACAGTGAATGATGTGGGCCATTGGGACAGGAGCTATGAACAGGTCAGAAACTGTGCTACGGATATCATACTTTGTGCATGCCAAAGGGCTGAAGCTGTGGCCAGGGACCGTGCTGGCACAGTGGGTGGGACTGCTACACAACCACCATTTTCAGCCATAGAGGAGTTCCTGAAAAACCTGGGTTCAGCCAACAGCTCACAGGAAACCATCAGTACATATGTTGTGGAGGTAGGTGGCACAGATTCCATAGCCGAGGAGCATCCAGGTAAGCCTCCAGTGGTCATCATGAAAATATTGTAGCATTCATAGTGGCAGCCCCTGCATACCTGTACATATAGGTCAATCTGCATTTGTGGATGGAGTTTTGTAATGCACACATGTGCACACATATTGTGAATGTCAGCAATTTTGGTAGTATTACAGCTTGTACTGTGCATGTTGATAAATGCACATATTATCATGTACCAATGCCGCATGTGTGTCTGCTGACAATACCGCTCCCCCACAAATCCATAGGTACCTCTGGTGTGGCTGGGGACCATCAACCTGTAGCTGGTGAGTGTGGAACTGTCTTCTTATGGCTCACCTATACCCTAGGCATGTTAATGTTTGCCAGTTTGCCATGGACATGACTGTTAAGCTTAGCCATATTGCAATATGTGCATGTTCACTTGTGGTAGGGTTTACTGCAGGGTATCACATTGGTAATCACAGTAGCATATTTTCATGAGCTGTAACATATTAGCACATATTTTTGTATAGGTGTAGCCAGTCTGCTATGCAGGAGTGTATTACTATTGTGTAAACAGGTGCACTGTGTTTTAGGTGAAGGTCCATCACATACTCTGACTTGTCACATATCTTACAGGTGTATACTATTAGCAACATTAACTGGACATAGCTGCACTGCATGTTGTTTAGGGCATGTCCAGAGTGTGTCTGCTGTGGTCTGATTGTATTCGGCATGGCATCAGTCAGAAGGTGTGGTCTATATAATGCCTTTGTGGCACCTCACCTGTGTGTGTGTGTGTGTGTTTGTGTGTGTGTATGTGTGTGTGTGTGTGTGTGTGTGTGTGTGTGTGTGTGTGTGTGTGTGTGTGTGTGTGTGTGTGTGTGTGTGTGTGTGTGTGTGTGTGGATCACCAGACATTATAGTGCAGTAATTAATGTTGTCATGTTGTCTTCCCCTCACAGGTGACAATGGAGATTAGAGTGTGTCCCCCTCACAACCTGATGTCAGTGTCTCAGTGGACTCTGATGATGGTGGCCATTGTGAGGCACAGGTGGGGTTGTTGGGGGCTGAATATGTACCATTGGTTGACATCCCACTTCCACCCCAATGTCTCCACATGCAGTCAGTATGCCCACACTAACCAGTCCCCGGCAGCCACAGATATTGGGCAGTCAGAGGGTGGTGGCATTGAACAGGGGAGTGTGGCGACTATGGCATCTGTGAGAGTAGACACTAGACATAGCCAGAGATCTGGTGAGGTCCCACACAGGCAGATTGACAGGGGTGCGTAAAAGAGGACTACTGCCCATCCAACCCTGTCAGAGATGTCACAGCATGTGTCACCCGATGCATGTTTTGGTCCTTCATAGAGGCACAGGCAAGTTGTGAAAGGTACACAAAATGGATGCTCAGGGTCATGGATGCCACATTGCATGGCATGCATGACTCCTTCCCTGACATTGGTGATGTCTTACGTCATTTCACTGATGTAGTGGATTGATGGTAGGATGAGACATTGTCAGCCCTTAACCATGCAATGTCTGTGCTTGAACATGTGGTGGGAGTAGGGCATTGGACATGTGAGTGTAAGTCAGCAACAACATTATCTGAGAGCTCATGTGGCTGAGCACATTCACACTCCCATAGTGGCAGTACCATCATAAATTTATTTATTTATTTTTTTATTTATTTGCAGTTGGTTTACCAGGATAGTCCACTGGGTCAAGATGAACCCGTTTTCAATGGAGTCCTGGGGAGAAAAGCTCCAGACATTTTAGGTTACAATAGGTTCTTAGACATATTTAGACAATGTTAAAAAATTGAGTAGACAATACAGATAATAAACAAACAATTACAATTAATACAACAAGAGTTAAAACTTATATGAGAGGCAGATTAAACAGGATTTTACAATTAAAATAAGAAGGCATTACATATTAAGAGTCCTACACTTATGAGGTATAGTGTAGTATATTCTTGCAGATACTATAGTAATAATAATATAAGAGTTAGGAGAAATGTTAGAGTGAAATCAAGGGTATAAGTAGGAGAAAGGAAAGGAAAAGGAAATAAAAAGGAATAAAAAGGAATACCCAGTATTAGTTATGAGGGGTGGGAGCAAGAGCATTCCCACTGAGATAGAAGATGTGAGTGAAGAGATTTTTTGAAAATAAAATAGTTAGAGGTGATACGGATAGATGGAGGTAGAGAGTTCCAGAGTTGAGCTACCAAAGGTAGGATGCTGTCCACACCACAACATGGCAGGCCATGGGCATATGGTCCTGGGCTGTTCCATGAGGGACACAGTCCCAGCAGACATCAGTCACTATCAGGAAGGAGTACCGCATATGATCCTGGTCGTGGTGGTGCCAGTGTCACTCCTGGCAGAACCAGTTCCCATGTTTGTGGCCAGAGACAGTGAACTGTACATTCTGCCATGTACGGTCTACGGCTGTCCAACATACCCTCATGTAGGGCTTGCACATGGCTTGACTGTGTGCATGCACACACTCACACATCACTGTCACATGCAGGTCACCAACAGATGCACACAGTTCCTCTCCATGGCACAGCTGACCAGCACCCCTCCAGACACACACACACGATGTCCACTGTATGACACAGCTTAGGCCTTTGGCAACCCCACACCTTGTGCATGTGATAATACCTGTGCCACATCCTTTTTATCCATACCATTGATGCAGGGACATGCTAATATGTGTCTGATGCACAGGGTGAATATAGTATAGTTAATGGCAGTTTGTAGTCTAGTAGTGTTATGCCCTGTAAGGTGCTGTCTGCTGGCAATTGTCATGCATACACATCAAAGTGTATGCACCTTTGTGCCATGATGCTTTATTGCTGTTAGTCCTGCTGACTGACTGTTGTCTCACAGACCTTATTCTGTTTCTGTTCCAGGTGTCTGTATGTGCAAGCCATAGTGAGCTGATGCCATTACAGAAGCTCAGGATGGCAGAGTGGCAATACAGAGAATTTTTCATAACCAAGGTATAGCTGTATATGTACATGTTTACCTAGGTGCGTATGTGTGGAAAGGTGTGCGAGGGACAATGGGGGCAGAGAGTGTAACCTTGCATGCATACCCCTTGATGCAGCATGCTACTCTTGATACATGTCACCTGGGAGTTCCATAGGATTATAGGTTCATAGGTACAGAGGAGGTTACTAGAGTACTGGTCCTGGGTCCCTTACAGTCCTAGCCATTACTTCATTCACAACAGAATCATCGATCAGTACCTGCTGCCCCTGGCATTGCTAGACAGAGGTTGGACTCAAGGACAGATTTGTATTTTACCATCTACTCAACATTGATGCATTTGATGAGGGTCTGCATGTTATTGTGTTTGACATGTTAGGGTAGTGCAATCCTGAGACAGGGAAGCCTCTGGGAGATAAACATGTCTCTCCAGCCGTTTTTTTTTTTTTTTTTTTTGCTGTCTAACATGTGACTCAGGCCTGTTATGCTGGTAATTCACACAGAGTTATCCTCACATATATGGGGCAGCTGTTAAAGGTCTGAGCACAACATTGTCATCTAGGAATGCTACAGCTCACCTGTGGACAACCTGTCTGATACCACGTGGGAAAGTACTGATTTTAGGCTATCTGTGTGGAACAGGGGTTGAAAGCCATGGATAACCTTTGTGGGTGTTAACGTAGCCTTACAATTTGCTGCAGATGTCTGCATAGGTTCATACCAGACCGGCCATGCTGATAATGTATTGTTGTACTGACTGAGGACTCTAGGGATGTACTGTCCACCTTTTTTGTCTGGATGCAGTCCCTTTACTTATGTGGTGAGCTATGCACAAGCATTTTCTGACCACTGCCACTACTTGCATGAATGTGACAGTGTTATCATCCTGAGTACCCAGGTCTGTCAACACAGTTTGTGTGTTTATGGGGTTGCCAATGATGTGGGAAATAGTGGGGTCATGTCCTTGCTGAATGTTATGATAGTACTTTTGTCTGCTTTCAGCTTGAAGCCAGGACCTTGGCACCATTCCATACCCACTATTTGACCCCATTGCAGTGTGTTAACAGCAGTTTGTGAGTCAGTGACAGACAGCACACTACTTACAATAGGCACAGCCTTAGGCAGTACCTACTTATGTGGGTGGTGGCAGTTAGCATTCATGCCTAGATACATGTGGGTCATTGGGTGCAGCAGCTACTCACAGGGTCTCCACATATCTACATATTGTACACACATAGGCAACACAGAGTGGGGTTGCTGCATTATCAAATGTGGACTGTGGGACACGTCTTGTAGTATCGTGACAGTTGGCAGGACATGCCATACCCACAGCAAGTGCAACAGACAGAACTTCCCTTGGTTTGCTAATATGACAGCTTATTTGTATCACATTACCTTAGTTTATTCTATTTCTCATAAAATTAAGGTGCTTCTGATGTGAAATAATTGCTTTATGCAGCTAGTAGACAACTTTAGGAAATGTTTGTTGTCCTATACTCTGGGGACCTCTGTGTTGTTTGAGTCGTTGTCACAGGTCACACCTGACTAAACATGGACAGCAACCTGCAGGGTGGGGACAGATGGTGACCATACCTCTCACCTCTAAATATTTCTGCATAATGTCCTGATGTTTGCCACATATTTTTGCTCTGTTTGTTATAACATTGTGGTTTTCTGGCAAATTTGTGGCAAGTCACGAAAGACTAACATTAGAGAATAATGATGGATATTTTCATGGCAAACTTCATACCCTTCAGAAAATGCATGTGAATGCACAACCTGTTGTGCTTTTTCTATGTTTGTAACAGCAATATGTAAAGATTGCACTTAGTATTTGTCCTTTGTCCCACTTTTCTGTATGGTTTTATACAGATGTCTTTCTCTGAGGGATTGAGAGGTATGCTGGTGGCCCTAACACAGCCACACTGCTGCAAGGGGATAGACATACATGCACGCACACCCCCTTATGAACTGCCCTTTTTAAGAGTAGAACCCCTACTTACCTAGTTTTACATATGATAGTGTTATGTACATAACACAAGAGCCACAGAGCATATATATATATATATATATATATATATATATATATATATATATATATATATATATATATCTTTAGCAGTGTTTGCCACTACTTTTCAGGTCGGTGACATTTGCAGGTGCTGTAAGGATTGTCACTGGGGGGTTAACAGGCCCTTTAAATGGTATAACCATCTTAACCACACACACACACACACACACACACACACACACACACACACACACACACACACACACACACACACACTGCTGCATAAGGACATGCATGGAAACACACATGCACACAGAGTTGCCACTTTTCTGATTAGAACTCCTACCTATCTAGTTATGTATACTATAGACCGATATAAGTATTGCATGCAACACAGTGCTATTGTGTTTGAAAATTTGTAACTGTGCTTCTAAGGTGGATGACATCTGTAGGACCTGAATAGGTTGGCAATGAAGAGTTAACAGGGTGGAATAGGCACATGAAATGGTATAACCATCACACACACCCACACAAAGACAGCCACAGTGCTATAGGGGATATGTATAGACAAACACATATACTCACACTATAGTGCTACATGCTTATCGCATGCACCATGGAGATTATACATCTATAATATACCTCACAACCTCTTAGAGCAATTAATCTGGACAAAACCTTCAGTAATGGGGGAATAAAGTCCCAAAGATAGGGACATTCTTGACACATTGCTCTTACAAACCTAGAAAACTGATAGGGTACAGGTTTTCTGTCAGCATGAATTTTCTGAAGGGTATGACATCTGAAGCTCAAATGTCTGTCATTATTTCTGACTTCACCTCTTAATGATTTGCCAGTGATTTGACAGAAAATCACATTTTTATGTGACATAGACCACATATATGTGGCAAAAATCTGTACAGTTGAGTGGTATGGCCTGGAGAGTGTAAAATGGTGAATTTAAGTTGGATGACATCAATAGGCCCTGTAAAGTAATGCAATGGGGAGGGTTCAATAGGGTGGAATAGACCTAAAAGTGATGTAACCAACAAACACACACCGTTGCCACTATTGAGATTAAAACCCTTACCTATCTACTGGCATGTACTATAATGCTACATACATATCACATGCACCATGGAGCTTTATTGCTGAAGAGTGTCCAACAGTGTTTCAAAGGTGGATGACTTCTACAGGCCCTGTAAAGTAATGCAATGGGGTGTGTAACAGGATGGAACAGGCCTTAAAATGCATTTGCATTGCACGCACATAGGCAAGATACACAGACAGCCACAAGGGGATACACTTAAACACACAGACAGAGTTGCTCTTGTTGGGATTAGAACCACTACCAATCTAACTGTCTACACAATTGTGCTATGCACTTATCATGTGCACCATAAGGCCTGATAATTTGAAGAGTGTCTGCCACTACTGTTGGGGTGGATGACACAAGTAGCTGCTGACAGATAGGCCACTGTTGTGGAGGACACTAGTCTCAGGGCCATAAAATGGGTGACCATTACACAGACATGGACCTGTTGGGTGTGTGTGTTCTGCTTTAAGTGTAATAGATACAAAAACACATATGCACATGCACACACAGACACACAGACACACACACACACATGCACGCACACACACACACACACACACACACACACACACACACACACACACACGCACACACGCACACACACACACACACACACACACACACACACACACACACACACACATATACCCTCACACAAGGCGGGTGATGTGAGATTACAGCTCCTACCTCACTACTATTACACAATGGAGCTCACCTTAGTACTTGCATGTGCCAGTGGTTACAATTGGTGTGCAAATGGCTGCAGCAGTACATCACCCTATACCTTTCCAGGTGTCTCTCCCTCTCTATCCCTCTCTCTCTCTCTCTCTCTCTCTCTCTCTCTCTCCCCTGTCTCTGTCTATAATTGACATATTTGCATATGTTACCTATATATATGTATGTATGTATATCACACTCAACAGATCCAGATATATTTTATATGTGCTACATACAGACAGATGAGGGTAATCCTATCTGATGGGGGTGGGGAGGGACAGTTAAGGTGTACATAGCTGTCTGTATGTACAGACATATATGGACAACACAGTTCTGTAGTCAGATGGGGGTTCAGACATGGGATGAAATTAAGCATAGGAACATGCCCAGTATGACCTTCAGTACTAACAGTGGGAGTCCAGTCCAAACCTACCTGTACTGCCATCCAGGATTTTGTGTGCTACAGCCGATTGGCTGATGAACCTGTGTAAACAGTCAGCACCTCAGTGATATACTGGCTGAGGGATTTCTTGGCTGTGTGCTATCCTTATTAACTGAGTCATATCCTGGGGTGCGTACAGAGTGCAATGGACTGAGCAGAGTTTTCCATAATATGTGTGTTATATTCTACATAACACTGTGATTTCCTGGTATGTCAGTGGCAGATCAGTATAGATTAATGTGAGGAACCAATGACAGACATTTGTTTACTGACTTCATACACTGCAAGGAACCTATAGTACTGCACAAATTGTTCTAGTGTGCACATTCTACTTTTAACTGGTCAGTGGTTCCTCCTTCCCCTTATATGTGGCTCTTTGTCCTTCTGTACTCCAGTCACAGGCTTTGTCCACAGTTGTTTTTGTTATGGACTTCACACCTCTGACTGTACCTGCTTAGCAGGTTGTCCATCATTGTGCCCCATACATCTGCTGTGGTCCTCAGATGGTCTTTGTTGCAGTGATATTATAAAGCTATATGTTGGCCATAGCTCTCAAGCTCTTACAGACAGACATACGGACAGGCCCATATATAACAGGCAGACACAGGCCCAGACATGGGGACAGAGTCTTAATATTGCTCTTCCAAATGTAGAAAGTTGGTAGAATGGTTTTGTTTTAGCTTCCATTTTCTTATGGGTATGAAGTCTACATCTCAGCTGTCTGTCATTGATGTTTTCACATCAACCTTTATTGATTTGCAAATAGTTTTCTAGGCAAATGCAATCTTATGACAAACAGAACAGATATATGAGGCATATGTGTGGACATTCTGAGAAACCATGTCATTCCAGGGGTATGGGTGCCCACTGACTTGTTGTTAGTACTGCCACAGTAGCGTGGCAGCCTTTATATCCTGGCACTACAGTGACTTGTCACAGTCTGTTGTTCTACTGGGCACTGTCTAGGTTACTCAGAGCTGTATCTTGACATCATGTGTAGCCCCCTGTCCCTCCATTGTCCAGCTTTCCTGCAGTAACAAATATTGACTTCTGGACAGTCTGTACAACTCTTACCGAAGGGGTAGCTGACATGCAAAAGAGTTGGCATGGCCAGTCTCGAACCATGGACCCTGACAACCATAGTACTGTACTTAGAACACTAAGCCATAACAGCCAGCAATCAGTGCTGTCTACTTCCTGACACTATTAACCATGCACATACATAGCACATTGACCCCTGCATATTGTGGAAATGGACCAAGTTAGCAAGTTGATTGGGACAGCCCTGGGAATGTGTGGTCTGCTGCTATTACCTTGCAAGCATAAATGTTACTGCAGTTCTATGGGAACACAGGTGTGTTGGGGGCAGGGGAGCATACCTCTTGACTGTACTCATTTTCACAGACTGTTCAGATGTTTGCCTCATATTTTGGGTCCATTTTTCATAATATTGTGGTTGACTGGAAAAATACTGGCAAATCATTAAAGACTGAAGATAGAAAGTAATGACAGACCTTTGAGTTTCAGACTTTGTACGCTTCAGAGAATTCATTCTACTGCAAAACCCTTTATAATATCAACATTCTAAGTTTGTAACAGCAATATTTCATAACTGTCCCTATTTCTGGGCCTTTGCCACACATTTCTTTATGGCTTTGTACAGATGTCTTGCTGTAAGAGGTTGAGAGGTATGTATGGGACTCCAACACTGACATCCATGCATATGTCCCATGACCCCACTGTTTTTTAGTCCCTCACATATAGTGCAATGAGTTTTGTCACCTTGGGGACTACTGCATATTCTGGGGCAGCCAGTATTTGGCCGACAGTTCCTGTTGTCCCACATAGCTGTCAGTTGTCTGCTGCTATCCAGGTAGCCCACTCCATTCCCTTGCATACATGCAGCAATACCATAGATATGCTACCACAGTTGACTACCCCATTCATTTGATATTAAGAAGAGTGACTTACCTTGTGCCTGCAGCAGTTGAGAGCACAGTGCTTCAGGGCTGACTTTGTTGGATGCACACAGTACATAGCTTATACATGGTAAGGTACAGGTAATGTGATGTGGGTGGCATCCTTTTTACTGTGTGCATGTGAGGCGGAGTGACGTGTCAGTCCCTAGGTCCCTAGGTTCTCAGTGTATTTGCTACTCATTTCCTCTTTGCCAAGGCCAGGGCATACTGGGCATACCTACATCTGCTACAGTGACAGGCTTAGGGGGTTCCTCCTCCGAGTCCCCCTGTGCCTGTGGGGACCTTGACAATGGTGGGGGGCTGTGTGTCCCTTTCCTGTGATGTTCCTGCCACAGCTGTTTCCACAGGATCATATTGTGTAGCATGGCACATACTATGAACATGTGTGCACATGTGGCTGGAGAGTACTGCAGGGTTCCACTAGATATGTCTAGGCAGTGGAACCGTGACTGGAGAATCCCAAACACATGCTCTACAATGTTTCTAGTTTGTGTATGTGCCTCATTATGCCATTCTTCAGTGGGTGTGTGTGCATTTCTGATGAGTGTCATCATCCATGGTTCCAGTGTGTAGCCAGCAACCCCCACTAGGTGGACGTACATGATGTCCCCCCTGGCAAATGCCTGGTACAGCTGTGATGCATGCCAGATGTGGGAGTTGTGATAACTGCCAGAGCTGCCAGCACATACACTGATGATAATGCACTGGGCACTGCACATGACCTGCCAGTTGATGGAGTGATACCCATTGTGGTTCGCGTAGACTATACCCTCCTCACCGGATGGTGCTTTGATGTGTACATGAGAGCTGTCTATGGCACACAGTACCTCTGGGTAGTGTGCAACATGGTGCAAGAGATACATATTGCTGGTCCTTTCCTCAGGGGTTCTGGGGAAATAAATGTGTTCACTGGCATGTATTAGCATGACATCCAGGAATTGGTGGAGTACCCTTCGTGCAGATGCCTGTGAGATCCCCATGATGTCCCCAGTAGGTCTTTGGAAAGTACCTGTAGCTAGTATTCTTAAAGCTACACATACCTTATTGTACCACTGTCTGGGATGGGTTCCTCTCTGTTGGGTCTTGGTCTGAGGTGAGGGCGGCAGACCCTGGTGAATTCCTGTAGTGTGTCCCTGTCCACCCTGTAGCACTCTACTATCTCCAGTTCATGTAGCCCCTGAAAGGTTACCCTGGGCCTGTACATTCTTCTCCTCCTCAGTCTGGGCCTATTGTCAGCATCATCATCATCACTGGTGTCAGCCTGTAGCATGTACAGATGTAGCAAAGCAGCAGCAGCCCCTATCATTTTGTCAGTTAAAATTTCCAAGTGTGTATTCCAATGGTGCAGAGTATGTGGGAAAAATCAGATTGAAGGGGGTATGCATACTTTTTAGTGGTGTGATGTAGATGCTGCATGTGTGATTGGCTGACTATCATACATTCCACCTGCCAGCTATATTATTGAGGCTTTTGAATGGGTCAGTGTCAGTGGAACAGGGCTTATCAGTCATTTATACTTGATTGGCTTTTCGAAGCTATTTCCTTTTATTTATTTTTTTTCCAGTTTCCTCCACTGCTAAGCCCCGTGGCACTCTGAGCAAACCCACAGAGCTGGTGTAAACATTGCTCAGCAGTTTAGACCCTCCCCTGTACAGGGACATGCTTAACTTTTCTATAACTTGCTAAAACATACACAGCAGGGCTAAGTATAACTTAGCAATCCAGACACACCCTTCTGCTTAACTGTGCTTAGCTGAGCGCAAACAAGTGCTGCTAAGCTTCAGTCCACTTACAGATACCATGACACCCCCCTCTTTTTCATTGTACCTATCTGTTCTGTCTATACCAACACAGTTCTTACCCTATCACAGTTAGTACCTATAGACACGGAGGTACATTTTGCAATTTAGTAACCCTGGCTCATTTATATACACCTAATTGCATATACCCTGGATACAGCACTACACCAGGCCCTAGCTCCTTAGCAACCACTATAACCTGACATTGTATGACTCTGCAGGCTGGTCACTATAATGCAATAACTTTGCATACCTTTATATTTCATATTTTACACATTTTATTTAAAAAAAAATAGCATGTTTGCAAGCCGCTTAAATGTGGCGTATGTGTTAAAAACATGATTAATTTTTCATATATTGAGTTACTTTTTTGTCTCAATGATTATAGATGTGACCATTTGCATGGCTGCTGTCACATATACAACTTTTTATTTCGGATGTTACAGCCCCTGTATCAATTTTATAGTCCGGTACACGGTTGGTAACAGCATACATTTTTCCTGCAGACACAGCACCTATATGGATGCTTTTCTGCTTGTTGGATTGCAAAATCATCTCATTTGCATGGTTTTCATCAGCAGATGAGGTGATTTGTATTCCACAGACACCTCTGGGTTCATACTGTGTCCGCACATTTGTGCATGACCCCAGCCTTGTTTCCTGGATCGCACGGCAGCCATATTGCATGTTCAGGCCACAACACTATTCCTACATGTAGAATGGCTCAGTGTTGGGTTTATTAAATTACCCCCTTAGCATTATGACACCACCAGAATGGGGGATGGTCTACTAATATGGATACTGGTTTAAGGTGGCCACCTTACCTGGACCAAATACTAAAAGTGGAAGCGTGTCCATATTCATTAAGGATGTCCACACCTCCAAGCTAGTTGCTCAGCATAATGCATCCATGATTATCCAAGTGCAGCTAACTCTGGGCAAGACCGCAAGCCAAATTGTAGCTTGCTACAGACCCCACACCATGCCCCAGAATTCCCATTCCTCTTTTCTTGATACACTGGAAAATATTAGGGTACAACCCAACACCCTAATAATGGGTGATTTCAACTACCTCACCATTAACTGGGAAAACTATTCATGTACCAACTCTTTTGCTCAACATTTTCTGGAATTCATGAATTCAAATGCCTTGGATCAACTTATCCACACCCCCACAAGGGGCAGCAATATCCTAGACCTGGTCACTGCCAACATGGGCGACCAGTGTTCCACACCAGAGGTGAATTCCTCGGTCAGATCCAACCACAAACGAATCACCTTAGACATCTACATCCCACCCCCAACCCCCATTAGAGAAACAATCGTAAAAAATTTCTCCAAAGCCAACTTCACACTTCTTAAGACAGAAGTGGCAAACTTCATGACACCCATGCAGATGGACAGTAGAGGTACAACTACTGAATCCTACACAAATACACTTTATAAGCAGTTACACAAGTGCATGGATCATGCTATCCCTTACAGAACCAAGATGCTATCTTCCAAAAAAAGGAAGCCAATCTGGTGGTCTTCTGCCATAAACAAACTTTACAACAGAAGAAAGAAACTACTCCAAAAAAGGGTAAAATCCGATGATTGGAGGAACTCCCTGGTCAGCCTCAGTAAGAAGCTGAGATCCCTCATAAAATCCTCCAAAGCTAGTTATAAAAACAAAATCGCCACTAATTCTAAAGACAACCACAAAGCATTCTATAGCTATGTCAAGTATCTCAATGGCAACACTCAGATCTGCTCTGAGTTACAGCACAATGGCACTAAATATACAGAACCAATTGATATTGCCAACATTCTGGCATATAGGTTCAGTGCTAACTTTACCCCCCTCTCACCCCCTAAAGGGCCCATCTCTATACCGGAAGAATGCAAAGTTCCTGTAATCATGGCTGCAAAGTTAAAAACCTCATTCTCCAAAGCCAAGAACACAGCATCTAGGGGCCTGACAACATTCCAGGCTACATTCTAGACGAACTACAGAATGAACTGGCACACCACCTAAGTACCATGTTCAATCATAGCCTCACCTCAGGCTTTGTGCTCATTGAATGGAGCACTGCGATGGTTATCCCACTCCACAAAGGTGGAGCCATGACAGACCCCGGGAACTACTGCTCCATTAGCCTGATAAGCCTGGTTTGCAAGGCCATGGAACGTATCATCATGGAACTCATAAACAAAGACATTGGTAATCTCCAAACTCTGGACCACGCACAGTTTGGGTTTGTAAAAGGCAGATCATGTCTCCTAAACCTGATATAGACTTCTTTAAAGCAGTCACCAAAGCCATAGATAAAGGTAAGGTGGTTCACACAGCCTATCTAGATCTCGCCAAGGCTTTCGACACCATCCCCCACTCAGGAATTATAGATAAACTCACTAAACTAGGTATAAATCCCTATGTCACAAGATGGGTTGCCAACTGGCTTACTGAGAGAACCCACACTGTGAAAGTAGCAGACTCCAAATCCAACTTCAGAACACTGACAAGTGGAGTACCACAGGGTTCAGTCCTGGGTCCTCTCCTGTTTGGTATCTACTTCTCTGAAGTACAGGCTAACACAGAGGGACTTTGGCTAACTAAGTTCACAGATGACTGCAAACTAGGAACCATAATGAAAACTCCTAACGATGTGGACATCCTACAAAAGGGCCTCACTGAGACAGATGCCTGGTGTCAAAGCCATGGCCTCAAGCTCAATGCCAAAAAGTGCATTGTCATCCCCTTTGGTAAAAACTCTGTACCCATGAGCTACCACATAAGTGGTAGTCTACTTAACACTGAAAGTGTCATAAGAGACCTTGGGACACAGGACAGTAGTCTCTCCTTTGATAATCACATCGTCACAGTGGTCAGGAAATCCTTCTATGTAGCACACCTCATCACAAAAGATTTCTCATCCATAAAAAAAGAGGCCATTGTTCCCCTCTAGTCATCACTCATTAGACCGATTGTAGAGTACAACACCCCTTTTGGTATATACCTCACAAGACAACTTCAACAACTGGAAAGGCCACAGAAATACCTCACAAAGAGGATTACTGGCCTCAAACAGATGCTATATGCAGACCGTCTCAAAAAACTCCAGCTGTATTCCGTCGCATATCGCCTACTCAGAGGCAATCTCTGCCTAACATGCAAAGCTATGTCAAACCCAGAGCTGCTGGACATGCTCCACTTAAAGAAATCCCAATCCCTCTGAGCTACACGATCTAGGGACCTAAACCTTGACACCACAATAAACAGAACATGCTGGAGTGATAGATTCCTATCCCAGAGACTTCCCATACTCTGGAACAGACTACCTATCTATTTCAAACAGAGCTCCTCATTAGCACTCTTCAAGTAAAATCTTGATGACTGGATAGGAAGTAGGAAATTCACCCCAGGGATCACTACTGTGGCTCTGCTTGACAGGGGCATAGGAAAATTATTTTCTTGGGTGACGAAAGCCAGGGTATATTTTTGGCTAGGCTTGTATAGACCCTAGGGCCAATAGCCTAGTACCTACCTAAGAAACTATGAACCTATAAGATTTCAAAAAATGAGCATGTGCTGCACATGTAAGTAAATACTTAGCAAAAATTAATTCATGTCAGTACTGTGGTCACAAACATTAACAGCAATGGAAAACATACATTCCTCAGACACTGGAACAGCATCATGTATCATAGAATGTCTGTGAACAGAACCATAAAAGTTGCTGTATTATATGAGGGACACAATAAAGTATGTTTAAGGACTAAAATTTTCCTTAGCAAAGTGTACATCACAAAGCAAATACATGCATCTTCCCTGTTATGCATTTCTGCTGTAAGTCTGTCCATCCCACTTCCTCAAAAGATAAGGATGATATGTTTTTGAACTGAATTTAATAATTAATGATGAAACAATACTTGATAGCACTTTTGAAAATAATACCATATTGCAAAACACTTTGTCGGACATACAACATTCTCTAGCAAGCTTTACTAACCCTGCCCTTAAACAGCTGCTGTTAACAGACCATTACGAATTACAAGCATATTTATAGGAGATTGACAAATAACTGAGTTATTCATAACCATGCACAAAATAAATGTCAACATCAATAAGTCAAATATTCTTCTTTACATAACTGCTATGTGTGAAGTAAACCAAGATAACAATTTAATGATATGTTTCCACTATATGGACTGGAACCCACATCACCCTAAAATGTAAACATGCTGGCCAATTTCCTTACAGGCTGAACTAACACACAGTACACACTTCTTTTTAACAGATAGATGATCCTTGTATTTATTTGAATTCCTATGGATAATGGATGAATATGGAATCTTTCAACACTTATTGGACATTATACTCTAAAGAAATAATAGCTATCAACACATAAGTGAAAACATGTTTCAGCAGGTGAATAGGCACTCATTTGACTTTAAAAAGGGACTGTAGTAAGAATGTTCACTTTATTAGGAGGAATGAAACAAAAAAGTTATTTATGAGTTACTATTCAGATATATACTGCTACTGTAGGTGATGACGTCATAAACTGATGAAATGTGTAGTTCATAGGTTCATAGGTTCATAGGTTCATACTAGGCTATCTGCCCTATGGCATTTATAAACCTAGCCAGAATGTGTTTGGCTTTCGCCACCCATTTTAAATGAATTTTGCTATGCCCTTTTTCGAGGTTAGTATACTCTGCCTCTGTCTAACAGTGACACAGAAGTGATACCCGGGGTAAACCTACAATCTCCCATCCACTCATCAAGATTCCTCTTGAAGAGAGTCAATGAGGGACTCTGCCTAACTTGGACTGGGATTTTATTCCAGAGTGAAGGGAGCCTCTGGGTTATGAATCTGTCCCTCCAGCATGTCCTATTTATTTCAGTGCTGAGGTTCAAGTCTCTCGAGCATGTAGCTCGATGGGATTTGGATTTTCTGAGGTGCAGCATGTCCATTAATTCCGGGTTGGACATGGCTTTATATGTCAGGCACAGATCGCCTCTGAGCAGGCGGTATGCCATGGAGTAGAGCTGGAGTTTCTTTAACCGGGCAGCATATGACATCTGTTTGAGCCCTTTGATCCTCTTGGTGAGGTACTTTTGGGGTCTTTCCAATTGCTGCAGGTGTCTGGTAAGGTACATCCCAAAAGGGGCATTGTACTCAATTATGGGCCTGATGAGGGATGAGTAAAGAGGCACGATGACCTCCCCTGATCTAGATGTGAATCCCTTCATGATTAGGTGGGCTATATAAAATGTTTTTCTAACCACTTTGGCCACGTGGTTGTCAAATGAGAGATTGCTATCAACTTGGGTACCCAGGTCCCTAATTACTTCTTCCGTACTTAATGGATTACCACCTATGTGGTAATTTGTGGGCACTTTGTTTTTGCCAAAGGGGATGACTATACATTTTTTGGCATTTAGCTTGAGGCCATGGCTCTGGCACCAGTTGTCTGTTTCTATGAGGCCCTTTTGTAGGATGCTTGTGTCGGCTGGGGAGTCGATTATGGCGCCCAGTTTGCAGTCATCTGCGAACTTGATCAGCCACAGTCCTTCCGTTATCAGAAGCAAGGTGCAAGAGGCATCAGTAATGCATGAAGAATGTATGTTTTTCATTGCTTTTAATGTGAAATGATGCTGTTATATGCTGGAAAACTCAATACACATCCAAAAAGCACTAGACTTCACAAAAAGACATAAATGCCACAACCAGGAACACCACTCCAAGGACAAAACAAACTCTTTATTTAACACAGTTTTGGTACCTCGTCTTCTTGCCTTCTAATGGAACATTTTTAACACAATTCTGTCCCTATAAATACCCACAATTCTAATTGTTTAATTAACTAATTAACAAATAAATTAATTAATTGAACCAATTCATTAAACAGACACTCTCAGACTTTTGAGCTGTTTCACTTCCCTATGTAAGCCAAATTACATTAAATATTTTAACAATGATTATAAATGCACTTTTAAACAATTTTGAGTACATTGTCATTATATATTAAATATTATTTAAATACATCCAAAACATTGTTAAAAACATTTATTCATACATATTATAAAGTGAAATAACATCCTAGCTTTCCTATTTCAAATAATCAAATTATTTTCTAAATTCATTCCATTGGGATGCAAGATATGGAAATTAATAATCATTCTGCTCTCTAGTCTATTTAATTCATTCTTAAAGTTTCCCCTGTTGCTAATAGAGCGTGCTAAGACACTAAAAATCAGACTACTATCTGAACCCTGATGTTTGGACAAAAGGTACATGGCCACAGGACTTTCTGACTTCTGCCTTCTAACGTCACCTAAGTGTTCCGAGATTCAAACCTTGGCCTTCCTGGTAGTTTGACCAATATACCAGTATGTTGGGTGACAGCCACAACCTATTATATAAATCACCCCATAGCTGTAACAATTATAAAACTCATTGGCCCTATACAGTTTCCCATTAATTCTACACCCACGTAGGTTCTTTACCTGATTACATACTAAACAATTTCCACAACAATAAGTACATACTGTTCTGTCCATCACACCCTGACCTACAGGCTTCAAAAATTTCTTATTCAACAATTCTTTAAGGTTATCATACCGTTCATAAGAAAAAACAATATGTTTGGGAAACAAGGAGCCAATGGAACTGTCTTCACTAACAATTGCCCAAGCCTGTCTAACTATCCTTTCCAAAACAGAGGAGAATTCAGAATATCTGGTGACAAAAATAATTTATCGTCATCTTCATTCTTCTTATATATTTTCTCCTCCATTATGAATCCTAGTTATCCTAGTATGACCCTCCCTGTCACCCATGATTTTATTCCTAGCCTTTTGCAATGTTCTATTATCATAACCTCTGACTTGCAATCTATCATAAACTTCATTTAAACAAATTTATTTTAATATGCTGGAAAACAGATGTACATCTACAAAGTTCATAATTATGTATACTATAAACATTGCTAAATAAATCAGCAAAATGGGAATTGAACCCATAGTTACATGGGGATGGGTTACCACTTAACTATCTTGATGAGCTAATTGTCGGGTTCACTTCAGTTCACTGAACTTTCAATTCACTGACTTTCATTTCACTGACACCATTTCACTGAAATTCATTTCACTGAAACTTCATTTCACTGAAACTTCATTTCACTGACAACTATTATTAGCAATAAAATGGAATATTCCCCCTTCCCCACTGTAGTGCGACCCTGGAGTTAGAATATATAGTTAGGGGGTGGGGGGCAGAGCCCCCCACATCGGGGGTGTGGGGGCGCAGCCCCCCACTTACTTTTCTTTTACTAAGCAATATTATATCAAAACATAAGAATATCATATGAAATGAAGTGGGGGGCTGCGCCCCCCACACCCCCCTAACTATATATTCTAACTCCAGGGTCGCACTACAGTGGGGAAGGGGGCATATTCCATTTACTTTGTAATAATAGTTGTCAGTGAAATGAACTTTCAGTGAAATGAAGTTTCAGTGAAATGAATTTCAGTGAAATGAAAGTCAGTGAATTGAAAGTTCAGTGAATTGAAGTGAACCCTAATTGTCATAACCCCTGCTTAAGGGTGATAAAAGCTATCTATCTGATTTATTTGGGACACAGATATATCTCGATTTCCGCAGGAATGCTCAGGTATATGTACAATAGTGATACTGTAGGCATCCACGGGCTGTCTCAACACATAAGTGACCCTCCAACTAAGCTCTTTTGTGTTACTCTGATACAGGTTATCATAGTACTGGTGAACCTGTACTCTTGTCTGGCAGATCCCCATACATCATCAATGCTCCCGTGCAATCCATCTCCAGTTGTCAATCATTGAGAAGTTCCTTGGCCTGGCTCTCATCCAGTGCTCCACTACAGTGAAGACTTTCAGCACCTGGGTGATCTACTTGAGTCTATATTACCTTATCGAAAAGCTGCAATATTGAACAGCTTTTCATCAAACCAGAAAAGTCGAAAGTTGGAAATAGCAAAAAGGCAAATGAGCGAATTCTTTCCCTGGGAAAGTAATTGCAAGCTCTATCAGTAACTACACACTAATCTAAACATAAAGTGGGGGGGCTTCACTCCCACACTCCCCCTAACTAAATATACCAACTCTGAGATTGCACTACAGTGGGGAAAAGGGCAAACTCACAAGGATGGCCAAGCGGTTTCTTTCCCATGGAAAGAATTCGCTCGTTTGCGTTTTTGCTATTTTCAGCTTTTGACTTTTCTGTTTTTTTGAAAAGCCATTTGATATTACAGCTTTTGGATAAGGTAATAGGAAACTGATCTGCTCGGTCCAGTTGGGCACATACATAAGTCACAGGCTCCTGGAAGTAACCATCTTGATACTCCAATGGAAACTGTAGGATAAATGACAAAGTTGAAAAATGCTCACTGAGGTCCCACTCAGTTCACAGGTAGCAATGGTCTGATCTTTAAATGTAGTAAAATTAATATTTAAAACTGACAATTATTCATGCTATCAGATCATTGGAAGATGATGGGCACATGCCACACATGGTACTGTGTATCGATACCTATTGCATACTTGTGCAATGTACTTGGGTGTTAAGTTGAATGTAGACAGTTTATATGGATGAGCATAGATGTGATTTCAAAACCTAAAATTTT
This sequence comes from Protopterus annectens, assembly GCF_019279795.1. NCBI lineage: Eukaryota > Metazoa > Chordata > Ceratodontiformes > Protopteridae > Protopterus > Protopterus annectens. The sequence goes on from NC_056746.1 coordinate 1,212,219,096, forward strand.
AACAAACCTCATTAATTATGTATGGCGCAAATGGTACTTAAAGATGCCTGCACATTAGGTGCTCTTACTTTCAATGATACCTGAGTTAGAGCTAGCTGATAAAGGTAAATTGGCACTTGCTAGTATTTCTGTTTTGGGAATATTACATTTGTTAAACTTGCTCATTCTGAAAGGTACCTGTTCAGATTTTTTTTTTGAAAATGTGTGCTGTAAGAAAAATGATAGTTACTTACTGGAATGTTGTTTGATTGACCTGTATGCATACAGGTGTTGCCATTTTCATTAAGGATATGTAGTAATTTCTCATTTGCAGTTGTATAGACAATTTTACAAAGCAAATGTGAACAGTACATAAAGACAGATTCACGAATCATCTGTATTTCTTATGTGTAATTACATACAGTCTGTGGTGTAAGTACAGAAACCTACGGATTCTAACATTATCCGTAAATACCTTGTTCTTTTGCTGTTACAGATATTTCTTCATTTATGGTTCTTAACAAAAGTCTTATAACTTCTGGCTCAATATACAAAGTATCTGTACTTTCTGTGGCCACCTTTTGGATTCTGAGGTTTTCTGACGCGTTCCACAAGTTGTTAAAAGTTTGTGTAGTACTTTAATGTGAAAAGTATGCAGACATCTGTTGTATGATGCTGTTATCTTTGAACCTCCATTCAACAAATATGTAGTGTAAGGAGTTGTAAACCCACAGACAACCCGTACAGGTAAAAAAAATTATGTTGATTTGAGCTGCGAGCTGTTATGTATTCTCACATTGTTGTTACTTTTTATATGTTAGGTTAGTATTTGTCACAGACAGTGTTTTATAGAGTTTTGCTTTGCACAGGAATGCCTACTGTTTATGGTGACATACACTTTCCACATTTCCACATAATCATCTATATAACTGGGCTCCCACAGGAATATGATTATGTGCATATGACTGTCTTTCTGATGGCAAACAGTCCTGAGGGTGACAATTTCTCCCTACAGGAAAATTATATCATGCTAGATGCTCTCCGACAACATGGATGGAGACTCCTTGGATGTGCAGGAATACAGTTGGAGAAATGAAGTGTGGACTGACATCATCATCATGATTAATGCAGTTGGAGGTCACAATAGTCCACATGAGGCCTGTCAGTGACACTGCTCAGACATTATACTCCATGCAGCCAACAAGTTCCAATGATACGAGAGATCAAGAGATGCCAATGGTAGTGGGCCACCATTGATGCCTCTGATGACATCACAGTATTTCTGGCCTCCCTGCATTCATTGAGAGGGGAAAGATGCATCCCCAGTGGTGGGATAGTAGTGAAAGTTTCAGGTCAAATGTGTTTGTCTTATTTTCAATGACTTGGCTGACTATAGAAAAAATCATTGCATATTGTTGTTGTGTGCATACTCATGTATTGTCATTTTTGACATACAGCAGCAGATTTGAACCATGCACACAGATCCATGCAGGGTGTTTACAATGAATGTACGTTTAATGACATGTACTCATACAACAGCAGTACAGACAGAATAGTGCAACCAATATGTGTATTGCTATCTGCATTAATATTCACAGGTGTATCTACTTCTGGACAACACCAGGGAAGAGCAATTGAGTGTCTCCATACTGTATTAAACTTTAACCACTACCTGTTATTGCCTCAGCCTGATCTTATGGTACTGCTGCTTTCTGTCATATTGCTAGTTTCCTAACATTATTCACTACAGGTACAGCTAGTTGTGGCCCAAGCCATGCAGCTGGAACTTCAGACAGACCAGGTAAGTTGTTGCAACAGGTTCATAGGTTTCATCAATGTGTAGCACACATGTGATACATGACATTAATGTCACTGGTTTTCAACACAGGGACATCTGGCCAACAGCTGAAACATCCATCACATGAGTATCTGCAACCCTTGTTATTGAGTTGTATATGTCATGGTGTCGGTATTCTGTTGGATGAAGACATGACTGTGTTGTCCTTCTCTTAACCTTCTTAGCGCAGTATCTAAAGTACAGTGCACAAACTCACAACAGCGTGAGTCTGTCAGTGGTATGCTATTAACTATCTTTCATGCATGTTATTGCTGTGACTCCTGTTGTTGCCCTCCATTAGTAATGTGTCCTTCTTCCCATTCCTAGGCCAGACTACATAAACCTCATCAACTGTACAAACAAGTGCTATGATTATGTAAAACCTGCTATACATTTTTACACTGCTCAATTGGCTCATGCTGGCAATGATGTGATTAATAATGTTGACTTTTTTCCTTACAATCGTTGGACTCATCCCTCTTCTGTTGCACCATCTTCTAAGGAGAAGTTGTCAGGTGTATTTTTTGTTTGTATTCATCACATATGTCATGTACGTTTGCTATGTATTTTAATTGTCTACTCCCTTTTATATAGATTCTGTGATCCATTCACAGAGATGACCTCATGGCAAGTCATTATTATCTGTAACATCGCAGTGAGATATATATATATGCCATATTTCTTTAATGATATCCAGCATGTGATATAAGCATGTTGTCCTGTTATGTGCCATCTGTGCTTTCTCTTAACATATCAGCTATCTGTATCCTCCATTTCCTCATCCAGTGATCATGATGTGAGGTCTCATGTGTCCTAGTATGGTAGCATGGCCCCTGGCACACAGGACAGTGATGTGGTGATACAGTCTGGACAATATGGTGATAGTTATGTGGCTTCAGGTGTAGCCTTAGATGTGACAATGTAGAGGCATGAGATGGTGAACAGCAGACCCAAGATAAGACTGCTGCTGATTTTGACAGTACCCCACAACACATTGATACTGGCCATAAGAGTAGACATAAGCATGCGGATAGTGTGTGTGACCAGGTGTTAAAAGGTGTCTGCCTACTCCTACAGGCAAATGAACATTCCAAGCAATGTCATGGATCAGACATCCATGCACTTGCCTGTGACACTGACTGTGCTGCACACCAGTTGTGTGTGCTACACAAAGGACAGAAGGACAGATATAGTGAAGTAATGGTATCACTGGATGCTTAAAATGAAAGTATGCTATCTTTGGCACGTTCAGTAGAAACCATGGCATATATAGTACTAAGCAATTCTGTAGTACAAGCAGGGTTCTGCATGCCCTGACTGTACATTACCTTATCAAAAGTATGCACTGATAAGTTTGGCTTTTGACATTAAAAGTTCTGCATTATGTCCTGTGTTGTTTCTCCTTTTTCAGCATATTGTAGTATAGAGACACAAATGTTTTCTGCATTGATGTGTGTCTCTTATTGTTTGCCATATAGTGAGAGAACAATGTGAGTGTGTATGCATACCTGCATCAATTTTGAATGAGTTGATGATCTCTGTTGACAGATTTGTATAAGATCATAATGTATGTATTATGATTATGGTGTTATGTCTGATGCTCGGCCTGTACATCTAATGAGTAATTGCTATTAGATGCAATCTGTGCTACACTGGTGGGCCAACACCAGAACAACAGTGTTTAATCTGTGTACGCATGTATGAGTACCTTGTCATGACTCAAAGTTGTGGTTCAGATGCTGCCATGTTGCCAGAGCCAGCACTTGTAGTCACACTCTACGTTGCCTACGCCTGTGTCTTCTGCCACCTATGGCCTCCTCCTCCTCTGACACCTGTGAGATGTCATCTTCAAAGGTCTGGGGTTCTTACAGTAGTTCACTTACACTTGCAGCTGGAAGACAGTGATGTGCTCTACTTAGCATGTTGCGCAGCATAGCACAAACCATTATCATCTGTGCTGCCTTCTCAAGTATGTATTGCAGTGCACCTTGGATGTATCCAGACATCTAAACCTAGCTTTCAGTACACCAGACTCATGGTCTATGGTGTTTCTGGTTGTGGCATGCTCTGTTGTAGGCCTCCTTTGCAGGGTTGGATGATTCACGGTACAGTGTCATTAGCCCCAGTTCAAGAGGATAACCACAGTCAACTGTTGTAGGGAATAATAAAACATATTTGTTAGCATGAATATTGTTGGGGAGGGGTATCTTTAGCTTAGATACTAGCTGTGTTCCTTTACTTACCCAGTAGTAATCCTTCAGGTATCTCACTTTGCTTGAATGCAGCCCTCAGTCCACTTTTCCTCCATACAGCAGCATCATGGAGAGTTCCAGGGTGTTTTGCCTTGATGTTTGTTATGTTGCCATCTTCTGCACACACATAACCTGACAGCTGAGGGATGGCCAGCCCTTTCTGTCTATGCATCAGTTGCTTCAGGATGTGCTGGTGTCTTGATAGGTATGTGTGTGCAGTCTATTGCACCAAGTATATGAAGGAAGTTTGCAGTGCTGCTAAACTTGTGCATTACAGTTTGTCACTCCATGGGGGTGGATGGAAAGTAGATGTAGTCATCCACATTGCTGCACATTGCTGCCAGGAATTTTGGCAGAGTACAGCTGGCAGCTCTCTTTGACACTTCCACAGCATCTCCCATGTGTCTTTGGTATGTCCCAGATGCAAGTACACCCAGACTGAGACACAGTTTGGTTTCAAGGGGGATGGGGTTTCCACACAAGGTCCGTACAGATATGTGAGGCACACATGTTGCACACAGCCTGCACCAGTTGTCTATCTAGATGGTACCTGTCGATTATTTGCTGCTCTGACAATTGGCTTAGTTGCAGCACTGCTCTGACTCTAATTGCCTGCCTTATAGGGTGAACAGCCACAGCCTCATTTTTGGCTTGTAGTACTACAGTCTGTTGCAGTTCTGTATCTGCAATCTGCAGGTTACATATTTATGTTGTTTTTTTATGGAATTGGTCAGAATCCATAGCAGTAGCTTGTGTTCCTTGAGGTCTATATGGCACAATCAGAGGATTTAAGAAACAGGGTTGTTGCAGTTTGTCGCATTTAAGTTGCATTGTGTGTGCCCAAATTGTTTTGGAATCAGATGGATATGCACTAAATCTGTAATTATCCTCTGCTGAATACCTAAGTATCCGAGTGCTTTCAGTGTATTTTCTGAAACTGTGTCTGCATCTGGTGTACTGAAGTCTTCCTTCAGTGTGCTGCGCTGTCTGTAAATAGCTTTTGCTAAGTTTATGGAATCCCGCCCCATTCAGAAAGATATGTCAGTGTTTAATACAGGTCTGCATTACAATTACTTGGCATGATGTAACTTGTGAAAAGTGATGCTTTATGTCAATCAGAAACATACTGCCTCCATTTCCAAATCTAGCTGAAATAATTTTTTCTTACCTCACGGGTAGTTATCTTTTAGTACATAAACTATATTAACAATATTTTATCAAGTATTCATTTTGAAATGTGTAATTGTATTTTTTCTTTTTGAAAACATATTTTTAATTAATTTAGCCAAAACATCTTTATTACTAAGAAACGTTAACACTGTAAATAATTTTTTGTTAACAAAACTCATTTATCAGGTCTGTACCCAGGCAAACATAAGATTAAATCCATATACCCCAAAAATGTTTACAACCTATACACTTTAACAGAAACTGGTCACAAATCTATTATCTTAAAAGAAAATGTAAAAATTGGTGAACAAATGTTTCATTCAGTTATTTTTATGTCCTTATGATCCCAAACTTTGATCCTGTAATAATAAAAACGTGATACACCCAGACTTTAGAAACTTCTCAAACAGATTTTTAATTTAAACTATTGGAAAACAGCCTTATATTGATAACTGCTACTAAGTTACTTGTGTCAGATCTCACGTGAACCTGGAACTCAGGAATAAAGTGTTGGAATAATATATGTGATGAATATGAAAAACTAAAGGAGCATGGTATACAATTGTAATTGTATGGATTAGACAGTATTAGGCATATGCACTGCTTTTTAGGTGTATACTACGAAAACAGCCCTGCAATTAAGACAATACATGATATGCTAGCATGTGAGTGACATGCCTTTAGGTGCACTGAAAACTAAATTTAGATGCTTAATGGTGCTAGATGAAAACTCAGGTGGTTGATATATCATTTTCTGTTTAACATTGCCTTTATTTTCTACTTGAGATGGCTGCAAAAAGACACTCATGTTAGGGGTATCACGGAGGGGGGGGGGCGATACTGACATCTAGCTACATATGAAGTAGACAGCTATACCTTTTAAAACCTAAACTGTGATTTGTTTACCTAATGAGCATCTAGGATGTAATTAATGGTTATGAGAAAACAATTCATGTTTTAGATCACAGATGCAGGCCATGTCATATACTCAGCTCTTTCTTGGTTGCAAGTAAAAAATCATTGTCTTGCTTGTGTTTATTGAGTAAACTAGCAGTAATACTCTGTTTCCTGTGAAATAACACAACAGGTTTTACCAGTCACTGAAGAATTAAAACATTCCCTTTATTATTGACACAGCCTAAAGTGCAAAAAGTCCTGCTTAAGGTAAAAGGATGCTCATGCGCATTCAGAAGAAAGTATCAAAATATAGCATTACAATTCTGCTTCTCTTTTGAGAAATTGAGGTGGATTCATCCTCAGACATTAAAGCTTCTTATTAAAACTGATCTGTGATGTCTTGTGGAAGGAAACTTCAATGTTGTGTTAGAAAGGAAAGCTTAGCCCTTCTCCCAGGCAGTGTAATCCACAGATTATGTGAACAGCACCTATAAAATATACACAGCAAGCCTTCTTTACCTATCTCTCTCTCTCGTCTCTCATTGACAGCTTGAGCCATATACCAGAGTGAAGTAATGATTTTCTGAGCCCTTGATCCCTTGATGTAATGTTGGATGCTTCCAGTATGTATTTATACTGTTCATATGTGTCTTAGGAACATAACACCTTGACCGCCATATTACATGCACAGAGCTGAGGGAAGAGGATTGCAGTATTACTGAAAAAGAAATGGAATTTAAATTGACATGACACGTCTCTGTTCCCTGATCACTGTATGTATGGAGGAGATTGTGGCAATGGTTTTATTTACCTTGACCTGAAAATAGTAATACCTGAAGGTTCTGACTGCTGATGCTCTCTGAAATGGCAAGTGTTGCTTACAGTATTCAAAGCATTTTTTTTCTCATGACTGAGTTGCAGATAACTGCATAGCAAAGCTTTACTTTGCAAAACTTTGAACACAGCAAGTAACATTAGGGAGGATGTCTGTTTTTGACAAGGTATCATTATTTGATAAAATTCACTAAATCCAGTAGCAGTATGAGCATACATTTCAGCTGTATGCTACAATCACCATCTTGTTCCATTTTTTATTCTACAGTAATTTGGTTAACATCCTTATCGGCCATTTCCTACAAAAAGTCCAAGACACCAAGAAGAGTAAGGGGGGGGGGGTGACTTAAGCTCAACTGTGCAGAAGTGATTAAGCTTCACTGTCCATTACTGGAAGCTGTAACAGACAGCTGGGTTTTCAGAAAAAACAATGCTCATTTAATTAAATTGTACCCCCAATGAGTCTTATATATTGCAAACTTAAATCTTGTGCTGAAAATATGAACAATGCTTCTGCATAGCTGTGCATCCTTTCGGATATTTGAACCAATAAGTTAATTGTCACCAAGGGAAATACTTTAACTAAGTCATATGTCAACTCCTTAAAGTGAATTGTTCAGCTGTTTTTTTCAGTATACAAACATTTATTATCCTACATCAGTGACTGCTGTTTTTTTTTTCAGAATTTGTTTGTTATGGTGATTTAGTGAGAGTTACAATAGTAACAAGCTGAGCAGGGTAGATCAAACTTTCCTGTCCCCAGTAATAACCCATAGCTAATCCTGTAGGTCCCCACAAATTTTCCTGACAAGATTACAGATATAATCCCTCCAAAATGTGCTGAGTCTGCCCTAAACACTTCTTCCAGTGGGTAATTCTTTTTATCTCTGTGAGATACCCAGGGGACATCCTCATTAGATGCCAAAAAAACTGTTAACATATTCTCCCAACCTAGGAGAGCAGTGACTCTATTGCTTAATCCTCTCAGATTAATGAATTTTTCATTCTGTCAAAAACTGCGAGCCCAAGAACCCTCTGAATGCATTACTTGTATCTGCATTCTCAACCTTTCTGTCACTATCCAAAGCTGATCAACACAGATGTGGATAGTGATGCAAACCGACTAACACAATAAGTTCCGTCTTAACACTCAGTTATGACTTCACTACTACATTCCAGTATGAATCAGTATTGTTATCACTGGACCCACCCACTTGTGACTCTTCTAATCCTCCTTCCTTTACTTGTGAAGAAGACCTCCAAGATACCCCTTCACTTGAAGTAACTGCAACCCTCTCACTTGCAAACAGCAGTCTCTTACTTTTCTGAGGAGAACTTTGACCTTTGATTTGCAGATGTTAATTTTCACTTCATTCACTGCACATTCTACAACAGACTACTATAACCACTCTACACTGGTTCAAGCAAACAGTACAGTGATTCCTGCAAACAGCATATATGCAGCTCTCATTTCCTGAAACTGGATTCTCCCTAGAACATGGCTGCACTCTCTTATCCCAACCAGCAAACATCAAGAGAGTGGACATACACTATTAGCAGAGTCCTAATCCCACCATGAATGTATTTTAACTTGCAGCAGAGAATGTGAAAAGAACATTTGCTCCTCAAAAAAAAAAAAAAAAAAAAAAAACTGATAGAATGCAGTTAGCTGCCTTAAAGACTCTGTTCTGTTGTAGAACCTCTCACAAGATATTCTGGGATACACCATCTTATGCATACTCTAGTTCAGGAAAAATAGATGTAGACAGCACAGCAAACTCCTGTGAGTTGGAGAAAAAAAGAACTATGCTGGCAGTTAAAACTAAATGCATTCAGGAAACCATAATTTAACTAGTATTGCTCTATTAAGAGTGTGTTGAGTTTAAATAAGCTGCCACACAATCTGTAAAGGTTTTTTATGGAATTGTTGAGGAATAATTTTAGACACTATTTATAAAAATGGTGTACAGTCTGTATATCTATATCTATATCTAATCTCTCTCTCACTATATATATATATATATATATATATATATATATATATATATATATATATATATATATATATATATGTTTAGTTACTTTAACCTCAGTTCTGCTTAGATTAGATTTATTGCATCACACCAGGGTATTTTCATGTTACTATTACCATGTAATATTGGCATAATTCCCCCATTTACCATACTGGTGGATTCTCATGCACACTCATGCACACACCTGCACTTTTACACATTAACAGTTTACTTCATCTACTGTTTTCTGCATTTTTTATGGTTTTTCTGCTAGTTTTCTTTGTTTTTTTTCTTTTTATTATTATTTTTTTTTTTTGCAAAACACTGACATTTTTCTGAGCTGTTAATAAATGAGGTTTGGCAACAAACCAAGTTCATGGGGCATCTTCCAGAGGCATTAGACAGATATATTAGTGGGAGTTAAGTGGGTTGGGGAGGTGAAAGGGTTAAATGGAGGGAGGGATAATTGGGAGGAAATGAGATAAGGGGGTTTAGACAAGTGTAGCTGGGTAAGTAATCACATTTTGGCGTGAACTTGCTAGACGGCAGGTTTGTGTCGGGGACGTACTAGGTATACTGGGGTAAGGTAGGACTTGGTAATAATGATGGGCAGGTTGTGGAGGTGAGTAACTGGTATAAATTTATGTAATTTTTTTTTTTTTGGTATAGTGAGTTGCATTGTAGTAGGGTCAATAGGGAGTATACACAAGTTAATATTGTAGGTCTGAGTTATGTGGAGCCTGCTTGGTGGTAATTTAGGCTGTTTTCTGTGGTGGTCATTGTCGGGGCTTTGGTTGCAGCATACGGTGGGGGGGGGGGGGTTCTCTCAGTTGTCTTTGCTTCAGGTCCAGATTTGCTTTATAATTCCAGTCAGTCTTCATAATATTTTGATCTTTGGCACGATACTTACTAATCAGTCTAGCCTTCCATAGTGCCAGGTCTGAAAATCACGATGAAGCAGAATTCATTATTTAGTTACTTTGCTAGTTGTATGGGCTATAGCGTGTTGGTAAACCACGCAGGAGCAGCATGGGGTTAACAGTCAGTGCCAGCACTTTCTCTCGCACAAGCACACAAAAAAACAATTATGTTGCTGTTTCTTGTAGCTTACATACTACAGGGTTTCTTAATGTAAGCTTGAATACTGACTGGTGGGCTGCCACAAGGGGTTTGGGATTCCTTGGAGGCAGGGTAAGTTACCATTGTTGTTTTGAGGAAAGTCCAAGTGGCAGCACTGGATGGCTTTTAGCGGTCTCTGGGAGATGCAGAATTATTGCCTCAGCACATGCGTAATATGAACAGGTGCCACGGAGAGCACACAATTTTACTTTACTTGCAAGTGAATAGATGGTTATTCAGTTTAGGTGTTCGACACAAATGTTTCTTCCAAAGTTTAAATGTAAAGGGTGCTGGGGTGGCGTGCACTTCCTCGGGATAGGTGGCTGTCTGTTGCCACAGGAGCATGCAAAATTAAGAATTCAGAGTGGGTTTGTACCAGGCCCATGTGATAGCCCAATGGTACATACATTTCAAAGCGTTAGATGCAGCTGGTCTGAGAGAGTGGCAGACAGCACTTTGGTTTACAGTCGCAGAATGGGGTTTTGTTGTATGCATTTAAAAAAAAAAAGAGGGGGAAGAGACAGTGAATGGTGGATAAGGTGCGCTGTGTTCTCGTGCGTCGTGGGTTGCTGAGGGATTCAGATTTGTGTTGCTGTGTGTTTTGTGGACAGTGTGGCAGGTTTTGAGGCTCATTTGGATGTCATGGTTTGTGACATTCGTGTTTCATCCTTTGTGCTCTTGTTTGAAACCTGCTGGGCAAGTGTGGAGCTTGGGCTTCTCAAGGTTGGTACTTTAGCAGTTTTTAACTGGTCCAGCGGTTTGACAAGACAAAGTCATTTTCTTGAGTTATGGGGCAATCTGAGTGATGGTTTGGTCCTGGGGTTTAGTATTATTTGGGCCATATTTAAGGCTGTTTCTGCTCAACTGCACAAGTGTATTACAAATTTGGTGGTAATGGTATGGTGATGTGAGGTGTTCTTTGTCAGCTGGGCATGTTCCTGTCACAAAATAATTACATGCATTTTGTTTCAGGCCTTATACCATTTTGAAATACATGTTAAGGCAAGTTCTGTGGTTCTAGCAATGTTGAAATTCAGGAAAGCAATATTTAAAATCAGTTGGTATGCATTTAGCCATGTGGTGAGGTTCCTCGTCAGTGATATTTCCTTGCTGGGGGCTCGTTGGTGGAGTTTTCATGCTGGTTGTCATGATGGTTTTGCACATGCATGGTACGCTTGGTAGAGTGTTCACCAGTTAAGTACAGATGTCACACAATTTCCATGACATTCAGACATAATGGGCAGTGGGTTACGCTCATTGCAGGATGGTTTTTTGAATAGAATCATTCCGTAATGTTTTGGATTTACATGGGTTCAGATGTTGTTGCAGTTTCAGCAGCGGATTTGTGGAGAGATCCACAATTATGTTTTTGCGGGCTTTGGGCTCCTGAGGTGGTGGGTGGTCTGTGCATGCATAGTGGCGATTGGAGTCATTGTCTTGGGAGGGAGCCTGAATATTTGTAGGTTGTGGCTACCGTCTGATGTTTTGCTTTTGATCCTGGAGCCAGGTAGTAGAAGTTATACATGTACTTATGTTTGAGGATGTTTATTGGCTTAAACAGAGTAGCAAGGACTGTCTTTTGAAGTTCTGAAACACAAAGGTGGGTTGTAATTTTAAAAATATATTTTTGTGAAAATACAGTAAGTCTTCCCTTGAGTGACTCATAATAAAACATTATCCACTGGAAAGAGCCATGCATTTTAATTTAAGCTCTACTTAATCCAGTGGTTTGCTGCTCATGAAAATCGGTAGCTCTCTAGCAAATTACTGGGATGATCCGAGGATTGAAGTCACTAGGTGGTGTCATGCATTTGAGTTTGGCTATTCAGATCTTTCAGAGTTTAGCAATATTCTAAAATATGTCCCTCATTTTGGCTTCCAGCTGTTAACTTGCGCAGGGTTTTCAGTGTTTGATTTGTACTAGTGGTCCACGGTTTGTGTTTGTGGAGCTACAGATGCCAAGCAGATACTGCATTATGGGAGGTTATGATTGCTTTGAGAGGTATGGGACCAGGCTGTTTTGGAATTTCCTCAACTTTTTAGCTTTGTGAGAGGTGTGTTGGCATGCTGGCTAGGTGATGGTGTATTGCGCTGCTGTGTTTTATGTGGAAGCACTTTCACCACTTGGTAATGGGGTTCAGATTTGCTGCAAGATTGAATGGGGACCATTGGCGGGGGGTGGAATGGCATGGTTGTGTCTTGCCATTGGTAACATGAGTGGCTGTTTTTCATGGGCTGGGGTATCGGATGAGTGAATGAAATGCTCGTCAAACATTTGGCTGCTAGGTAGTGGAAAGGGCAGCTCGTGGCAGCTTCGGAGACTCAGTGGTTACTGCATTTCACTTACATTTAGAAGCATAATTGATGTTGTGGGCAGGATTTAATGGGGTCAGTGGGTGTTTGAGCATGCGCGGTGGCTGAGGAACAGTTGCAAGGGCTGTTTACAGAGTCAAACATACATCTCAACCTTACAGATTTTCACAGAATGCGCACGTTTTGCCTCATAATTTTGGTCCATTTCTCACAAATTGTGGTTTTCAGGTAATTATTGGCAAGTTAGTGATGGTGGAAGTCAGAAAATAATGACAGACACTTGGGTTTCAGATTCATGCCTTTCAGAGAAGTCTATGCTAATGCAAAATATGTTGCTTTATCAAATTTCTGGGTTTGGAAGGGGAGAGAAGAAAAATAAATGAGTGGAAAAGGGTGCCCATGGTATGAGTAATTCTGATATAGGTCCATAATTGTTTGCCTTTGTTCTTACATTAAGGGGTTGCAATGTTTGGTGGGAGGGGTGGTAAGTTTGATCTTAATAGGCAGGCTAGATGCTGGGAGGGGGGAGGGGCTGTGATAACAGTCATGTGCTTAACTAGCAGAAGCAAAGTGATGCTGCATAATTGTCTAGACTTTGTTGCATGTGTGGTGTGCTTTTTATAAAAGTTGTGGTTTGTCAAAACATGGGAAGGAACTGCGGACTGTAGTCACTAATCACATACAATTAGGTTTCTTACTTTAAAACCTTCATAAGGGTATACTGTCATAAATTAAGAACAATAGGAATATTTATTCTGTGCCCCTATTTCCTATAGTTTTGTACTAACATTTTATTTCCTTTGCAGATGGGGCAGCAGAGAAGGAGGGCCAGGAAGTGGATTCAAAAGGTGATGGTGCCTACTGCAGGTGATGTATCGGTCGCTAGAGTGGGGCGCAAAGAGGTCTGAGTGGGGGAGTGGAAACTGAGCAACAGTCTCAAAAATTTGACAGGAAGCCAAGGCCCAGGTTCCTGCTTTCGGTCTAATGCATTTGCAACATTGAGTCCATAATAACACATATATGCACTACCAGTCACTCCTTTCCTTATTGCTGCTGTTGGACATTCTGGACATTGGGGGAAGGCTTCGTGGTGGCGGGTAACATGCTTTCAGGGCTCACTTAGGTTAATAAGAGTCCTATGGCCTGGGATTACTGTGATGACACGTGTGCTTGAGGTAGGTTAAGAGCATGGTAGAAGAGGTTTAGTTTACATAAAAGGGGATTTTAGAGTTGAACATAGTTAGGACAGAGTGGCAACAGCTGAAGGAGATGAGATTACTGGTTAGTTAAGTGAGCTTTGGGGCAAGGGTGAGGGTCTTGTAACCTGTAACTTCCCGTCTGTAGTATAGAAAGGTTTGAAATGTGAGTTGGTAATTCTGTATTAGTCAATTTGGCAGCCATCCTACTTTAAACAGAGGGAGTTGGGGGGAATAGGTTTCATGTTCACTTATTGATATGCCAGTGGTATGATTTGGTGGTGCAGTTAGCTGAAGAAGTGTCAGGTGGTGTTTGTAGTAGTAGATGTGTATGGCAGGGCTCTGGGGTAGCATATATAAGTGAGGTGTGGTAGGGGTGTTGCAGTTACCAGAGGGTAGAGGATTGGGAGATGGATTGTTGAATTAGTTGCTGCGGGTTTGGGAAGAAGGGGTGCATTCCAGTTGGTCAAGGAGGCTTCAGCTGCAATGTCTACAGTTTCATGGATAAAAGAGTATGAATCAAAAGGTGTCCTGGGTAAAGTATATTGATATTTAAGTTATCCTGCTATAGTAATTTGTTGCCATATCCTAGGTTGGTACCACGTTACCTTGTGTTTAATGGGGCATCATTGATTTTGTACTGTGTTTTTGCTTTGGCTGTGAAAAGACTGATGGTGTAAGGCAGTTTTAGGTTGAGGTGGGGGAGCTACGGCAATGTAGCAGGGGCAGTTTAGGGATGGGGTGCACTTTGACATTGCTTAATGTCATTAAGAAATTTCGATCGGTGTATGCGTAGAATTTACATTGTTCTTTCTTTTGCAGGTGGCAGTAGTTGGGGCCTGAAGAAAGTAGCATGGAAGGTGATGAAGTCAGCAGAGCAGTTGTTCTTGCTTTTTGGCTATATCAGTCGTAGAACAGGTCACAGTTATCAGAGTGGTGCAATGCTGTCACAGCGCAGTTAACAGAGGGAGCAGTGGTCAGTTGCTTGATGGAAGAGGAGTCAAAGGAATTTATTCAGTTGGAGTGAATGTGCTGGTGTGGTTCAAGTGGGGGGGAGGTCACAGGTAATGCTATTTTATTTGGGTCCATCAAGGCACATTTCAGTATTGGTATGTTAGGGCTTTGGGGATGACGACAGGGATTGCATTTGGTTTACAAATGGCTACACTGAAAGATATTTGGCTTAACCCCTCTTTTATGGGGGTTAATTGGTTAAAAGTTGTGGTAGGTGGGAGGGGGAACAACTTGGTCAGGCTGGTTGGTGCAGAAGAGGGACAGATTTGCCCTCTTCTGTTCCCCTTTTGGTGTCTGGAGGTTCATTTCAAGGATTTGGGGAAAGGAAATGAGCAGCTGGAGGAAGTTTGCTAAATAGATAAGCAAGCGGAGGTAAGGATGCTGCTTACTTGGTTGGAAGGTAATTCAATAAATGGTTTATGAAGTGAGATGGGATGCTGCTTCATAAATAGGATATGAAATGAGTCTTGGATGCTGCTTCATAAGTAAAGTAAGCGAGCAAAGATATGGACGCTGCTTACTGGGGCAGGATGAGCAGGTACAGTGTCCTGATTAACATTACAAGGATGTTTATGCTGTGTTTAAAATCAAATATACCATGTCCAGTTGTAATTAATAAATTGTGGTGATCAAACCTATGTTATGGAAGTTCTAATAAAGTTCGTCAAATGTCATTCGGTGTGATGTGTTTATTGAAGGGGACCGGGACAACTTATTTTTTTATGCACACAATACACATGGATGGATATTAGCTAGATATTATTAGACATATGTATTTTTGTATTTATAGTGTTCTAGTTTATTTATGTTTATGGTTAGATAGCTATGTGTTTTTTTTTTTTTTATTTTAGTTCTTGTCACAGACCTGATGAAGGCTTTATTGCATTAGTTAGCCAAAAGTGATTTTAGTTAAAACTCCTTATGTATATGTTACCTTTTCTTAATACCGAATCTTGGAATGTGGGTTGTAAATAGGGAGTGTTTTCCTTAACTAAGATTTAGTTTGATTTAATCAGTAGTAGTGCACGAGGTGGGTACTTGCTGTTCTAAAATGCACTTTTACTGCCCTGTTTATATTGTTTGCCATGAATAGTCTGGTATAAAATTAAACAATATGTGTAGTTTCCACACCTACTTTTAAGTATATAAAAGCTGATATGTGTAATATTGTTAAAATATTTCCGATTTTTTGTTACTGAGGAATGCTTTTCTGTGACAAATAAAGGCTTATTGCTTTGGAACATTACCTGGTTTTCATGATTTTTGGAAATTATTGAGACTGAGCTCATCAACAAAGTTTTAAGGCCACTAGTTTCTCTGTTTTTTTATTATCTTGATGTATCTTTCAAGTGCTACAATAAATCAACAGTTGGCTTCTCTTCTAGTGTTTGGTCACTCGTCTAATTGACTGTAATTGTAAGAAGCTTTATTGAGCTATGCCAGATAAAGGATAGTAGCTTGTTTTCATCTACGTGATGAGTATCTTGTAGCCTTACCTTGTCTCAACCCCTACTGATATGAAACATCAGATTTTTTTTTGCTCTCCTTACATTGTCTACACAAAGATATTCACATAGGGTTTTGCTGGATATTATATGTGAAACATTTAGAAGGTTGAATTTAAGATTTTGAAACATTCAAAAAAAAACTGTATAGAAATATACAAATATACATTTTTTCATCTGGTCAAACAGTTTAAATTTTATGCATCCATGTATGCTGGCTGGATGATATCGAATTCATAAAGTTTCAAATAATAAATTAGAATGTTATTCCAGAATGTCATGCTTGTATTAATTACACACATTTTGTTAAGGCCATTTTAATATAAAAAGTGAATAATAATTTACTCCACAGTAATATTTCAAGTAATGATGAGAACTTCTATAAAAAGCAATGAATGCTACAAAAGGGGAAGTGGGGCTCTGCTTTACTGGTCAGAGTTCAGTATTAAATATTTTAGATTTATGATAGAAGTGTTTCCTGTGAAAGGAAACTCTGAGGTGCTAATGGCATGATGATTTCTACTTTATCATCTGTAGCTCTGTCCCTCTGTGCGGACGCTTACGATGTCTCCAAGTAGGATAAGAGCAGGTTCATGTTCCAGTTACATAAATTATATACATTATCATTTTGAATGCTCTTATCCTGAATTCAAATTGACTTTCTGAGAAAAAAAAATTAAAGCCTGTATTCATCTATTAGCATTCTGATGTTAAGTGCCAGAATTTCAGCAAATGTTCATTGGAGAAAGACAATTGTTTCTACTTGCCTTTGTAACATTTTACTTTTCAGAAGTATTACATCAGTAAATGATTCCTACGTGACTACTGCTAAACATAGTCATGCAACAGCTTTATTTCACATTTTTATGTTCAGTATTTGACTTTCACTCCTTTCAGAGAACATACACACTACAACCCTTCCTTTTTACACTTTTTGCTCCTGCCATACCTATCTGCTTTTCTGATAGTCTCCTTTCTAGCCCACCTTTGGTTGTTTCCTATTCTCTCTTCTAATGGCTACTTCACTCTAGCTGTAACTCTATCTATCCTATCTGTATCCTTTTCTATCTTCCCAGCTGCCTATCTATTCTCGGTCTGCTCCTTGACCTTTCTTTCTCTCTTCCTTTACCTAGTCCCGCCTACCCATTCCTTAACTTGTATGCTTTATTTCTATCCCGCCCTTATCCTCTGTGAGTTTACTAATACCCCTTCCTGCATCTGCGTCACTCTTTCTACTGCTCTTTACCTTTCAGGGTCTCTGGCTGCTGCTAGCTCCTGCCCTGGCATGCTTACTCTGGTAGGTTACCTTAATTTGGGGTTTCTTAACTTGGAATGAGAAGTTGCTTTTGATGCCTATTTAACTAAACCTGTTACTGCATTGTTGTTGACTACTAGTACTTTGATCTGTATGCTACGGTGCTGGCTGAACTATCCAAAGACGTCAACATTATTTCCGTAACAAAGGACCTTGAGTTATGGACTCACAGCGCTATGTTTTAGAATAACGCTGCTTGCTTGGCATGGATCAGAATATCTGTTTGTAACTGTTTCTGCTTTATTTTGTATTATGCAATTTTAAGAAGTTGTTAAGGTGTTTATAAAACTTGTCTCAATACCTGTCAAGTTATCTATTGCAACCAGATTCTGGGTATTTGGCTGGTAATGCTGGACTGAACTGTGCTAATAATTTGTCTTTAACCCACCTCCAGACATCTTGAACCATGTCAGTGTGCTTGTAGTTCTGTAGCCTTATCGCTACCTAAACTGCGCCACCCTCGTGGTGCTTCTATTTGCTCAGGTAGCGTTCTTTGCCATCGCAAACTGAATTGCAACATTACTTTTCTTTTTTACTGAATGCGCTCCCTGATATAAGGCCATCTAGCCTTGAAGCGCTTCTAGCTGATAATATAACACTATACTGCATTAATATAGTATTCTTTATAACTTATTGTTAGTCATGTTGAATGATTCCGACTGCTTGTATTTTTAGTAACCTTATCGCTACCTAGGCTGCGCCACCCACGTGGAGCCTTCGATCGGTTTACTTGGCGACTGTATGAATATGCGCTACTGATTTGAGGCCATTTAGTTTTGAAGCGATTCTAGTTAGTATTACGCTTTTTTGCAATATTATAGTTGTCTTTTAACTTATTGTAGATATTGAATCCTTTCCGACTGCTAGTAACTAGGTAGCCTCAAAGCTTTCAAAGCTGCGCCACCCACGTGGAGCTTACTATCTGTATAACTTGGCGTTTTGCCATTGCAAATATTACAACATGCATCATTATCTGTGTTAATTACCCTTCACTCTTAGTGTCTCTCTTCTGGGGCCTCTGTAGGCTCTGTGGGAACCCCTGCCATGACTGTAATAGTATTTTAGCTTATGTTTGCTTATTTTTCATTGCTGTTATCTTAGTACCTTTAGTACTTATACTTATGAAAGTAAATATAATTAGGCTAATATCTTGCTCTTATTTGAAATAGATCTATAGCTTTCTTCTACTTGAGGTAGCACTGTAAACGACTTGGTTACAATCTCATAACTATCTGTAACACCAAATTGTTTATAAGGGTGATGAAGAATACACTACCTTTACTTTTATATACTGTTTAAGCAGACGTATGTGTTTGATAGATGTTTTGCTACTTTACCACAGTTTGTCAATGTGAATTTTATCTGTGAAAGCTGTTTTTGTACAAAGCACAACGAAAAAGTTGAGGTAAAAAACACACCTTTATCAAACACAAAGCTTTCAGGTACAAGACCCTTTCTCAATGATAGACACAGGTACATTAAAATCAGACATTAAATACACGCCCAACACATCACGTGACCCGCAGCCATGGTCATGTGACTAATACATTAAAATAATTACATTACTTATAATTTTAAGACATAAACAAGTAAAAATAGATAAAATTCATACATACATATATTTGCTTACTTTTGTGTACTTATATTTACATGCACATATATATACGCAAATACATTGCCTATATTACTTTAACTTAGTGTGTTGTATTTTTATTAGAACAGGTTTTAAGGAAACATCAAAATTTAATCCAGGAGATGTATTAGCTGCTAGCCTTACTATCCACTCATATTCTTTATTATCTAAATGATTACACAAGTCCCCTCCCCTAATAGAGCTAACAACACATTCTATTACTCTAAACTTGAAACTGTGTGTAGAACCACAATTTAAAATATGCTTGTTTTTGTGCCAGATTGTTTGTCTTTCTGCTGCTTTGACCTCTGTTGGTCCTCGTTGTATGTTTTTTTACTTGTACCTTCAATGTTGATTACCTATGCTAATTTTATTTTTTTCTCTCTTCCTTCCTATTCTGCCTTTCTTGTCCCCCCAGAGTTCTAGCATAATCTCTTTTGATTCCTGTCCTACCTTACATCTTACTGGTGTCGGACGAACTTGGCCCTGCCTGCAGTGATTGAAAGTTTGCTGGTTTCCTATATTCTCCCCATCCAAGGAACGGAAAGTAGGTCCTGGGCTTGGTTCTGTTGATTTATAGACCCCTTTTAGGTTAACCTGAAGAGTCCTTTAGTTGCCTGCGTCTGTGAGCCTAGCAGCCAGTACCTTTCCTTTTCCTAAACCTCTACTACCCCTTTAAACCCTTCTCTTTTCTGGCTCTTATTTCGTTACTCTTACTCCCTATAACTCTTCGCTGTCCCATATCAGCTGCCCCTTTCTCATTTCCACTACCTACACAATCCACTAGGAGGCACTCTCCTCTCTCTGTTACTTCTCTGCTGCTCCTTCTGCCTCTGACTTTTTAGTCTGTAAGGTCATTTTTTTGGCATTCTGACCTCCCTTAGTCCCTCCACAGACCTTGTTGTCTATCTCCCTGCTAATAGTAGTGTTTCTTACTCCTGTAACCTGCCCATCCTTTACCTGCTACACTTTCACCTCTTCTTCTTTCCTCCTACTGTATCAAATACTGTCCTAATCCTCTTCAACTCCTTTCATCCCACTGGTGCTTATTTGATTTCTTTCTCAGCCCTTCCGTTTTACACTTTTTGCTCCTGCCATACCTATCTGCTTTTCTGATAGTCTCATTTCTAGCCCACCTTTGGTTGTTTCTACCCGCTCCGTTCGCCCTGCGGGCTCACTCCGCTCCCCTCCCTACCCCCAATTCCCACCCATCCCCAGGGGTCCTAACCTTATAGCTCTCTGGACACACCCCCCCATCCTAACCCTCCAATCTTGCTCCTTCCACTCCTACTCCTCCCACTCCCACGCTCACCCCCTTCTCCTCCTCACACTCCCACTGTCTTCCATACTCTTTTCTCTGATCCTACCTACACTTACCCCTCCTATTAAAACTACCCCTTTCTTAACTCCTCTTCTCTGTTTCCTCCTCTCCCCTCCTAGTTCTATTTTTAACTCTTCGGTAGTATATCCCTCTCTACTCTCTCCACTTATACATTCTCACACCCTCCTCTTTTATTCCTACTCCTCTCATGATGACTTCCTACCTAACTACCCACCTTTTATTCTCACTCCTACTTTTTTCAACCCTATGCTCAGTTTACCTACTGTCCTTCTATGAAAAACCACTTGATGTCCAACACTTCCATCCTAACAAACACACTTTAACACTTCTCTATCCACCAATCCCTTACCCATATATTCCTTCTACCCCTAATTATCACTTACCTAAATTCCACAGACTCTCACACCTCAACTATGTCATACCATCTGAGAACAAAACTAAAATACAATCCCTTCTTAACATTAACCTCATACACAAACCTACTAATCCTTCTCTTCTAGATGGAGATATCCACCCTAACCCTGGTCCTACTTCCCTTTCTCCACTAGTGTCTGTACCTAAACTTAATAACACCTTCTTAATAGGCCATCTAAATATCCAAAGCTTAAACAACAAAGTACCATACCTACATGCCCTCCTTCATACACACTCATTTGATATTCTCTGCCTCTCAG
This sequence comes from Protopterus annectens, assembly GCF_019279795.1. NCBI lineage: Eukaryota > Metazoa > Chordata > Ceratodontiformes > Protopteridae > Protopterus > Protopterus annectens. The sequence continues at coordinate 1,212,240,188 of NC_056746.1, forward strand.
AGACCTGGCTAAAACCTACTACTAAAGACACTGAAATTATTCCACAAGGCTACAATATAGTAAGACTCGACCGTCCCAACCGCAAAGGTGGTGGTGTTGCAATTCTCTTTAAAAATCAGCTGAATATTACTAACCTTCCAGTCTCTCCAGCTCAAGATAACAAGATAGAAGCCATTATTGCTAAACTTCAATTAAATTCCAAAAAATCCCTTTATATCATCTGTGTATACCTGCCACCTGGTAACAATATACCTATCCTAGAAAATTATCTTAGTTGGGTATCTGCCACTTATCCTCAAGAATCCATTATATTAGGCGACCTTAACATAGACTGGAAAAGCATTGATGCTGAAAACCCCTCATCTCATATCAACCTTCATAGTTTTACCCAAACTATTACTTCAACTACCAGGCTCAATAAACATAGTAATAGAGAAAGCATTCTAGACTGGATACTTATAAACAGAGTTGAACATAACTACAAAACAGGAACCTTGCCTGATGATGTTAGTGATCACTCTTTAACTTTCATAACAAGGGAAAAGGCTGATTGTGTTATTCCCCACACCATAAGAAAATTACGTACCATCAAACATTTTAATCCAGACCTGTTTCAGACTGAACTTGGTGCATGTAACTGGAACCCCTTAAAAACTCTTCCTCTTGAAAATGCAGTACTCTATTTTAACACAACTTTTCTATCCATTCTTGATAAACATGCTCCCGAACGCATTATTAGAATGAAATCTAATTCAGCCCCTTGGCTCTCCCCTGAAACAAAAAAACTTATTCTTACTAGAAATAAAGTCTGGGCCTCATGGCGAGCCCACAGAAATAACCCTGATTTTCTACACTTCCGTCAGCTGAGAAATTTAACTAAAAGGCAGTAATATCTGACAAAAAGAAATACTACCTCAAACTACAACAATATCATCTTAATAACTCTAAACTCTTCTGATCCTCAGTCAATAAACTTCTCTCCCCAGGAACCTCTAAAACACCTTCCCCAATTAATGCTGACCCTGATACCCCTCAACAAACTGCAGACACTTTTAACTCCTTCTTCACTGAAACTATACTAGCCTTAGCAAAACAACTAAATGCCGACAACTTCTGCCCACCAAGTAAGCTAACTAACTCTCCCTTTAAATTCTCTTTACAACCTATCTCTACATCTTACATTTACAGACTCCTTCTTAAACTAAAACCTTGTACCCCCTCTGCTGACAAGCTCCCTTCACTATTTCTTCAAAAGGCTGCCAAGTTCATTTCATACCCTATATGTATTCTCATCAATAGGACCATCAAAGAAGAAATCATCCCTGATATCTGGAAGGCCTCTCATATTATCCCACTTCATAAAGGTGGAAACTCCACTGACTATTCTAACTATAGACCTATTGCTCTCCTCTCACCCTTGGCTAAAATTATGGAGAAATGTATCCATCATCAACTTTTACAATATCTCTCTCTTCATAGCATTATAGCAAACTGTCAACATGGCTTTAGACCACATCATAGTACTACTACTGCCTTGCTTTCCTTTGTAGACACTATTAATCGGAACCGTAACAACAACTTACTCTCTTCTGCCATTTTCATTGACCTCTCTAAAGCATTCGATATGGTCAACCACAGTTTATTAAGTAAGACTCTTGAATCTCTCTCTTTTGATTCCCCAACCATTAAATGGTTTAATTCCTATCTCACAAATAGAAAACAGGCAGTTCTCTGGGATAACCACATTTCTTCTTTTCTGCCTGTTTCTATCGGAGTTCCTCAAGGCTCTATCCTTGGCCCACTTCTTTTTTCCCTCTTCATTAATGATCTTCAAACAATAATCCCTCAAGCAACATGCATTCAATATGCCGATGATTCTACCCTCATCTGCTCAGCATCTTCTACTCCTGAACTTATCTCTCTTATGCAAAAAGTCTTTAATACCATAGAAACATGGTTCTCCAGTCGACTCCTCTTACTAAATGCTAAAAAAACTAAACTTCTTCTATTTACCCCCACTTCCGGGACTTCCCCCTTAAACTTCACTATCTCCTCCAACAGTGCCACTGTCATCTCACCTGACTCTACAACTAAACTGTTAGGTATTACCATCGATAATAATCTCTCTTTCGACCAACATATTAACAACTCCATAAAACTAGTCAACAGAAAAATAGGATCCTTGTATCGAATTAGACCATTTCTTACACCAACTACTAGAACTAGGATTGCTCACTTCCATCTTATTTCTACTCTTCTTTATGCTTCACCCATCTTTACTAACCTCAAGAAAAACAACCTTAACAAATTGGCTACCTGCTATAATAACATTGCCTGCTTTGCTACTAGCAACCCCTACAGAACCCATCATTGTCTTAACCTGAAACAACTTGGCTGGCTAGAAATTCAAAACTTTCTTGCTTTCCATCAACTCATTTTGGCCCATAAAATATTGTACCATCCAAACAACACTCCTATACTCTCCCAACTCATAATCCCCTATAACAACCTAAACTGTCTCCGCTCTTCTAGTAAACTCTTGACTAGGTCTATAAAATCTAATAACACTGCTGGTGACTCCCTATTCACCAATTCTGTAGGTATAAAATGGAATATGTTACCGACAAACATAACAATGATTTCCTCTTTACCTCTCTTCAAAAAAATATTAAACTACACTTCCAGAATCACTGGCTTTGCTCATGTTGTAAACCCGATTAATTTTCTATTACTACTACTTACCCAAACTTTCTCTCTCACTTCCTGTTTCACTCTTTTTTCCACCTAGCTCTCTCTTCTCCCCTCTCACCTTGCCTTCTTCCTTACCTGTTAATTATCTTATCGTGCTTTCTTCCCATCTAACCCATCCTATTCCCTACCTAATTCTTATTACTCTACTTTTATTTCCTCTTATTTTGTATTCTTACCTTTAAGAATTTTTATCCTGTATAATGTTGTTTGAATTTCTCTGTGTGTGGTAGTAACTCTTTCTTGTTGTACTAATTTGTTTGAAGAGTTTTAAGAATTTTGCTGTTTTTAACTAATACTAACCTATGTACTAATTGTTTTCTTGCTATGTATGTTGATTTTTTACATATGTATTAATTTGTACTTCTGCGGAGCTTTTCTCCTCGGGCCTCTACTGAAAATGGAAATATCTCCAGCTAGACTAGCCTGGTCAACAAATGTAAAATAAATAAAAATAAATAAAAATAAAATACAGTGTTTCTAGTTACATGCCATACCTTTTTCTTTATGTAGTCTCTCTGGTTCAAACTCCATTCTACACATAATGCAAATTATTACAAGATATACTTTTGGCATCTTTTTACAAAGGTACTTTCTGTGCTTGAAAAGAATGAATGATACATGAAATCTAGTTGTAGAGTGTAAAATTGTCTAAACAGGAAATGCATACAAGTGGAGAGTTCTACACCTTTATAACATCATTATTTTATTTATTTATCCTTTGTTGGCCAGGTTATTGCCTCTAGGTGCATATCCTCTTTTCAGTGGAGACCAGAGGTGGTATTTATACTACATTTTCTAGTACTCTGTCATGAAACAGAATGTTAAGGAATAAGGTTTCTGTGTATACAAAATGTACTACATTATTCTCACCTTTTAATAAATGTTAATTATGAGGCATATCGAAGAATAAGAAATACATGTTTCCAAATGCACTGAATCTTCAGGCAGTAAAGTGGCTCATTCAAAGCATTTTTTTCTACTAGGAATGCTGTTTTTTCCTTTTTCTTCTTTTGTCTTTTCCTGGTTAGGGGTCGCCACAGTGGAACTCTAGTCTGCTAATGATTGGCAGTAGATTTTTACGGTGCCGCGGTGCCAGCCCGATGCCCAACCTTCAACAAAGGCATGCCCATTCACGCATGTCTTTCGAATGCCACTCAACCACGCTACCTCTGCACCACTGTGGCTTCTACAAAAAAGAAGTAGCCCACCATCTTCCAGCACTGGAGAAAGACCATGTTCAATGGAAAGTGCCTTATGTATGCATCAAAGAATCTTAAGAAAATTGGATAATTAATACATGACTTAAATGGAAAGTAAAGTTTATAATTGGCATTCTCAGTGGAAATCTTCTTCAGAAAGTTCCTGAAAAAAATCTTAATTACACCATGTTGCAGGAAAAAGATATTTCAAAAGTGTTAGGGGTATCTCAGATTGGTAGGTGTGGATAATATGAATTAATTCCAGATATGAAAGTGTGCTACCTAGAATTTTGGAAATGAAAAGTCCATGAAACTGAACGTTATGCCTCCAGATAAGCAGCAACTGCTCCTGTAGTTCTGTAAATCCTCACTACTAGATATCCTGTTGCCCTGTCTTTGTACAAATGTGTTGTACTTGTATGCTTCTTGACATTAAGCTTCTTAGTCTTCATCAGTCCTACAATCAGCTGTACTGCTAATATTGTGATATTCTATAACGTCAGATTCAAAACTAACTGTGGTGAATTTCACTGTTATCTCTGATAGCCATTCAGCTCATTGGCCTCTTTGTATCCATCTCTTATTCTGGTAACAACATCATGGCCATGTATTTTTGCCAGTCATCAACTCAGTTTTTTTTTAATCCCTATTATGCTAGTTTACCTATATCTATTCTATAATTTGGACTTATAAGGCTTTTTAACCTATCAAGAAGTTAAACACAAAAAAGACCTATTGTGCCAGGTAAAGGATATAGTTTGTGACCTATGAATACCATTGCACAGTATAAATCACTGCAAGGTGATTGCACCTATTTGCATAGTAGAAAAGTAAGGCAATAGGAAAATCAGTTCATATGTCTCACTTATATATACAAAGACTGCAACAGTAACTTTATACTGATCTGCAGTGTGACTCTGGAAACCACAATTCACTGATGTCATCATGACTGTCTGCTGGCTTGTGTCCCAAAATGCGCATAGTACCATTGTTCACTTTTGTGTAATGACCAAGGGGCAGGGCCATAGGCTATTGATTGCTTTTGTTATTGGATCCTTGTTTTTTTGTCTGAATGCCCTGCCTCTGCCAAGAGTGCCTATGTAGATACAGCACTTATGCTATATATTTATGTCATGCCAACAACGTAAAATTAGTATTTTTAAACTAAGCTCTGTATTTCTTCTATGCTGTACAGGGATCATTTATGACTGTCAATTTGTCAGGAAACAAAACAGAAGATAGGTGCACTAGATAGTCAGCATTGCTGTATTTATCTTTAGGAAAAATGGAAAGGCATCCATGAAAAGCAAACATTTGTGCTACAACCCTGAGCCATCACTGTTGCTGTACAATACATTGTTGTAAGTGAACAATGTCTATGGCAAACATCAGTGACATACTCAGAAGCACATCAGTAAAAACATTGCTGTGGTTCACCAATGACTTGAAACAAAAGAGGTGTTTCATTGCTCAGACTGCATGTTAATTAAAGAAACATGCTTAACTAATAATGCTGCACTTTGTAGTTCAAGAGTGCAAAAGATGAGAACCATGGAATAAAGACAAGTCTTCAGAGCTGGATTATTCATAAAGTCTGATAATGTCCGTCATTTGTTTTAAAAACAGGTGGACTAATTCATATAGGTCATTTTTTTCTAATGAGATATGTCCACCAGGCTTAAATCACATTTTACTAAAAGTCATAACCATCACCTTAGCAACAGTAGCAGCCCTATAACAGCAGGTATTCCTGTAACAGCAGGCAAAGAGAAAAAATAAATTGCATTATGTGTTCCTTTTCACTTTTGAGCATTCTTTTGTTGTGGTTCTACTGTAAAACCTAGCACAGTACATTGATCGGAGCATCCATGAGTCAATACTATGACATCCCTGTGCTATTCAAAGGTAACACAAAACCAAAAGTATGCCATCTGCAAGGAACATATTTATGGTTGATTCTTACAAATCCAGAAGGGTTTCAAAGCAGTAAGTCTACTGCATTAAACAAAACTACATCATCTGCCACAGGGTCAATGTGCACGCATACACCAAAACAAAATTCTAACCTAAGGTTATTGCAGGTTTCATATGGAGCAATCCATCCTTGCATTACTCACTTATCCTTGCCCTATGGAGTGAACGAGTACAGTGACAGGTTTAACTGTAAAAATGGTATCTTTCTTCAACATCTTTCAAACTAAGCCCTTAAAGCTCATTCACATGGTGTTCACAAAGAACATCTTAACTGCTGAAAGGAGAGAAAGAGAAGGCATCATAAAAATCATTTGCATCTTGTTTCCCTTTGTCTAATGTTTATTCACTGGTATAGACAGTTAGCCTGCCAAAACTTCAGAGCACAGTCAGACTAGAACAGTATAGCCCAATGAAAAAAAAAAGATTCCATTTTAAAATTCTATAAACTATCTTATAAAATAGTATGTACACCTTCACAAAACTTTACTACTTTTATCTGCAGCATATGTCAAGTGCAATATTAATGTCATTCATGTACACGTTTTCTTCAAACAGGTGCTGTCATGACTAAATGTCTATCATTATTTGTACATAAAGTATGCAAACTTGTTTCTAAAAGTTACAAAATATAGTGATAGTGGCTGGGATTCAGAGAGGCAGCATACATGGTTATGGCAGCTCACCAGCGTTTAGCTTGTTTGCAGTACAAAGCCTAGTGCTCATTTAAGAATGAATGGTGAGAGAAATTAGTGTAAGGCAATGCATTTATTAAATATCCTGCTAGCAGGATCAGTAGGTCAATACTAAGGTGTGGCTGCAGGAAAGGGTGGACACAAGCAATGGTTACCCATTATGCATGCTGCTCGATAAGGCTTTGTGCAATCCTGTACATAAAGTAGCAGTCAGAAAGAGAAGTGATTTGGAATCCTTAGTCAGAAAGAGAAGTGATTTGGAATCCTTAAAGGACCATAATTCAGGTATGCTCATCTGCTTTTTGCAGAATCTAGAAGATAGAAATAGGAATACAGGAAAGTGATGAAAAGGAGGAAGCAAAGATAACGTAGAGCATAAGGTCAAAGCCTAAAAATTGAACAGGATGGAAGTGGAAAAGTAGGGGTATTTCTTTCTTTTTTTATGGGTCAAGAAACTATTTTATGCACACACACACACACACACATATATATATATATATATATATATATATATATATATATATATATATATAGACACATATATAAATAGAAGGCAAGTTGGGGAAGGTAGTAAGGAGTAAGGTAAGTAAGAGCAAAGTAAGGCAGACAAGACTGACAGGGGAGGTACCAACACAATGATGGAGGGGAGAGTGGAATATAGAAGGAAAAATCAGAGAAAAAGAGGGAAGATAACTAGGGGTAGGCAAAGATATAAAAGATAGGGAACACTTGGAATGGAGGATAGGAATCAGTTGTACAGCAACTATCCCTGTTATCAGTGACCCTGTGGGAGGTTACTCACCATTGTGGGTTCCCGCACTTAAGGACCCTGGCTCAGATGGTTGAGACAGTACAGGGCAATGACATGATTCACTGAGCTGCAGGAAGAGGTTCTATAAGTAGCTGATGCAGGCGTCTGTGCTTCTGTAAGTGTGCACCCCCACTATATCCATCAGCTGCTGATGGGGGACAATGCTGTCAGTTCCAGTGACAATGCCACCATCCAGGGCAAGGCATGCTGGAGTGCTTTCTGCTGTATAGGTGTGGAAGTAAAATTGGTAGCATGGTATCCATATGTTGTGGGTGTTTCTGGTAGTGGAGCTATTGCCACCTGTGGGGGGAGGGCTGACAGGCCTTGCTTGAGGGATAGATTGATGCATGTCTAGATGCTGCTGCTACATATAATTGTAAAACAGATGGAGAGAAATAAAATAACAGGCAAAATAAAAGTGTGTAATAAAAAGGCTTACAAGACAGATGGTGAGGGAAAGAGTAGTACAGATACAATGAAAAAAATGCAGCCCATAAATATGGTGGAATAACAACATTACAGGTACCACTTTAAAAGGGACAACAAACACCTACCCTAAATACCACTGATAACACCACACAGCCAAGGGTGGGAAATGAATCTACAACCATTATCACATACAAAAATGAAAGCAAAAATGACAAACACACAGTAAGGGTGTAAGTGAGATATGTGTACAGATAAAATAAAAAAATACAGCTCAGGCAGATACTTCCTTTTCAATGTTGTAGGTACTTTACTTGGAATCACAACATCCTTGTAAAATTAAAATGATGGCAAAATAGACAACAAAAGGGGGAACTCAAACTCACAGATATTATCACATACTCCAGAAGGCAAAGTTTTAACATGTTGAGTTACCTGTACAATGTGATATACAGTAATGACATCACACCAGGTATACTGAGAAAGACAGTGTATGTGAGAGAAAATCATAGATGCAATGAAAAAATTCTACTAATATATATTTTTCCTGTCTAGTGTTGTAGGTACAGCAAACATCCACCATAAATTATATCACAGTAGACAACCAAGGGGGGGGGCCAAAGCCACAGACATCATTACAAACAATTTGAATGAAAAGCCTTAACATGGTGAGCTACTTGTACAATTCTACAGAAATGCATACATACATATATAAATAATCTCATCAAGCAGGCATACTGCTACCTTTGAACTATGTAATAAAACACAGAAGTGTCAGTACTATAGAAAACTTATACTATGTCAGACTCCAGCTTTACTATTTGAACAGATTGCTAACATTTAAACCTGTTCAGTATAATGTAGGTGTGCTCACTCCTGCACTCTTTGAGGTGCTCTGGCCTCATCCTGTGCAGTTGCACATTCTCTGCAATAGTTTCTAGGGGTATGAAGAGGGAAACAGGAGTGTGAAAGATAAGAGGATGGCACACACTGGCAGCTTGTATTTGGAGATAAGGCAAAGGTTACTTACAGTACATGGATATTGGCTGAGCTCTAACCTCGGCTAACCACCAGACAAGAAAGTCAGGTTGGTTTGGCCTCACGTTGCTTTAGTGATAGCAATATTTTTCTTCTGAGTGTGATATCCCAGTGGCATGTGTCACTGTCTGTGCTGACCCATTTACAAGTTTCAGTCTTGTACTGAGGACCATCGTGTCACTCCTAAAACAGTGTCAGGTTGTATTCTTTATGGGGAAAATAAAAGATTTTACATTCCTCTGTATAGTACTTCTGTGCACTAAAAGGAGCACCTCCATCTCCTTCTGCAGACTTGACTGGTCACTTAGATGTAGCAGAGTAAAATGGCAGATACTCTGTGTCCACACCCATACTCTGCTGTGCCAACTGGTGCACAACACCAGGCATATCAACTGCATGACCTATTGCAGAAAAGCCTAGTATATGTATTATAAAACAATGTTTGAAATTTGCATTGCAAAGTGTGATATACAGCAGCCCTGTATCTATTTATATACTATGACTACAACATGCACAACAGTGGCTCCTTTTCAATTAGATCAGATGTGAAATTACAGATATCACCCCTGAAGCCATGGTGTGAAACATGTATGTGCAGTGCTGCCTGCAAATGCCACATAATGTACATGCACTGTGTCTAATAGAGAGTAGTGTTTGGCAAGTTATTACAATGTGCATATTCAGTGATTCAGAAACAGTAATGTGTTGAACCCCGATTTCCATAATTATCACATCCATACACCCACATTTCCAGAATGTAAAGGTGCGGTAAGGCACTGATCCCCATTGCACAAATTCCTACAGCAACAACCTTGCATCTTATACTAATTAATTTTAAAACCGCAGCTTCTTTAACTTTCAACAAGTACTGCTTCTTTAGCTTCACTTTTTAAAATATGGATAATGTTAAATGTAATTATCTACATAATGATATAACTTTGGCAATACTTTTATAAGTCATTTAACAAGTGGTGTGAGAGAGGTACTGCTAGGGTAAGGCAATTGTTGTGCTGAAGGATTATTAAAAACTAATGGAAACACAGCCATCAGCAAATTCTCAAAGCAGAAGTGAACACATTCAAGACTGATTTCTACCATTAGTTTGAGTAAAACCATTTGCCTGTTCTATACCTTATACATATACTGCAGGTGCAAAATTCTTTTTACCAGTGTGAGGAAACAGTCATGTCACCTCTGAGAGCTGACGTGTTACACCTATCATACAGTGAGGATCACTTGCTTAGTAGTTATGTGACTGATATTATGTAAAGTCTCTGGAAACAATCATAGCAGAAGCACGGTATATGGCTAAGGGGGATGATACTGTTAGAAGGAATTTTCTTGGCCATTAAGGACCAATAATGTTAATACCAGTGTTTTCCAAACCTATAGTGCAATGCCTAAAAAACTTAATAAGCATAAAAGCATTGTAGAGTTTGCTAATAAAGCTACTAAGAAAGAAAAATTCCTGGCTGCAGAGAATGAGTGCTACTACAGGCTCACTACCTCCATGGATGATTGCTCTGTTGTTTGGATGATGATGACCGGGCCTACAGAGAATATGTCTAGAAAGATCTGGTGGTGGACAATAATATTGTCAGTGGCCAAGACTGTACTCAACTGTAGGGCCACAGACATTACTTATACTGCTGAAAATTGATTGTCCACCTGGCATGGTAAGGTAGGTCAGCAGGTAGCAGGCCATCGATCAAGCCACCTCTCATAGAGACATAGTAATTTCTGGCTGCTGTCAGAGGTAGTGACACCTTCAAATGGCCCCACAGCATGGTGCTGGACATTGATGCAGATCTTCACTGGCTACCAAGAATATTTACTGGAGATGCCCCATTATGTCAAGCTCTACCACTGTAAAAGTAGCTGTAAGTCCTCTTGAATCAATAGTCACTGGCTAAGATTTTACAGTTGTCTGATTTGGGTTATGCAGGAGCATCAGGAATTCTATCTGCACAAGGCATGGCATTTAAATGGTTTCAAATGCCACTATTCCTGCACTGAACTTTCAAGTATACTTCTGATGCTCAGTCATACTTAACCAGCATATTGTGCTTTACTTTGTTAGCAGGTAATTCTCTATTAAGTACCATCACTGTGGAAATGACACTGTCTGATACTGGATGATCAACAACCTCTAAAGATGACAAGTATGAGCTTGCAGACTCAAGGAGTACACTGTGCAAGTTGGCCACAGGGAATGTGACCACTGCATTCCCTACAGAGACCATGGCCACAGTCTCAGTGCCTATAGACATCCACCACTCAGGCCGCACAGGTTACTGGAGATATGAGCAGTAAGAGAAGTGTGCTACCCCCTACCAGATATGTGTCAGAATCTGCTTCTATCCCCCTTGCAGAGGGATCACACACAGGGTAGGTAGGTACTTGTAGTTGCTGGAGACATGTTCACCATACCCCCTTATGCTGGTGTGTCAAAATACAGCTTATGTGCAGGGTCATCATGGTGGCACAGGCCAGTACCAAGACAGCCATAGTGAAGTTATTAAGGCTGATGTAGGGTATATGAGATGACTTATGGAAGTAGTTCTCCTTTATATGTGTTTGTTTTGGTAGACTCACTCACAAACTGAAATGTGCCATGTTCTCTCTCACTTGTTGTGTATGAGGTGCCATTCATGAAGCTGTTTCAACACTAACTCCACAGATGGTGGTTATTGTGGACTTGGATGATGTAGATCATGTCTAGTCAATGAGAACACTTCCACAGTTACATCTATTATGGAGATGTCTATGGTTTAGAGTGGCAGTCCCTGGGGTCATAGTAGTCATGCAGAGGCACATCTCATAACACATGTTAGTCATGCTACCCTGCATGCTGACATCTAGCCAGGGACAAGATGCAGCCAGTGCAGCTCTTGATAAAGCTACTTCTGATGAGTGGGTATGTACATGGGATACTCAAATCTCTGCCATGCATTACATGGACCTGTCCAGTAGATCAATACACAGTGTTGCGACTAGTGCTGAGGCTTTTTTGGAGTAGACACAAACTCACACCACCACAGCTCCAAGTTCTACACAGACACCCACACACACACAAACACACAGTCATTTCTAGTGACAGTGACAGTGGCCCTTCACAAAATCTTTTATATTAACGCCCCTCCATTCACATATAAGTTAGCTATTTTTTTTCATTATCCTCAGTACTCACAGATTTCACTGTCAAAGACATCCACATATGTACACCCACCTCTATCTGTGCAAATGATGATGACTGTGCCCTGTCATTTCTACATTGTTACTTTGGTTGCCCGTGGGCAGCTTATGCATGGGTAAGCAAAGCATTGTGTTGGTTTTGCTGTAGTGGATCTAATTTAGTCTTCTTTACTTTGGTCAGTGCTATCTGTGATCTAATGTTTCTTTGCCAGTGTCACTGCATAGTGTGTATGGCTCCATCTAATATGATCATTGCTTACTGCTGGCTGCAACCCTGATTTTCCAACTGGATCAACGTCCATTACTGAGATGCTAGGGACTGAACTCCTACATCTGCTCCCTGCACTGTAATTTCCTTCTAAGTATGATATTCTATAGCACTGTACAATTATACATACTGAAAATATTTTTGCAGACATGCCAGAATCATATTATATATTCCACCAACAGTTGAAACCAGGCAGCAAACATGTGCCACCAGCAGCCCAACACATGCCCAAAATTGTTCCTTGATCATCAATGTGTGTAATTGTGCCACTAGTCTGCTTTATTCTGTAGATTTCTTATTGGTGTCATCAATCAGGGTTCCAGGCATGTCTGACATCTAAAATAAAATCCCTTAGGGGAAATCAGTCCTTGCAAAACATTGTTTCATATGTCAGAGTCACAGTATATGCCTAGATGATCTGTAGACACATTGTACATAATACCCTGTGTATTACAGACCACCTGATAGCTGATAGGGTGATACACTTTACAGTTTATATGTCTTCTTCCCAGTTATCCAGCTGGGGCCTTTTTTGCAGTGTGGGTGCAGTCTGTGGCTCCAGTACTTGAAAGAAATGGGCTGCCTCATATGTTCCACATGATGTTCCCTCTCTTATCTGTGGTATGTGGGAACCATATATCCTCACCCATATGATGCTTTGAGGAACTGATGGATTATTCTCAATGCAAATACCTAAAAGACCCTCCACTGTGACTCAGTAGGTCACTGAAAGTTCCCTGTAGCCTATATACATAAAGCCACACACATATCTTGGTATCCACTGGGATAGGCACTCCACAACTTCCATTGGAATGCAGATGAGATTGACACATGTCCACAGTGTATTGCATGGCCTGCCAATCTACATGGTACTGGTCTACAATGTTAACCATGGTTGGATGCCAGAGCATCACCAGGGATTATGACTTACACTGTTGTAGCCTGTTGTGGCAATGAGAACCTGTTGCAGATACACATTTACTAATGTGGCAGCAACCCGTAAGATTTTTTGTAATTCCCTTGGAATTATCACATTCAGCATCAGCATTTATGAATCACTGTGCCATCTTGTTTTACACCTAGCTGATTATTTTAATAATGTTGTTCATCTTAATGTCATTATATGGTCATTAGCATATACCACAACCAACACTACTGCTTGCCAGTCCCCCAGTGTGAGTGTCTCTGAATCACACATACAGTATGTCTGGCTGCTCATATAATATACCATAATGCAGCAACGTTTTCTGAATCCCATTAAGTGTGTTTTCCCAGTGACAATTTTGCATGTTGGATTTTATATCCCTTCTTCCTACTTAACTTATCAGGTATACATATCTTTATTCATTACTTCAGTAATTTAGCTTCCTGATTGGTCAGTGGTGCTCTCCTTATATTAGTGAAGGTATCTACTATCTGTGCCAACTGAACAGACTGTGTATATTAGCACTGGAAGATCCCTTTTAAGAAACAGGTCTGTGGTATCAAATACAGATAAACTCCTTTTCAAAAAGGCAGTTAGTTACATGTAAGGTGTTAAATAGTTCATGTCTTCTTCAATATATATATATATATATATATATATATATATATATATATATATATATATATATATATTTCAAGTAATGAAGAATTAGTTTTCCTTGTTGAAGTCACAGAATAAATATCTTAAAACATGCAAAATCATTACAGTTTTGTCTGTTTAAGTAGGAATATCTTACTTTACTGAAGCTTGTTTCATTTGATCTCATTTCATCAAACACATTTCACTGTGCTTTGAATCATCACATGAAAGTCCTGTGAAATTGTGGACTGCAGTTTATTGTGGCCTTTTTTTTAGTATTTCACTTTCATGCAGGCTGTGTGATCACGTAGTTAATAAATTTAAATTGCAGTACATGGGGTGTGCAGGAATTGGGAGTGCATATATATTTTATGTTTGTTTTATTTTGATTTTTTCTGCTTTATCTTTTTATTTGAGTCTATCTGAAATAAGCAAGTGCTTCTCTAACTTGTTCACTCGTTAGACTTTCCATGAATTGTGTTTTTGAATGTTTGGGTTCGATGGATGAAAATTTGATCAGCTAAAGTTCAATCACTTGATAAAAATCTTGCCTAGATCAATTTTTAATTTATAATTTACAAAAGTGCACACATACATGCCTACCTACATAGGTTCATAGGTGTGTGTTAGGCTAATGGCCCTAGGGCCTTTACAAGCCTAGCCATAGGATTACCCTGGCATAGTGCCACCTGACCTTAGTTCCCAGTGCCTCTATCGAGTAGAGCCACTGGAGTTATCCCCGGGGTGAATTTTCTGTTTCCCATCCACTCATCAAGATTTCTCTTGAAGAGGGTCAGCGAGGTGCTCTGCTGGACATGCATGGGAAGTCTGTTCCATAGCATGGGCAGCCACTGGGTTATGAACCTGTCCCTCCAGCATGTTCTGTTAATTGTGGTAATGAGATTGAGGTCTCTGGAGCATGTGGTTCAGAAGGATTGAGATTTCTTTAGATGTAGCATTTCTAACAGAGCTGGGTCAGACATGGCTTTGTAAGTCAAGCAGAGATCACCTCTAAGTAGACGATATGAGACAGATAATAGTTAGAGTTTTTTGACTCTGTCCATATAGGACAAGTGTTTAAGGCCTAGGATCCTCTTTGTGAGGTACTTTTGGGGCCTCTCCAATTGTTGTAGGTGTCTAGTAAGGTACATGCCAAATGGGGCATTGTACTCAATGATTGGCCTAATGAGGGAAAAGTAGAGGGCGACAATGACCTCTTTCTTCCTGGATGCAAAACCCTTAGTAATGAGATGTGCCACATAGAAGGACTTTCTGACCACATCGGCAATGTGATGATCAAAAGAGAGGTTGCTGTCAACCTGCGTTCCCAGATCTCTTATAATGCCTTCTGTGCTCAGTGGACTACCATCAATGTGGTAATTCATGGGAACTGGGTTTTTCTCAAAGGAGATGACGACACTTTTTTTGGCATCGAGCTTAAAGCCATGGTTCTGACACCAGTCGTTGGTCTCAGTGAGGCCATTCTGTAGGATGTTAGCATCACATGGGGAGTTAATAATAGCTCCAGACTTGCAATTGTCTGTGAACTTTGTCAGCCAGAGTCCCTTCATGTTGACCTTGACTTCAGAGAAGTAAATACCAAACAGGAAAAGACCCAGGACCGAACTCTGTGGGACTCCACTCATGACTAGTCAGCAGTCTAACTTGGAGTCAGCTACTTTCACACTGTGGGTTCTATCTGTGAGCCAGTTTGCAACCCACCTAGTGATATAGGGGTTGATGCCAAGCTTAGTGAGTTTTTCTGTGATACCTGAGTGGGGAATGGTATCAAAAGCCTTGGCCATATCAAGGTAGGCTGTATAAACTACCTTGCCTTCATCCACAGCTGTGGTGACTGACTCAAAGAAGTCGACCAAGTTGAGTAGGCATGATCTACCCTTCACAAAACCAATCTGTATGGGATCCAGAGTTTGGAGATTCCCTTTATCCATGTTTATTAGGTCCATGATGATGCGTTCCATAGCTTTGCATATCAGACTCATCAGGCTAATGAGGCGATAGTTCCCAGGGTCTGTAGTTGCTCCTCCTTTGAGGAGAGGGATGACTGTAGCAGTCCGCCATTCAGTAGGGACAAAGCCTGAGGTGAGGCTGTGATGGAACAGGGCACAAAAGTGTGGTGCAAATTCACTCTGTAGTTCATGTAGAATACAACCAGGGATATTGTGAGGTCCCATAGAAGCTTTATTTTTGGCCTTGAACAGTTCTGTTTTAACCTGTGCAGCAGTAATAATGGGTGCCTGGCAATCTACTGGTATTGTGATTGGCCCTTTGGGGGCGTAAAGTTGGCACTGAATCTGTCAGCCACTATAGTGGCAATATCTGTTGGCTTGGTATAGGAAGTACCATTGTGCAGGAGCTCAGAGCAAATCTGGGTATTGCCATGGAGATTATTTATATAACTATAGAAGGCCTTGTAGTTGCCTTTACTATCTGCTGCACTTCTGTTTTCATAGCTAGCTTTAGAGGATTTTATGAGGGATCTCAACTTTTTGTTGAGACTGATAAGGGAGTTTTGCCAGTCTTGGGACTTCACCTTATTCTATATCAATTTCCTCCTTCTGTTGTAGAGTTTGTTTATGGCAGGGGACCACCAGATTAGCTTCCTTTTTTGGAGGAGAGCATCTTGGTTCTATTGGGTATGCCGAGATACATGTATTTTTGCATGTGTTCATACACTGCACTGGTGTATGATTCTGCGGTCATGCAACTATTCTCCATTTGCATGGGTGCCGTGAAGTTAGTCACCTCTGTTTTTTAGGAGCCCAAAGTTAGCTTTGGAGAAGTTTTTCATGGTGGTTACCTTTGTGGGGGGATGTGGATTTCCAAGGTGATTAGTTTGTGATCAGATCTTACCAGGGAGGAGCTAACGATTGGTGTAGAGCAATGGTTACCCATGTTAGTAATGACCAGGTCAACAATGTTGCTACCTCTAGTGGGGGTAAAAATGAGCTGGTCTAGTGCATTGGAATTAATGAACTCCAGGAAACGATGGGCAAGTGTATCATGAGTAGTTCACCCATTTAATGGAGGGGTACTTGAAGTCACCTAGTAAGAGAGTGTTAGGTTGGACCCTAATATTCTCCAGGGTGCTTAGGAACATGGAGTGCGTGTCTTGGGACATGGTTGGGGACCTACAGCAGGCTACGACCTGAATCGCTGTCATACCCAGTGTTAGCTGCACATGAAGAATCTCTGATGTGTTATGTTGGGCTACCAGTCTGGAGGTGTATGCATCCTTTATGAATATGGAAACGCCACCACCTTTGGAGCTTCGGTCCAAGTTCTTGGGCCAAAATGTGTGAAATGAGTTATAGCCTGGTAGTGCAGGGGTGCTTTCTGCTGCCTTGAACCAGGTCTTTGTAATAGCACAAATGTCGATGTTCTCCATTTTAAGGAGTGCTTTGAGTGAGTGCATTTTGAGATTTAGACTTCTAGCATTAAGCAACATGACCCTCAGATTGCATTTGTTTGTAGCTGTTATGGTGGTAATTTGGTCTTTGGAACACTGCCTGAAAAAGTCACTATAGGGGTGGCAAGACCCTTGCCCAGTATCTGGAAGCCCAGGGGTGATAGATGCAGGCCATCTCTGGCAAAGCATCGAGGTCTGTCAAACATGTCATCCCAGGCAGACAGATACTGGATCCCCTTAGAATATCACCAGAAACTTAAGACAATTGTTGAAATCAATAATTTTCTGCTTGTACTGTGGTATCATTCTAGGTGATGGTAGGATGCTGCTCAGAGCTAGGGTCATACCCACCTGGGCTACATAATCCAAGAGCTCCTTCATGTCTCTTTTCATGTAGTCCAGGGAGGTACGTCTCAGGTCATTCACACCCACATGTACAATGACTGAGTCATATCTGTACTTGTTGTTGAGGGACCTAAGTGCGTGCATTATGTGGTGGATCCTGGCACTTGACAGGCAACTGACTGTTACTTTCTCCTTATTTAACCTAGTGAGTGGGACATCAGTGTGCCTCACTATCGAGTCACCTATGACTAGTGTGTTGGGCATGCTGTATTGCCCTATGGGCTTTGGTTGAGTGGCACACTGTTTATGAGAATTATGTGCCCCGTGATTAGTGTTGTGTTGTGGTGGTCGAGTGCATTTCTGCCTTGGAAGTCTCTGCTGCTTGGGTAGATTTTATTGAGAGCCTCCGCAAAGGTGAGTGAGTGGTTCGTGTTTTTATGTGAAGGCAGTGCTGGTGTGTGTTCTGGAGGGCTGTGTGTTCCATGTGGTATGGAACAAGCGTTGACCTTCTCCTCTTGACCAGCTATTCTGGTCTTGGCTGGAGAGTGCGTGGCTTCCAGTTTGGATATATAAGTGTACCACTCGCAACTCTGTGTGTTGGAAGGTAAGAGGAGAGGGTTGTCGGTGTACATGATCAGTTGCTACATTGCCTCAGAATGCCCACATTCACCAGGTTAACAGGAGAAAGCACAGAGAACTGACCTTGAGACATGCCTGGAGGAGTGGGCATTGATAATAAGTATTGGATCTGTTTCCTTGAAGAACATTTAGTGCTGGTAGCACTTTTATGTGCTACAATAACTGCTACAAGAAGTCTGGTAAAGTGCTAGACTAATAAACTAGTACAAGTGCAGGAGAGGAGAGGACTAGCAGATCTGATGTAAAAAGAAATGTCCTCAATCAGACAGAAGATATGACTTTACTTCAGGAAGGACTTCAAAAAGTAAATTGATGACAGAAGCTTTGGTGAAAATTTAAACAACAGATCCAAATAAAAGATATAGGTAATTACAAGAATCAGGGATGGTTAATCTCTGAACAGTGTGCCTGTTAGCATTTATAAATAGCAGTAATAAAGTTAAACCAAACTATGCAACATGACTAAATACATCAAATGTTCTACTGCTGTGACCATTACAAATGAGAGGTTGTTAGGTATAAATCTAGAAAAATACCAAATATAGCTTGGTGTCAAAAATTAATTGCTAGAAATAAAAAGAAAATAAAGGCAAGTTATTCAAAAGTGTTTTGAGATGGCACAAAATGTTAAGTATGTGATTACATGGGAGACTATTCCTATCAAATTTCTATAGCCTTTCAGGGAAGAAATAATTCTTCCCTGTACTCAAGAGTTTAAAGGACAACAGTGGGATTCTATTATTAAATGCCCAACTTCTCTGTCTATTTTCTCCCTATTTATTGTCCCTGCTATGTATTAACAAAAATACACCATTTAAAATATTTTAAATTGAATGTTTCTCTCCACTAGAACAGTACCTCACTGTACTGTGGTAGCTTCACTTTCAAAAACGTTTGTCCCTCCCTTGCTGCAGTCTCCAATTCACTGATGTCATCAAGGCCACTGAATACAGGTAGTTTTCTGGCCATTTCCCTCCCCAAACTGACATAACCTCTACCGTTCTAAAAACTCACCCATGTTGTGATGTCACAGCTCCCTGGTCCTCCCCCCTACCTATACAGGAAGTAAAGGCTAGAACAAGGAAACAGTACATGAGGAAGTCTGTTGCTTTGAGCTGTCAATCACAATAAGTAACAGCTCAAATTACCCTTAGCACTTTGACAGCTAGGGAAGTTAGGTGTGAAGGGGGAGGGGAGATGAGTCAAACTAGTACAATTCAGGCTTCACAAAAGACTGCTGTTTAGCGATTCTAAAAAGAAGCAGCAGTAAAAAGCACTTTAAAAGTCTGTTCTGTGGCATTGCACTGTTTCTGTTTTAAGTAGTCACTAAACAGCATGAAATTTTACTTAAAACTGACTGAGAGACAGCGGTGTATGTAAGTAAAATCAATGCAGTGACAGGAGCTTTAGAAAGAAAGAAGCCTGTGTGCTGCATTTTTACAGACAAGCACTGCATTGTGGGATACCTAGAGGCAGACTAAACACTTAGAATTACATCAAGATGCCAGACCCCATGTGCTCAGACTGAGAAATTACATATAAAAATATTTAAAAACCTGTAAATAGTCCCGGAGTGGTGTTAAAATGTAGTAAACACCAAACAATGATGAAATAAACATGTTTTTTGAGTCTGTGGGTGAAGGGAGCTATCCATTGAGTTGGGCGGTGTACTACAACAGGCAAATCAGTTCAAAACTAACAAAATTAACTTAACATAATGGGAAACTGTTTTACTGGAAATAACCTCTTCTGATAGAGGAAATGATGAATTAGGATTTTCAGTGTAAAATAAAACTATTTTATCTGTTGTTTCCGTGTCTTGGTTACAAAATTAGCTTTGAAAAAAATGTAATACACCATGAAGTCTGCAGAGCAAAAAGCGGTGTATGCAAATAAAACTTTCTAGCTCTGAAAAGGAGAAGCCCCATGTAACATAAGGTCAAAGTTTTCAAATACAGAATGAAGGACAGAGAAAACAGTATTTCTGTAAACCAAGGTGTAACTTGTTTTACACTTAAAACTGAGATGTAACAGGTGAAATAACTGTAAAATATACTTAGGAACTCAACTAACCTTTTTTGACAACTGCAACTACCAATTATCATCATCATCAACCCTCTTTTTCCATTTTCTACCTGGGAGTAGGGTATTGTGGTAGCTCTTACCACCCCTTTTGAATCAGTCCTACTCCTCTATTTTTTCAACAGTCATGCTTGATTGTCACAGATCTTCTCTCATGCAATCTATCTCTTTGCTGAATGTTGTCATTTCATTTTATCTTGTTCCAGTCTCATCTCAAATGTATTCTGCTTTCCTGCACATGACACTGAACCAATCTAATTTTTTCCTTGACCTTCTCTGCAGTTGGGATTACTTTGATGTCTGCTCTGAAGTCCTTTTTTTTGTCTGTTCTACAATGTGCATGTTACCACCCATCTAATAAAACTCTCTCTATCACCTCAACTGTTCTGCCTTCACTGCCTAGGTTTCTGTGCCATACAGCAGTATTGGTCACATCACTTGTTTTGTACACCTTGTTTCAACCTGTTTGGCATTCTTCTGTCACACATTACCTTTGACACTGTTGTGCCAGTTGGCTGCAGCATCTCAGATAATATCTTTGACCTTAGCAGTTGTACTTACTATGGCTGAAGTGACCAGAGATTAACTAGCAGCATGAGTCCTAGAGACTGGACTTGAATGGGTTGGTGGATGATGGCAGCAAACCCATCCTGAGTGGATGGAGATGGACTGGCCTGTCACATCAACAATGCCTTCTTGTGAGTGAATGATCACTGGTGCAAGAGGTCAGGCAGGCTTGTGCTGCTGTATTTGTGTGAGCACTCTTAAGACAAGGAAAGGTCCACGTGGGAAGCCAAAGTGATCTGACTGCCTACAAGGAAGGGGCTAGATAGGATAGACTAACATATGGCCCTCCTACTTAACATCTTACTCTCATCTGGCAGGAGAAAAATGCTTAAGAAGGTCCACACCAGTCAAGAGTAAATTGACCATTGGACTCTTGCTCAGGCTAGGAATTCTTGGCTGTCACCTCTGGAAGGAATGAATAATCCAAGTGGGTACAGAAATGGGAATGACTGGGCAAGTCCCATGTGGAACACTGAGTGATTTACATATGTATGCATGTATGTATTTATTTCATTTGGTTAACCAGCTAAAACACTGGTCAATCAGCCTCAGCCCATATATAAAAAAATGAATGTAAAATGAATGAGAGTATCATACAGTTTTAGTGTTACAGCAATATAGTAATGCAACAAAGAAAAATATTAACTCGTGAGTAGTAGTAGTAATAAAAATGTTAAGATGGTAACCTTTAGTAACAACAGCAGAGAGAGTATGAAAATTAGGGAAACAATGATTAGAGCATATTGGGAGAGCTAGATGACAATGGAGAAAGTGCCAAGAGTATTTGGGTAGAAGAAAGTGGAATGTATAATAATGTATAATATATGTAAAGATGTCTGCAGTAGTGCTGATAGTGAACTTTTCTAATTAACAAAGAGAAATATCAAGGAAACTTGACGGTGGCTTATATAAGAGAATTTAGGTGACTCAGACTGCAATGGAGCATTTACAAGATATCACTGCGGTGGTGGTGCTGCGGTAGCGTTGTCGCCTCACAGTAAGACGTTGTCCTGTTCGATTCTCAGCGAAAGCGTTTTCTGTGTGGAGGCATGTGTGAATGGGCGTACCTTCATTGAAGGTTGTGCGTCAGGGCTGGCAACTCGGAACGTAAAAATCTAATGCCAATCATTAATGGACCGGAGTTCCACTGTGGCGACCCCTAACCGGGAAAAGCCGAAAGATACAACAACTTTGAATAAGTGTTTCTTCAGGTCATGTCTAAAAGAGTTGAGAAAAGAGTTTCCTTGCAAGTAGGCTGTAAGGAACTGTTAGGTTGAGGACAACAAGCTGTGATTTTTGATATGGAGTTAATTTATTGGAGTCTGGAGGGCATTATGTTAAGCATGAGGGATTTAACATTGTAGATGAAGCTGCAAACTAATAGGTGGGTGGCAAATAAGGGGAAAGATTCCAGGTTAATTAGTCTAAACAGAAGAGATCTTAGGAGCAGCTTTATCCAGTGAGAGATTTGGGACTAGTGAGCTTCAGGGTACACTTTACAGTGGTGTTCTGATGTTGGTTGTGGTTTGTAGTGTAGTGAGATTAGATCTAGAGATTGTGGCTGTAAGAGGAAATCTGTATTCCAGTTGCATGAGAGACGTACCCCTTTGCCAGTTGCATTTCTGCCTTCTGAGATATAAAACGTAGGATTTTTTCCATCCCAGAAAAGTTGAGAGCTAGTCATAGACTTAGTTAATTTGATAAGATGCTTGAAATTCATTTGTTGATTCAGCCAGTTAACAAGGTATCAGAACAGATAAATAGTTTCCAGAGGTGTATTGTTATTAATTGCTGGCAGAATGTTAGAGAGCTTGTATTTGGTCCCAGATATGGATTTTTTTGGTGTCTGTGTGTGTGTGTGTGTGTGTGTGTGTGTGTGTGTGTGTGTGTGTGTGTGTGTGTGTGTGTGTGTGTGTGTGTGTGTGTGTATGTGAGTGTGTGCGAGTGTGTGTGTTTAATTATTTGAGAATTGACCATTCTGAGTGTCACAATGTGCTGTTGTAGTAGGATTCTGATAGAGGAGTAGGAATGGTTTGATCTGTAATCACCATATCAACTGCTTAGAGGTATACAGATAATATGCAAAGGTCGTAAGTAAGAAAGTTAATAATCAGGGAGAATAACAAAGGTGAATGTACTGACCCTTGTAGAACTCCTTTTCCAATGGATACAGAAGGAGAGATGGATTGGCCTATACTGACAGTCATTTATTGGCTTGTCAGGAAGCTTTTGAATCATAGCAGGACACGGTTGCTAATTCCAGATGAAGTGAGTGCATCAAATAAAAGGTAATGGTTTACCAGATCAAAAGCTTTAGTAACATTAATAAAGATGGCTCTGGTGAGGTTGCCATTATTCATGTTTGTTAGAATATCATCAGTTAATGTAAAGGCTGCAGTCCGGATGCTTCTATCCATCCACAAACCATATGGTTACAAGTGAATGCATTTATTCACAGAGCTGGTTGTGCAGGGTGAGTAAGATTAATATGGGTCAGAAATTATTTGTGGAGACTGGTTTTGGAGATTTGGGAATAAGCTTTATAACAGCATGTGTTTAGGTGGAGGGCGAAATGCTATGTGTGGATAACAAGGGGTTGATAGAGATGTTCCTTAAATACAGTAATCAAACAGGGGTGAATTCCATCTGACCTGGGTAGAGTATCCTGTTGAATTCTGTTAAGGAGACTGTCAATCTCATTGGTGGAAATTGATATAAAGTTGAAGAAGAGGATGTATGGGGATTAGGTTTTCTAGGTGGCTGGTTGAGGAAGGGAATGGGAGAAGGAGGTAGTTGGGAAAATTCTTTGAAAAAGTGAGTGCACTTTAGGTTTCATAACTTTCACAGTGTAGTGTGGTTTGGTGGTGGTGATTGTGTAGAGATGTTGTTTACTAGCTTCTAAAACTGGTTAGGTCTGATTATTGTTATTGCAGGCTGAAAGCTGACAACAGTGAAGTTCAAATTAATTGACATCAGAGATTTTAAGAAAGGCATAAAGAAGTACTCGATTACCAAAAACTCTGGGAAAAATATATTTGTCAGTGCTATGCATTTATCATTGTAAGGGGTATATATAAGGTTAGTTCAGACACACTTGCAGTTCAGAGGAAGTCTGTGCAGTGAGTAGAATGCAGAAAGGAAATGCTCAGACACTGTAGAATTCTTAACATAGTGTAAGTAGAGATGTAACAACTAATTGGACTACAGAATTTTCATACAAGTCTTTTTTTTTAATATGTCCAAAAAGGTGCTAAACTGTTTAAATTTAAGCTTCCATTCTTGCTTAGAAATTAAATTATGTATATAAAAAACATAATGCAGTTTATTTCCCTGTATTACATTTCATACAGTATATTTTTGAGTGGCTGTCATGCTGTTATTAGTAATATAGACACACAAAAAAAGCATCACTATTGTTCTCAACAGTATCAAGAATCCTAAACCCCAGGATTCAATAAAGCCTACACAGTCATTTTTCACCATGTGTGCATTGAGGCACGATGCGCACATGGCCATGGAAAGTTTTAGATTCAGTAAGCTCAGTGTAGAGGCGCATACCCCTGCACAAATCAGGTAAACACTGAGGTATGCTAATAACAGCATAAACAGTTGAACTGCATGCTAATCAACCAATCCAACACTGTGGACTATTCAATAAGCTATAAAGCATCTGTGTAGAGGCCATGCTGGTTTGTCCTGCATATTCCAAAACTTTTGGAATACAGCTATGGGAAGGAGTATACATGTACAGGACCATGCCAACTGCTGGATTTATAAGCTAAGTGTTTAACTTGGAGTGTACTGTGTAATAATAGGAATGAGTGGCATATCTTTGTATCACACTAATAGAACAACATATCCTTGTTTGTACCATAACAGTAACTCAACTTTGCCCCCTTGATAAAAGAGCAGTCTATCCTTGTCTGTGCCATAACAGTGACTCACCTATGCTCTCCCCACAAATGAACTGGAAAATGACACAATTTGCTAACAAACCCTCTTTGAAATGCTAAAAGTCTTCTCAAAGGAACTGTCCCTGAAACATTTGCACATATTTATCACTCGGCATACCATTTGTATTGGCAGTCATGTATACCTCTGAAATGACTTGGCAAAATATCCTGACACATCTTAAGGCCGATGACAAAGAATGACTTACACACTGCCTGTCTCAGAGTACTGCTCAGATAAATGAAGAATGGCCAACAAACACACAAATGTAAGACAGAACTGTATATTTGGAAGCTATAATCATGACAGGTTGTGTGATCATTATGTGCACTACATCCAAAACTAATACATGTACAAATAACACTTATATGGTTAAATATCATTGTAAATGCTGCTCTGCTGATTGTGTGCATATTGAGTTAAGTTCCTTGCTGCTTTTTGTGAGGCAAAGAGGGATAAGGCACCCACCGTATGTTACGAAGGTGTATTGGAGTGAGAGTCAAAATGCAGACCTAAGTAAAATATCTCATGCGTAATAACATGTTCTATTGTGTATGTCATAGATTGCTTTTCTCATTTCAAGTACCTTTCCCTTTTCCTTCTTTCTTTCTTTTTTTTTTTTTTTTGGCCAGTGTTTGCATGATGAGCTGCATAACGCAAACAGGGGAACAGAGAAAAATGAATGCCATGTTTGGCTGTGCTTATCTGGTTTGTGTAAAGTGCAGTAGTGCACAAACTGGACAACTGGATTACCTGGGAAGCAGACATGACCCAGACAACTGAAAATAGAAAATGGATGCATTCAATTAATACTACTGAGCATCACACAAACCTGGTAAGTTATGTTGTGCTGCGGTTATCAGTAAGACCTTAAGAATGATTAGTAAAATAGGGAATGTCATGTAGCTATTGCTGTGGCAACAGGTGTTAAGCGTAGGGCTGAAGTAGAGCTGGTTCTTGGTTCTAGTATAGGGTGTGCAACCTTTGTTGAACTGCAACACAGACAAGCATTTTCTCAACCTTCTTGTGGCAACAGGTTTTAGTCTAGGACTGCCATACACATGGTCTGGGTTTGAGCACAGCATATTACATACACTTTTACTGTTGTTCCACTTCCCATTGTAGTCACTCTTTCATATAACAATTGACATGGTGTAGTGGATATTAATTATATATATGAGGGCTAAGGCACTAGTACTGTGTCAGTTATGCATTCATTTATCTATGTATCATCACATTTATTCTCAAATGTATGACTATGGGTATATTGTGCACTATAGTCCTGTAAGTATATTTCTGCTATCTGGACTGCTAAGGCCTTCACGTTTGTCTAATGCACATACACAACTGCCTGTACATCCATTGACCTTGAATTTGCTTTGCTTGCTACTGCTGCACTCTGCTTACCATTGTGCAAACACTGTGCTCGAAGGTGTACACTGCCAAGCATTGTGTTTTTGTGATGGTAAGCAGAGAGCAACATTTTCAAAGAGCGTGCACACTCCCAGTAAATGGAATAACTGGAATTGGTGGGAAACCATCACTCTCCATTGTTTTTAATCTGTGGTAGACATGGCAGACATTTCTGGAGAACAAGTCAGATTTAGGGCACAGAGATGTGGTGTCCAGGAGTCCATGATTTTATTGGACTCCTAGTTAAACACCACAGTGTCAGGCTTCTGCAGGGAGACTATTCTGGCTCCCAGTATAAGTAGGAAGCTTTGGATAGTTTGGTCCAGGTTATAACCAGTGCCACCAGTATCCAGTGCACTGGTGACCAATGTAGGCATCACTATAATGACCTATGGCGGAGGAAGAGGGGCACCCTTGATACTTGGATCAAAGAATTTAGGACTGCAGACATCCCCCAACTGTATAAGCATCAACCACAGAGAGTACTTGTAAGACTTAAAAGCTGAATATAGGAAAGACTGGTATTCATAATGGTATTCTGTTCTGTTTTTTCCACAGCTGCCATGAGTCAGGAGGTCAATGAAAGAACTCATGGAACTATATTGGTGAGAATGAGGGAAGCATGTGATATATATGCAGCAGGAGAGTAGGGTTACTGTAGCATTAAAAGTTAAAAATAGCTTTTGCTGATGTATAGTGTTGTATCAAATTAAGCATGTATATTTCAACTGTAAAAGCAAGTATGCAATGCATTAGTCTGTAAAACAAACCAAGAGTAAAATATTAGACTTTTGTCAGAGATTGTGAGTTGAAAACCACACGTCACAACTATCCAATACTGTTAATTCTTCAATTATGTGTATCTTAAAGGTTTAAAGTAAAAACTCTATACCAGTGGCACACATGCCCTTCTGTAAATTGTAATCTGTATAACTGGAGCATGCATATCTGCAATATATGCACATGCCAAGGAGTACTTGTTGCAGTCTGTAGTATAGTGTGCATCTCTTAGGAGCTGGTAGTCTTAAAAGTAAAAGTTCTCTGTTAGGAGGTGGTAGTCTTAAAGTAATGGTTAAGATAATAGTCAAATAATTGTATTAATGCATTGTATGTCACATATGAAGGTACTAATGTTATCTCTTTTTTTTTCTCTCACCCCAACCTTTATTGCTCTTTTTATATTTTATTTTATTTTATCTTTTTTATTTTATTATGTGTTGTCAAAATGTGGCTATGTCTTCCAAGTGTATCACATCACTAAATTATCACACAGCACAGTGGGGTAGGCCTACCCCACAGGATCTGCCTGCCCCCCTTCTATTGGCTCCAGCACCCATCTGGGAGCCAACCTGACAGCACCACCTCTGCTGCCCCTGCACTACCTGCCCCCTCAAGTACTCCTGCTCTGTAGGCCACTTCTGTGGTACCCTCCTGGAGCAGTAGCAGAGATGGTGATTTTATCATCAGCACCAAGATGCCAGGGATGATGCATAGGGTTGTGCATAGCACTGTTGGTGCATGCCTACCCTGGCTGAAGAGGCCGCTGTCCCTGCAGTAGTAGTGGGAAGAAAATGAGATGTGAAGTACTCCAGCCAGCAGCAGGGTGAGGTAACAGTGATGACAGTCCAGTGGGTGAGGACTCAATTCTCAGTGGCACACAGTTTGATGACCATGGAATCTGGATGTCTCCACCCTCACCTCAATCATGGTGCCCCCAAACCTTTTGGTCCATTATGGTCCTTATCTTTTGCCTTGTTTGTCTTGTCTGTCTGCAATTGCTTCCTCACCTACCCAACTTCCCTGTCCCAGACATACCTACATACTTTCATCAATATTCCTCTCAGAAAAAAAAAATCATCCCATAAATAGCTCTCCATTTTGCAAAATGTCTTCTTGACACTTGCAATTCGATCCAATTGGCTATACAACATGATTGTGTTGTGGTCACCATTCTCTCTGGAAGTGACAGTCCAAATTCAGTTAATATTTTCCACATGTTCAGTTTAAACTATTAAAGAAATAGATAGCTATGGTTCATTCCTACCTCCCTCCTGCACATTCCTGCCCTGCTTTCCCTTTTTTCTTGCCCCTGCTTGCTCCCGATTTTACTGCTGTCCTATCTTCTGCATTTCTTTTCTTTCGTACCTTATTATCACAGTGCAAGACACAAACAGAGTATACAAAAACAAAAATAGTTGTATACAGTACAGCAACAAAATAGAGACAATACATTTGATTTACAGTTATAATGTAAGTGATTTTATTATTTACAGTATGAGCAATTGAGGAAGGCATTCATCTAATGGTCATTTGTTAAAGGTGAAGTCTTAATAAGAAAGATGGTACTACAGCGTGAGTTGCAAGTATGAACCAATATAATGGGAGGAAGAACATTTGATGTCATTAAACCTTGTTGTTTTAGGGTTTTTTTTTAAATAATTGAAGTGTCTCTTACAAAACAAAACCTGCAACCATTGTTGAGGAAATGCCGAATTAGGGATTTCAGTACAAAACTAAATTATTTTATATGCTGACTTTTTGCCTTGATTAGAAAAATGAGTTCCTATATCAAATTTATCATGCACTTATCCTGACTATGACCTGGGATTTTATGTTATATTCAGTTATTATATTTAAGTAATGTGCTATTGTTTTTTTTTGAATACTCTGCAAATTTCTCTTTTCACTTCTTTTATTCTCAGTTAACTAATGTAGGTTTTCTTTGTGTATTTTGGCTACATGATAGACAATTTCAATGAACACTGTATGATGAAAAGCTAATTGAAGTTACATGCTTTGATCTAAAGTTAGGAAGCTAACTACATTATTTGAGTTCAAGCGAGGTGAGTGTGGCAGCCATGGAGAGGGAGTGGGAGGGGTGGGTGTGTTGATTAGGGCAATGATCAGGAAGGGGATTTAGGGTTAGGAAATAGGTGGGGAGCTTAAGTTTTATGGAGCAGGAGGGGAATTTAGGGTTAGGGAGTGGCAGGGGAGTTTAGGTTTAAGGAACAATCTTGTAATTTAGGTTTAGGGAATGATTGGGGACTTTGTAGGTTAAGGAAGGAAAGTAGAGTTTTAATTTTAGAGACCAATCAGGTCCTTTAGGTCTAGGGAGGAGCAGTAGAGTTTCAGGGTAACAGACTGAGGACTTGTGTTAAGAATTGGTTAGGAGTTTTAGGGTTAGCATTTTGGTCTGGTAGGGCAATTCGGTTTCATAGCATCAGGGGCTGGAAGGGCTAAGTAGTTAAGTTAAGGAGAATCAGGCTAGTGGGAGTTAAATCACTTGCCTTTCTGAGTAAGTGACAGTGAGCAAGTGTGTTGTGAGTTATTAGATATGAGCAATTGTAGTATACCCTAG
The DNA here is from genome assembly GCF_019279795.1 of Protopterus annectens. NCBI lineage: Eukaryota > Metazoa > Chordata > Ceratodontiformes > Protopteridae > Protopterus > Protopterus annectens. The sequence goes on from NC_056746.1 coordinate 1,212,269,891, forward strand.
ATCTCACTTGGCAGTGGTGCGTAACTCAGGCATGAGTGTGCTTTAATTACAGTGCGGAAGGGTGTAGAATGAAGAAGGGAAAAATCTGTATATTGATGGAGATTACATCATAGTACCTTTAGAAATGTAAAGACTGAGTGGAATAAGGAGCATTTCACATCCATTGTTTTGTGAGTTTGTATGTTCAATAAATGTATTAAACTATTTAGATTTAAGTCAATATGCTAATTCAAGTTTCAATTGAGTATGTAAGCAGACAGTGAAGCTTGATTCTGAGTGGCAACATTTATATAAGATATTTAGATACACTGGTACTGGGAATAACAGAAAATATAAAAATGCTGCTATCAAAGCCATCATAGGAGGATCAAAACTAAGAACTTAGTTTTCTACTTAACACCATGCATTTTTTGTTTACAGAGAAGCTGCTTTAATCTCTATGTAGGATACATTTAGTTGCAGAATGGGGAGAGTAAAGCCTCACATGTCCAGATAAGATCAATATCCCCTCCTCCTTTGCTTTGTGTAACATTATTTACGCACACGTGCTAACTTTGTTGTTTTTTTTTTTTTTTTCAAAATTTAAAACCATATGAATATTGTAAAATGATGCAGTTCCAATTTCTGCTAACTGTAAAAAGTATTTCAGCTTCTATTCCTACAGTTGTCCCTCTCATACATTTGCTTTACTCATGTCATTTCTGTCTCATTTTAATCCCTTTGATGAGATTTACACTGCAGTGCTGCATCAAACAAAACATTTTTGTGCCAGCCCTCTTTCTATAAAATAGTACTGTTTCAGTTCTACTTTGCAATGTCCCCCTAACAGTTGACACCCATATTCCTTCATTTTAGTTGCCCATCTCAGTTGTCTTCCTACCATTTGGTGTGTCCACATTATATACCACATTATATACCAGTTTCCTTTCTCTCTTGTATTGTACACATCTCCAGAAGCCTAGGTTTTACCTCATACTTTAGCTCCTTTACTCTCTCCTCATTTTGTTCACCCTCGCTTGCGTACTTTCTGTTTTCCTTTGCCTCTGTGGCTCTAGGTATTGTACATTGTACTCCAGAGGTGATCCTACCATTATTTTGTATGGTGTAAAGATGACACCGTCCCTGGAACCCATTCATTCTCCTTTGTACAACATCCTAGTCTTCACCACTGTATTTTCTTATTGTATAATATGATTCACACTGGAACATGAATCCTTAATCCTAAATCTTTTTCTTCCTATGTATTTTTTAAGATCACGCAGCAAAAATATGTTTTCTGTATATAACACAGTACTTTTTGCATTAAATACAAATTTCTTTTACATTGCATTTATATTGCTACAAAATAATTCCAGCATACTAGACAGGTTACTTAAGTAAGTGTCTAAATGCATCTCAATGAAAGAAAAATAACAACTAAAATACATTACTATTAATACTGGTCAAAAAACTCGCAGATGACATAAAAAGGGTCAGAGTAGGCTGCACTTACTATGAAGACTGAGATCTTTTGGTGTCAGCAACAAATTGTTGAATTGGCTCTATGAGGCTGTAGTGGCCAGTACTATCTTCTTTGCAGTAACATGCCAGGGTAGTAGCATAAAGAAGGCTGAGGCAAACAGACACTGGTAAGGAAGGCTAGCTCAGTAGTTGGAGAAGAACTGGACACCCTCAAAATATTGGCTGAGGGAAGAATGTTAGTGTGAGTAAAGTCCATCATGGAAAATATTGACCACCCACTCAACAGAATTGTGGCTGCACAGAGAAGTTCTTTTAGCAGGAGACTGACAAGCATAAAGTGCTCCACTGAACGTCATAGGAAATCCTTCCTGCCCACAGTCATCAGACTCTATAATGCCTCTTACCATGTTAGCACCACCCCCACTACAGAAGAAGACCACATATTGTAATTTTAAACTCTCATCCATGTTTCTTTTCTTTCCTCCATCCTGTTTATCTCCCTTTTATCTCTCTCAGTGCAATATTAATCACCAGTGCAATTATCTTTTGTGAAATATGTTATATCTTAGCTAAAGTATTGTAATGTGCAATACCCTATATCCTAGTGTGAGTGGAAATTAACACCAAAGGCTCCCCTTTCGTGTCACTACTATATGTGGTATCAAACTAATCTAATACATTGGCTATGGTCAACAGGGTACATATGTCAGGCATTGCTGTTATATATCACGGAACTCTGACTAACACAGCATAAAACTTTTATTAAATACATTTTTAAAAAATTACAAATTATAGCACTTTCAAAGTGTTTCAATACTTTGTCAGACCTAAGAGCAATTAAAACTCGTGTCTATTTAAATAACAGGAATAAAACTTTACAACCAATGAAGACAATCCATTAAGCAGAATATTTCACATATCTTCCAATCAAAAGCACACACCTATACTCATTCATAAAACAAACCAATGAGGTTACTCAAACCAGTTACCAATCAAAAAGTATAAGTCCAAAAACTTAACCTAGCATAGGTAATAGAGCTGAATCGGTTATACTCTCATTCCACTGGTGGAAAGTAAAATAGTATACCCAATGAAAGCGTTTACTAATCATCCAATCAACTAACAAGACCAACACATGCTTTCCTACACTTCATAAGAATGAACTAATCCAATAATCAAACTAAACTTCCTATCAAAAACAAGAAATATTGTCTCTAGCCAATCACTTTAATGTAGTAGCAGACAAGTCTTGACCTATCATGGATAACAGAACTAACAGAATATACTTACATTATATTTGTGGAAGATAAATGCATATGTCCAAAGGTCTATATTATGTGATAGAAAAATCTCTCCTTCGAACACATAATAATCGACACATATCCAGCGAACACTGTAAACCGCAAATGGCCACGTCTTCGAATTTTTTCCTCGAGAAAAATTCACGTGGTCCGTAAAATAAAATAAAACTTTAAAACAACTAAATATACCATCTCCAAGATTGCTCTACATTGAAGAAAAGGGAATTCTAGATAACGGCCAACTGAATTTTTTCCCCGAGGAAAAATTTTGATGACATGGTTGTTCTCGGTTTACAGCATTCACTGTATATGTGTCAGTGTTTGAAGAAGATATTCTTCGATCACATAATATAGACCCATATCCAATAGAAACATTTGATAAAAATAACATACACCTGCCTACACTACATAAGAACTGACTGATGCAATATTCAAACTGAACTTCCTATCAAAAACTAGCAGCAGATAAGACTTCAAAATGAGCTTAAGTGATAAACGATCACTGAGCACAGGCAGCCTGTCGGCTTGAAAGTCTATTATCATAGGTTCATAGGTTCATAGGTAGGTACTAGGCTATCTGCCCAAGGGCCTACATAAGCCTAGCCAGCAAGGTTCCATAGCTTACGCCACTCAATAAAGTTATCCATCTAAGTTCACTTTTTTCAATTTTATTGTTAAAGTTACTTCCCCTTGCACTGTCATTTAAAATTTCTAATACTAAGAACTTAAATAAGCAATCGTGGTACACCCTGGCTCTGACTTGGTAATGGGGCATACTAGAGGTAACCAAGGCATGAATGTGATTTAATTACAATGTGGAAGGCTATGGAATGAAAAAAGGAAACATCTGTATATCTGAATATTGGATCAGTATATTTATTCCTGTCATTATGTGATTGTGGTTTGATGAAGCAACAAAATGTAGTGAATGCACTTACCTTATTATATTTTTTTTAATAAAAGTTTTATGTGGTGTTAGTCAGAGTTTCATGTTTTTTTCACTATTTATTTGATAACTCCAACTTTTACTCAATTGGTGGCCTCTTATTTTCTCTGCTGTTATTATATATGTGGGTAATATAAGTGAGTATAGTATCTCATATCTAATTTTCTAGCATATGTGTTCGGTCAACATTGTGTCTATGTATATCTGTGCAGTTGTAACATAAGCAATTTCCTGTGGGATCATTAAAGTATTTCTGATTCTGATTAGTAGTAGCTGCATTGCTAAGATCACCAGATGTAATCCACCTAAACTGTAATAGATTGCTGCACAAAATATTTCAAACAACACTACTGAAAAAATAGTAAAAACAAATCTGGAAAAATACAGACACTAGTGAAAAGTTGGCTGGTCTGAGAAGCCACTGTAATAAAGAAATTAGGCTGTCATCTACATCTGTCTAGCTACTTTGTCAGATAATCCACGGATAGACTTTCAGAAAAGCATTTATCTGCACACTCATGAAACTAAGCCCTGTAATAATTCAGAGCTGGATTGTGATTATATGGGCAAGTGCCTGCATAGCCAGCTGGAGTTTTGTAAGAAATTATATGTCCTTTGAATATCAAATTGATTTATACAAGATGCTTGTATTACAAATGTATTAGAACTTATGTCATTTGTATATCAAACTGATTTGTACAGATGCTGTGCTGAAAATGTATTTGTGAGGTTTGCTTGTGTTAAAATGTATCAACAGTGCACCCTGCTGAAATGAAAAGAAATGTATATGTATTACTGTAACTAAATTAAATGTATATGTTTTAATCAATGAGACTAGGACAGCAAAAGGTTAACCAGCTGGCTTATATTAAGAAAAATAAAGGAAATGTAAAGGAGTTGTTAAACCATTAAAACTGCACCCCACCATGCTGAATAGGGCTGGACATGTTATGTCAGGGAGAAGCGCTTGTCCATTAGCTCAGTAAAAGAGGGGAAGCACAAGGGCACTGACATAAACATCTAGATGTGTATTGTGACCGTCTATGCTAAATCCCTGTCTCAGCTTCAAAGGGGAATACTGCAAGAACTTAGAGTCAGGTGACCAGATGAGGTCATTCTGCCAGCCCTCTTGGAAATTATATTTTAGATATTACAAAGAGAAATGTCAGAGTATTGAGTATTCTGTTTGGGAAGCCTGCCTAGAAAGACCCTCACCAACAGCCTCTTGCCATGTGGTAGTAAGTAACTTAATTAGGTAACAGCAATTTTTTTAGATTCAGTCAGGAATATAGTGATGCTTAGATCAGAGAGTGTTTTTCTTTATTTGTATGAGTCTATCCATCAATGTTAATTTCAATATTTTCTGTGATTTGAATTCTGTAGTTTGCTGTAAATATTATATAATATTTTCGTGTTCTTTTATTACTTATTATTAAATGTATTTAAAACTTTTATTGTGGTTGGTCCTTGTAGAAAGTATCTAACCTTTGAAAGTACTTATATTTATTTTGTGACATTGTGTGGGCTACTCCAAAAGGGCTAGCCATCTTGGTGAACTACTTTCACTTGTATTAGTATTAATATTGCACTGTATAATTGGATACTCTTTGTAAGAGCCTTATAGTAACTGACTGGTGGCAGTGAATCTACCTTATAGTCTGGGCAAAGCTAGAAGAGCAGGTAATCTGCTTTAGCCTTTCCCAGGTGTGTGTGTGTGTGTGTGTGTGTGTGTGTGTGTGTGTGTGTGTGTGTGTGTGTGTGTGTGTGTGTGTGTATGAAAATTAAATCTTAAAGAGTGTGTGTCACCTACTTGAGGCAGGGACATGAAGCACTGAGTTCACAGAGAGCGTGCTGTTGGACTTGGCTTGGCTATTCAGTTGAGGGCCTAACCCTACAGCTGTACCAGTGGGGAGTCTTATTGGGGACCTGGAGGGATACAGATATAGAAACATCCAGACTCTGAGCTGAGTGTGTTCCCTGTGTGCCCTTAAAAGAAATTGTACTTGATGCAGAGAGGTCTGCATCTGGAAATATTGAGTGTATCCATTTGTAATATAAGTGCAAATCCCTCTCCAGTCTCTTTAAAGGTGGGACCATCACATGCTCTCACTCTGGTGAGCAATGATGTGGATATTGAACTCCAGTAGCCTGTAAGCAGTGGTCAATAAAGAAGGTGTTTGTACTCCAAGCAGCCACATGGTAGACATTCAGTTTCATATCACAAAAAAGCTTTATTTATTTATTTTTGTTAGCTTATATAGTCAGGGAGAGTAGGCAAGGATGTCAGCAGAGGATTATGGCAAGCTGACAAGGAACCAGTTGGCTGAGATATGCCAAGCCAAAGGACTGGTGCATGCCAACCTGACTAAAGGGGAAATGATTGCAACTTTAATCACAGCTGCATCACAGAGCAGCAACCATGATGACTACAAGTCTGTTGATGGGGACTTGCAGCTCTCAGAAAAAGAACAGTTCAACTTTTCCTCAGAAGGCTTAAAAATCCATCTGGAGTTAAAAAGCTTGAACTGGAGTCCAAGCATTTGGAATTAGAATCAGCAGAGACACTGCAGCATTTGGAGGTCAAAGTAGAATCAGCAGAGAGACTGCAGCATTTGGAAGCCAAAGAAAATAAGAGCAGAGGCAACATGAAAAGGAAATGCTGACTCTTCACCAGCATCAGGGATGTGATGAGGAAGGGAGTAACCATACCCCAGAAGCACTAAAGGTCAGTAAACTTTTTCCTTAGTACCAAGAAGGTGATAATTGTGATAGTTTTATTCATATATTTGAAAGAGTATGCAAACAGTATAATGCTGATGGAAGGCTCTGGGTACAGTTACTCATCCTCTTACCCCATGGTAAAGCTGTAACTGCTGTCTTTAAATTGTCTGATACTGATCGTTTAGATTATGCTAAAGTTAAGCAATGTTTATTGCAATGTTTTAAGTTAACACCTGAACTTTACAGAAAAAAGGTTTTGTGATCATTGATGCAAGGCAGATGAAAGTATATGTGATTATATTGCTGAACTAAGCACATATTTTCATAGGTGGGCGAGTGAGTGTCAGGGCACAACTTTTCAAGAGCTGGCAGACCTTTTGTTGAGGGAACAAGCCCTTAGCACTTTGCCTGAGGACATGAGGATCTGGTTGGCAGACAGGGAATGCAACTCTTCAGATGAACTGAAGAAAAAAGGGCATCTATACCTAGCAAACAGGGTATCACTGCACAGGAAAGGGATACCTAGTGCTGCAGATGGATGTAAGGGAACCCATGGTGGGCAGCCTAAGCAGCCCCAGCAGAGTCTGCCAGTAACAGGAGAAGCCACTAGTTCAGGTACATGTCCAGGATCAAGGGGTAAATGTTTTAAATGTAACCAGTGGGACCATGTAGCATATGAATGTCCACAGAGGCTAGGTGGAGAACAAAAGTTGGGGCAGCCAGTAAGTGGGAATAATAGAATGCCAGTGGTAAGTTGTCTGGAGACAACAGGGGTGCTAAACTACCAGCAGAGTTTATATCCAATCTTAGTGGATGGAAAAAAGGCCACTGCCAAGAGAGACACAGCCTCTGATATAACCATTGTGAAGCCTGCAATGGTTAAAGTGGAACAGTACTTGCTTGGGCAGTTCACTCCAGTCAGAGCTTTAGGAGGGATCCCACTCCAAATGCCTTTGGCTAGGGTTCACCTTGACTGGGAGGGTGGAAAAGGAAGCAAGCAAATAGGTGTGTTTGAGGATATCCCTGCAGGTGTCTTGATAAGGAATGATTTTGATAATGCATTACCTTGTGTGCATGCAGTGACACATAGTCAGGCTTGGGGACAGTCACATGGGTCTGGTAGCCTAGGGGAGACCCAGACAGACTGCACACCTGAAGCCAGGACTGGTAATGTGGCTACATCAGGGAGGTAAGTAGCAGTGAGACTGAAGGTGAGCCACAGCTGCTGGTGGGGTATTGATGTTCCCTTGACAGAGTGACTGCAAGCGCAGAGGTGAGTAGTTGTACCCAGGCTGACAGTGAGGCACCACTCTCAGAGGATACCAGACATTCTGTGGAAAGGCAGCTGGGAAGAGTTACAAAGAGAGAGTTGAGATAGGCTCAGCTCTCAGACCCTACTCTACAAGGCTTGAGGGAGGTAGCTAGGGAGGCACCTGATTCTCAAGGAAAAGGGGATTTTGTATACTGAAACAAAGGGTTACTGTATCGAGACTGGACCCCTGAGGGAACCTAGAAAGTGAGGTAATGCAGCAGTTGGCAGTACCCAGTGCCTACCATCTGGCACTTCTAGCCATGGCCCATAACATTCTTTTGTATGGGCATAAAGTGTACCAAGAGATGTACTATGCAGAACTTTTATTGGCCTGGGATTGCCAGGGATGTAACAGGGTACTGCAGGACCTGTGAGCAGTGCCAAAAAATCAGGCAAGGCAGGAGAAAAGGTCAAAGCTCCTTTGATGCCTTTGCCTGTGATAGAGGAGCTATTTCAGGGGGTAGCTATGGATATTGTGGGGTCTCTGAGTACTCCAAGTTCCACAGGGAAGAAGTATATCCTAGTGGTAGTAGATTATGCTGCTAAATACCCTACCACAGTGGCTCTGTCCTACATCAAGGCAAAGAATGTGGAAAATGCTTTGCTAGAGATTTCCAGCAGGGTAGGTTTCCCAAGAGAAATACTGACAGAGATGCCGATTTCATGTCAGACTTCCTAGCTTGTCTGTGGGAGCACTGTGGGGTGAAGCACTTAAAGACAACCCCCTACCACACCCAGACTAATGGTCTTGTGGAGAGGTTAAATTCTGCACTGACAACCATGCTACAAGCATTTGCAGACCAGTTTAAGGGAGACTGGGACAAATATGTGCCCCATCTATTGTTTGCATACAGGGAGGTGCCTCTGGAATCCACAGGTTTTTCATCCTTTGAGTTGTTGTATGGATATAGGATGAGGGGACATTTAGATTCAATTCATGATGACTGAGAGGGTGAGTGTGAATGCTACAAGGAGTCTCTTGTGGCATTTGCCCTAAACCTCAGGACAAAGTTTATGGAGCTCATGTTCCCTCTGTGCTCTTAAGGCAAATCATGGCTGATGCAGAGAGGTCTGCATCTGTAAATACTGAGTGTATGCATTTGTATTCCAAGTGCACCTCCCTCTCCAGTGTCAGTGGTAAGGATTCAGGCTCGTTGATTACTAGCCCAGCTTGGGGATGACACACTTTGGTAGCAGTGTTGGGCATCACATGGATCATGATCAAATGGGGCCCTAATGGGAGTAATGGACCAGTACTCCACAACCATTTCAATGCCCCGTACTCCCCAAATCACCATAAACACTATTCAAAACTGTCAGTGTGCATCCTATTTTCTTCTTTACTTTTGAAATGATTGCAGAGATATGTATTTAATTTAAATTATTCAATTTAAAATGCTTAAGTTATTTATCCTTTTTTGAGGCCCACTAGATTAGTAGCCTATTTTTAAAGGGACTCAGTGTAATACTTATACTACTAAGGACAATTTGGTCAGAGCATTGGCTGCTTTTTAAGGGAGACCTGATGTGGTATTTATATTGCGAAGGGAAATATGGCTAGGGCATGGGGGAACCTCCCCTGTTCTTGGAAAGTAAAAATGTTAACAATAAAAGAGAAGAAGGAGATGGACAATGAGATTTCTTTATATGAGCTAGACAAAGTATTAGGACAAGTGCATATGGATTCAGCTGTAGGACTAGACGAAATAGGGTATGAAATGCATAACATTTTAAGGGATTGGCAAAAAAATGTTTAAACTGAATAGTTAAATGAAAGTTTTATGTATACAGAATTATGTAGTGAAATAATTAAATTCATATGGAAGAAGGAGAATAGAAGACAATTAAAAAACTGGAGACAGATAGTATTAAATAATGATGATCATAAGATCTTTAAGAAAAAAAGTACAAAAGAGATTTGAAACTAAACTAGAAAGTAAAAAAAGTTAACAATAAAACAGAATAAGGAGTTGCAAAATGAGATTTCTTCATGTGAGCTAGACAAAGTATTATGCCAAGTAAATATAGATTCAGCAACAGGACCAGATGGAGTAGGGTATGAAATGCATAAAAATGTAAGGGATTGGCAAAAAAAAAAAGATTTTAAATGTATGGTTAAATGAAGGTTTTATGTATAAAGAATTATGGAGTGGAATAGTTAATAAACTAGAGACGTAATTTAAGAAAAAAATACAAAAGAAGTTTGAAACTAAAATGGAAAATATGGAGGATAGTCTATATGGTAAAAAGGGGAAGGGTTGTCAAGAATTTTTAATGATATTGTGGATGATAGTATGAAAAGGAAAAAATAAGTTAGCATCATGATAGAAGACTTTAATAAAGCACTTGATACAACTGGACATGAAATTTTATGCATAACAATTAAAGAATATAATTAAGAAGGTTATGAAATGATGTATGTCAGCATATAGTAATAAAAAAGTAAAAATATTTGTAAATGGCTATTCAAGCCATTAGGTACATATAAAGAGTGGTGTAAGACAGAGAAACCCAATGAGTTGTGCACTCTTTGCATTTGTTATAAATGTGATAGTATGTGAAATAAATTACAAAATTAAGGCAGTGGGGTACATAACACCTGAAGGGTTAAGAATTCCAGTCCTGTTAACATATGCAGATGATATTGTTATAATTGCAAAAAAAAATTTGGATAAAAGATGTAATAATTTACACAAATAAGTGTCTAGAGGTGATAGGGATGGCTTTAAATAAAGAGTAAAGTAAAGGTTTAGGTGATATAGTAATGATAGGTGGTATATATTTTGCAATTAATTAAATTTCTTTCTTAGGTGTAAATTTGGGAATAAAGATGTAAGTAGAATTCAGTGGGGAAAAACAATAGAAGAAATAAAATAAAACCCTCTTTAATATGGAACACATAAATTATCATTCAGAAAAAAGGCTTACTCGATAAATTACATAAGGATGGGAGAAGTGGCATACTTAGCAAGTGTATTTATGTTGCCAACAGTACTTGAAAAAGAATTATTGCAGATAATTGTTTTTCATTTATATGGGGATTCTAGATTAAATTCAGCAAAAAGAAAAGTTTTGTATGTAAATAAAAAGGAAGGCGGTTTAGGGTAAATTAACCCTGTGGTATATGCTGCTTCATTAAATTCATAGAAAGTGTTAAAGTGTATGAATGAAAAATATTATAGACTAATAAAATTATATATATATATATATATATATATATATATATATATATATATATATATATATATATGATACATTTGGGGACATGATAAAAAAGGGTAAAAGGGAAAGAGAGTGTATAAATAAAAAATAAAATGTTACCAAGAAAAAATATTTTTGTGCAAAATAAAAAATTGACGATACAGAAAAAGGAAGAAGAGAAGGGTATAATAATGTATTGGTAAACCATTATCATGTAAAACTATAGGAAAATCTAAAAGATGAAAACAGGAAAGCTATAACAATAAGAAGCAATGGAGAAATCAGAAAAGAGAGTGTCAAGATTATTTATGGAGACTGGCAACAGACAAATTACCAGTAAAGGAAATATGCCATATAAAAGTAAAAGTGACAGAATATGTTTTATATTGTCAAGAAGAAGAAACTACTGAACATGTATTTTTGAAATGTAAAAGAGTAAAAATTTTATGGGCAAAACTATGTAAAAACGTTTTTGAAGATATAAAAGAAGTGGATAAAATAAACATCAGATTAGATGTGGATATTATAAGAACAGAAGTAAAGAATATAATAAAATAATAGATAAAACTTATGTTATGTCACATGGATTATATGGAATGAAGGAATGCATTAAATTATGTTTAATGGTGAATGGATTTTAGAAACAATATTAAGGAAACTCAGATGGTGGCTATGGAAAAAGGAGTGGGAGTCTAATAGGGATGAAAATTTAGTATGATTGTAAGTAAAGTTATGAATATATGTAGACAGATTTGTACATTTGTAAATATGTTGTAAATAAGTTCATTTTTGTATATAAATAAAGGACCCCTATTCTTTTCAATAGGTGCCCTAAGAGCTTTTATATCCTCCAGAGGTACCAACAACCCAGGAACCCCCTTATTCTGCACAACAGTGTCAGCAATCTTCCTGCTTTGGGAATAAAAAACACAGCCTTATACCCTAAAGGCAAGTGTGCTACCAAACTGTTTTCAAATTTCATAGCACAAACACTGATATCCAGCTGTAAAACAAAACAAAATAGTTGCTCATTGAAAATAGCCTTAGCAAGAGCAAAAGTAAATTTATCTTCCCGTGAAACTTACATTCAATGAAAATGTAATAAACCCCACATTTATTAAAAATGCACCTGGCTAGTGGTGAATTAAGTGACTTTGGTCTCCAGGCTTTCTTTTCAAACAACAGGCCCCCTCATACATTTTGAGGACCATGCATAAATGCATGCATTGTTTAATTTACCTTCCTGATTATTTTAAATTTACTTTGCATTAATGGAGCTTTTCTCCCCAGGACTCCATTGAAAATGGGCTCCTCGTGGCCCAGTGGACCATCCTGGTAAACAAACTACACTAAATAAATAAATAAATAAATAAATACATTTATTGACACAGCAACATTTGTTGGAATACATTTTAAATTTGTAGTTTTCAACATTTTTCCAGTAATCAATGAAAGAAAATGCATCAGCCAATAAAGGCAAACATTTCAACCATAAGAATCCACTCTTCCGGCTGTTCACTGTTTTGACAATTCAACGTTTAGGGGTCGATATAACAGCTTTTGATCATTTGATCATTTATTGTTATAATATAGACCCGTAGATAATTATATATTTATATATAATACTGAGAACTTAGTATATCTAGCCAACTCTAGACTGTGCAATAGTTTTTATGTAGGCAAAACAAATGGACTTTTGAAAGAACTTGTTTTACACCATTTGTGTGATATAAGAAATGTTACTTCATCTAATGCTTTGTACAAACATGTTTCATATAATGTTGGACCTTTCTTTGTATTTATGGTCATGCAGGTGATTGAAGATAATAAAAGAGATGGGGACTTGTTGAATGTGACAGAAATAGCTGAAATGAAGTGGATTGCACTTTGCAAGCTGATAAAACTCCAGGTCTTAATGGGATGTACCTTTAAGACATTCCTTGAAGGCACGGAGATTGCATTATTGAGTTTTATTACATCTGTTCGCCTATTCGCTAATGATTATTTTAAAAATGGAGTACTTTTTCCTTTGTGATTAGATCTGAAGAAGCACATAAGTGTGAAAGCACTAATCTCTCTTTTTATGTGTTGTTTTTATGCCAAACATAATTAAAGTGTATGATTTTAGCTATGGTTGTTGGACTGGTACTTATTTGGTGGATAATTCTTTTCAAGGACTGACCTTTAGCTGCCTGCCTTACTCTTCTATTGATTTTAGTTCAAAGGTTGATAGGCTAATAGGTAACTACTAGGCTAGCTGCCCTTGATGGCCATTTTAAGCCTAGCCGGTCTCATTTTATGTGCTCAAAATAACTTATCCCATTTGGCTATAGATTGGCCTTATGCAGCCTGTGGTTGATAATTATATATTACCCTTAATGAGAGTAACTGGGATCATATCATAGATAATTTAAGGGGACCCATGCATAGGATTAAACATTTAGGAACTGCATCTGTATATTAATTTTGCAAAGGGCGGGGGGGAGTCTTGAAGTAAATTTTCTGTTTCACATACCTAGATCTAAATTGCACTAGAAAATGGATAGGGATGAACTTTGTTTTATGTGTATGGGTAGTCTGTTCTATGGCAGCAGTATCCTCTGCAAAATATATCTATCCCTCTGAACTGTTCTGTTGATGTTGCAGAAAAGGTTTATATCCCCAGACTGAGTTTTTCTGATGCCATTTGACTTGCTGATGTGCAGTAAATCCACCAGTAATGGGTCTTAGAATACCTTGTATGCCAAACACAGGTCACCTCTTAGCAGTCTGTAGGATACCAAATATATTGACAGGGCCTTGAGTTAATCCATGTAGGACATGTTGTTTGGGCCTTGTATCCTTTTAGTAAGATACCTCTGTGTACAGTCCAGTTTTTACATGTGTCTGGACAAATGCATGTCAAAGTATCATGCAAAGACAAACTAATGACTCTTTAACTTTATTATATCAGCAGGGTCAGTTATTTATATTTACATCCATCCACATCTTTCTCATTTGTCTGTGTCAAAAAAAATTAATAACAATAATGACCAAAGTCCCATATTTCAAATTAGTTTCACACAAACACACAATAGCAAAACTATTTCTACTTAGTAGACATATACATGAATACTAATCCTGCAAAGCCAGATTAGGCTGTTTAAAAATGACCAGGTAAGAACTTAAGGTACAATCATTGACAGAGAGCTCCCCACCCCCACCAGAAGCTATAGGCACTTTGTTGACAGTGTAAAATCCTTATTGTTATGTTGCAGGCAGAAACAAGAGCAATGTCGAGGAAAGATACCCAGACAGTTCCAATAGTAGTAGGAGCAACAGGTCTTATAAAAAAGAATCTGCAATTGTATTTAGATATGTTACCAATACATGTAACTCTGTTTGAATTGCAGAAGGAGTCACTACTGGGCACATTGTGTGTGCTGAGAAGAGCACTTCACGTTGACATCAAAGATTGAACAATGCTAATTTTAAGAACTTTAATCATACTTTGACTTAGGAACGGGGTCCATTCCCGTCTTGGGATTAGAAATCCAAAAGATTTGGAAAAATTAAATTATGAACAAATAAATTACATGCATGTTATTGGTAACTTTGGATGAACTACATTAAACTGTATAAAGATCACCATCATCACTCCATAAGATCCAGAGACGTGTATCACAGTTTAAGAAATTTTAACCACATGATAACATGTGCTAATTTAAATGCACAATCTCTGTAGGAGAAAAAGTCATCTGAAGAATTCTTTATTAAAGAGAATGATTACTAATACAGAAGTTGCTGCTGGCAAGCAACTTTGCATTTAAGTGTTTGCAGGACAACTATGTCTCGTTTTTGATCTCCCTGTGTGATCTGTGTTATCAAGAATAGCTATCTATTCTGACATCACTCAATACAGGTCTGACCTAAGGGAATGGATAATAATGCTGTATTGTTGCAGCATACATCTCCAGAGTCAACAAACCTTTATAGTGGAAAAATGGAGCCCTATACAGGGCAATAAATCAGGCCCCTGCCACTTATATCAATATCCCATTACTTGGCCATTTCTCTCCAATGACCATAAACCATGTTCATACCTGTCAGTGTACATACTATTTTCTTCCTTACTCTTGCAATTATCACAAAGATTTGAATTTAATTTAAAGCTTTACTTTAAAGCTATTATTTTAAATTTTACACACACACACACACACACACACACACACACACACACACACACACACACACACACACACACAGAAAAAAACACTGACAGACAACTTCCAAACAAAACAAAACACTCTTACATTGTAAACAGACTTGGCATGTAAAACAGTAAACTTGTATTCCTCTGAAACTTAAATTTAGTGAAAATATATCTGTAACCCATTAAACAACAAGAGACAGGCTGGAATTCATACTCAAAAGGCACATAGTGAAGTACTAATTAATGTCTATGTGAAGGGTGCTTGAATTCAAAAGACAAAATGTATCACACATTTGCTAACAGCCTGGGACAGCCCACTGGGCATGTGTCCCTTTTTAGGAGCATACCAGGAATACTGTCTGGTGAAGTAATTTGGCAGAGTCACACAGAAAACAAATGAAGGCCGGGGATTCAATGTACTGTAGGAAGCAGACCATTATTAGCTCATAACCTTTCTCATCTGCTAGACAAACCCTTGCCAGGCAAACCCAGTACATTTCATACTCATGTGCCTGCAAATGGCTAGCTAAATTAAAAATGTATGCATAGTCAAAATATTAACATTAAAGTCAGACTTCATGCTATCTATTTTATCCATAGCTAAATAATAAATACACTGTCAATATTAAGGAAACTAATGATCACATCCAAAGAGCATGGTTCATGTGAATCATGCTCCCTTTACTACAGTTTACTTTCTTTATATCATAACTACTGTGTCTTACAGGTGCTAGTTACTAGGCTTGCAGTCCAGGGGACTCTTAAGGAACCTAGCAAAAAATTCCAGTTGAGCAAGTCACTTGACAAGACCATGATTTGGAGCAAACACACACGCGCACACACACTCACACACACACACACACACACACACACACACACACACACACACACACACACACACACACACACACACACACACACACACACACACACACACACACGCTCACCTTCTGTAGTACTTGCATAAGACAAGTTAATCTCTAATGCTGCTGCATTTCCATTCCAAGCTACAAAGATTCTGTTATATTCCACATTTCAAATTCTGTATCCCTGCTAATGCTGCATTCCAAATCCTGACTCAAATCACATGCACTTCTCTCTGTGTGCATTGATCTATTTCATTGGTTGGATCCAAGTAGGACAGCATAATCATTGTGTCTCTTGCTGAAAGTAGAAAATATCTTTAAAGCAAATAGGCAGGAAATTACATGAACGGCTTTGAGCAAAACTTTTATTTAGTTCTTAAAGCAAAGCAAAAAAACTTCATGTTGTGACTGGGTTTGCCCCAAGTCAGCATGTGGCATTAGGCAGTTGCCCAGGTCACCTAGTGCTGGGTTCAGCCCTGTGATAATATTCAAGGAAGGCTAACAACATACTGAAAACATAAATAAATCAGCAATGCAAAGCAATATTGCTAATGCAACAGTGTAGAACATAGGACCTTGAGTAATGTAGCCAATCTTGGGAACAGTTTTTACCAATCACATATTGGAGGTAACAGAGAAAAAGGCAGTCAAAATAATCATGGGACATCAGCTACCTTAAACAGAAAGTATGACATACTGAAACATTTACTTTCTGAAAAAGTAAGGAAAATAAGTTGTTTATTGAACTACTCCATGATGTAGGCTATAACTCAGCTGCAAATGACCTTGGCAGAATCAAATATTCTTGAGCAGATGGTGCATTTTATAGCTGTATCTAGATTTGTTTAGGCAAAAGGTTATAGAAATGGAATATACTTTAAGAAAAAAATGGGTGAGTGAGAAGAAACTATGTTTGAGCTAGATGAAGAGAGCAAATAAATAAAATTAAGTAGGGTATGCATGCCCAAGATCCAATTCGGTTTGAGCCTATGTTTTTTTATAATATTTTACAAAATGGCAATATGCATACACAAGCTGAAAATATCTGCTACATGCTACACTTCTTTTTACTGCTTGGGGTATATGTGGTTATCAAGAAATAGCAGCCAGCTTTCAGTTTCTTTCTATGTTACCAAATATTAAAATAGTTAAATGCATCTATTATACTTCATTCAGAAGAACTTTCACATTCATAACATGCTATATTTTTTACTAAGATTTACAGTTATTCCTAGACAACACTGCATATTTGGAGAGGTTTGTATTGATGTCTAGGGAGTGCATGGAGGAAGTAGTACAATTTTTTAAGTCTTTACTTAAAGAACCTTCATGTTCACTACATCACACTATGAGCATGATTTAGAAAACTTTCCCACATCATGTGAAGCAAATTTGCAGAATGAGCAGCCACATGCAAGGTGCATGTAATTCAGAAATACATGCTGCAAACCAGGCAGGCCGATTAGCACTGTCAGGCATGTTATATGCTAATGGCCATATAGTGGCATGGTTGTAAACATCATTATTACAATGAGCATCTTGGGGTTTACTAATGACAAGATGGCAGAGTGATTCATAAGTGCCACCCATATTCCCTGCGTATTTGAACTCAGATGAATGTTTGTATTCAGACTATGGAAAATAAGAAAGAATTTTAAGTATTACCAAACCATTAGTAAATGTTTTTTTACAATGGCTCTTCTTGCCATTGCTATGCCTCATAGTGTGTGACATCAACCTCAGAGGTACCCGGTCATCCAGTCTTGCTTAATGTTTTATGAACTCTGTGACTACCTACCACTGGTCCAGTAATCAAGGACCCTCAATCCTCACCACTGGCACTGGTGGGGAATGTACACTGAGGGGATAACAGGTACACACACAGTATTTCTAGATGCAACTCAATACATCTAGTGCAATTTCCCTTATGATCACACAGAGACTAGTCAGTCTGGGGCTGGTTTATCCCTTTTTCTCTAGATCTCTAATAAACCTCCCTATTGGCACAGGTATAGAGTTGAGATCTCAGCTGAGTGGCCAAGCCAAAACCTCTAGCACCCTCTCTGTCCAACCAGTGTCCCTGCCCAAGTAGCTGATACACACATGCACTCTGTGAGGTTTGATTTACACACACACACACACACACACACACACACACACACACACACACACACACACACACACACAGGCTGGCAGAGGTTTACTAGCTATTCCCTCTTCTGCCCATGCTATAAGGTAGTTATCACTGCCATCAGCCAACTCCTGATCAGCTACTTTAAGGCCCTTAACAAAAGGGTATCCAATCTTACTGTGTAATATTAATATTAATGCTAATGGTAGTTTGGCCAAGAGCAAGGATATTAGGAGTGGCTCACACAGTGTCACCAAATAAATATTCAAGTACTCTCAAATTTTGTATACCTCTAGACAGATCAGGCACAATGAAAGGTTTAAATATATTTAATAATAAATAATAAAAGAACAACAAAATACTCTGTAAATATTCATAGTGACATCAGAGTTCAAATTCACAGGAAATATTTAAAATAACATTCCAGGACAATCTCAAATAAATAAAGAAAAATATCCAAACTTGCTATATTCCTGACTATATCTAAGAGAAATGTATTGTTCCCTAGACACTTACTTCATCAGAGCAAAGCAGATGAGGTAAATAGCTCTTGTTAGGTCCAAGACAGAATGCAGAATGCTCTGTCTCACCAGGAGACTCCTCAAATTAATATATCAAATATTACTGGTGGGATAGCTTGCAGAATGACATAATTTCTTGTCATCTGACTCTATCCCAGGTGAAACCCCCACTGCTGGAACCTGGCAGTATTTAGGATCTACCTGTGAAAATACCTAGACTTCAGGTCTTTGGCAGATGCTAGAAGTCATAAAACAATTACATTCCTCCACATCAAGACTAGTAATTATTTCACCCAAAGGACAATACAGAAAGCTCCATAGTACAGACATTATGGCTCCAGCCTAGCCCATAAAGTAATTTAATTTCAGCTATTTTTCTGAAGTTAACCTGTATTCCAGTTTCCACTGTTACAAGATATATATATTTAAACAGTTACAGTGGTGCATGTGCATTTCTGCTCTCTTCCAGCAGGGCACACTCTGATTATATTTTAAGCACAAGCACTTTATAAAATACCTTTTTAACACTCATGTCTGTACAGACCAGTTTGATATACACATGACATAAAGTTCTAATCCATTTGTAACACAAGCATCTTGCACAAATCATTTCATTATTCACCAATGACATACAATTATTTACAAATTTCCAGCTATCAGGCTGGCAGTATCTCCCTTTGCCACAGACTCCATGACAAAAACATTGTGAACCAGTACCTTTTAGATAGAGACACTATCCAAGAAATAGTGGGTATGTGTTAACCTTGTCTGCAGTCCTGTGGGAGTCATGGATTTGCTATTACAGTGGATAGTAAGGTATGTGTGGTTTTACATATAATAGCAACAGGGACTTTTCAGCAACCTATTGGAAACAGAGTGGGGTATTTCAGGTATCTACCTCAGGAATACTCCATCAGTTTTGTGATTCAGTGCTTAAGCATGAGGGGAGCACATGCAGTTTCCTCATACCACAGAGGAGAAAGCCAATGCCATGCAGGATTTCTGTCATATGGCCCATTTCATTAAGGTATGGGGGCCGTAAGCCATACTAATTTTGAAATAAAGACCTCATCTGGTGAACTGGAAAGATGGTAAATGAACAGTAAGGGGCATTAATTTATTAATTACCAGGTGTCCTGTAATGCACAGTGTATATAATCTGCAATGTGTATGTAAGTTACCCAGACTGTTATCATGACTCCCACACATGACGTACCTGTGAGGTGCATCAGTGTTTTGTGAATGGTGAGTTTCCACAGTGTCATCTTACTGCTGATGCCAAATATGCCCAGTAACAAATCCACTAAATTAAATAGAGAAGGAATATAGCCAGACCCAATAAAAAAAGAAACCTTTTTGAGATGTCTAAGCTACTTAAGGCACAAATTCACTGTTTGGATTCATCCACTGGTGCCTTGCAGTATAACCCTGACATGTGTGCAAAAATAGTGTCAGTGTGTACAATGTTAAAGTATATTGTCACACTTTCCTTAGCAAATGTAAATAACCAGCCCTTACAGATGAGAGCAATCTTCTTTCCATATGCCATATCAAATTTTACAGTGTTTTGAAGTAAATAGACTACTGTTTTCACAACTAATGTCATTCATAAACCCATCCTTTGAAAATTTTCTTAAAACTAGAAACACCTAACATGACATCATGAAAGAGAGTACCCACAATCCTTCACTTTCTACATTTGTTTATAAGATACCATTTTCCATACTAGCTGCAGCAATAAAGGAGTCATATCATTGTAAGACAATTTGTCAGCTATTTCTCTCAGGCAGAAGATCCAGCCTTGAAAATTTAACACATTTGATGCAGTATTAGAGAAGCCATGATGGAAATGGGTAGCTGTTCCTCTAAATAAATATGGTGATTTTTATTACCCATCATTCTATGTTAGAGGGAAACCTTCTAGCTTATCAGTAGGAGTGGTAAGCACTAGGTTACCTATCAACCACAAGAGGAGTGGTTTCTGGCCCAGAAATTGTAGTTCATTGGCTGTTTTGGCGGTTTTTCCATATCTTTCACCTTTCTGATTTAAAAGCCCATGTTTGCTCTTGTTTCCCACCTTTCCTGTAACTAGTCTAGTCCAGATAGAGATTTGCTGTATCCAGGACTGCTTGCAAACTTCTGTGCCCCCAAGGCTTTCTGTGTTGGAGGGAAGCCTTCTAGTTTATCAGTGGGAGTGGAAAGCACTAGGTAGCCTATCTACCACAAGAGGAGTGGTTTCTGGCCCCTAAATTGTAGTTTATTGGTGGTTTGGGCAGCTTTTCTATCTCTTTCAACTTTTTGGTTTAAAAGCCCACATTTGCGCTTGTTTCCTGCCTATCCTGTAACTAGTCTAGTCCATATACAGATTTCTTGTATCAAGGACTGTTTGTAAGCTTCTGAGTGGTGCCAAAGTCTGCTTTTCAAATTTTCCCTTAGATCTGCTAGTTCTCTCCTCTCCTGCACTTTTACTAGCTTATTAGTCTAGCACTTTACCAGACTTCTTGTAGCAATTATCGTAGCACACAAAAGTGCTACCAGCACTAAATGTTCTACAAGGAAACAGCTCCAGTACTTATTATTAATGCCCAGCCATCCAGGCATGCCTAAAGTTCAGTTCCCTATGCTTTTTCCTATTAACCTGGTGAACTTGGGCATCCTTAGGAAATGTAGCATCTGCCTTATGTACATTGACAATCCTCTCCTCTTACTTCCCAATGCTAAGACTTGCGAGAGATGCACTCATATATCTGAACTGAAAGCCACGCACTCTCACCAGCCAAGACTGGAATAGCTGGTCAAGAGGAGAAGGTCAACACTTGCACCATACCACATGGAGCACATAGGCCTCCAGAACTCACACCAGCACTGCCTTCACATGAAAACACAAACCACATACTCACCTTCACAGAGGCTCTCAATAAAAATCTACCCAAACAGCAGAGACCTCCAAAGTAGAAATACACTCATCCACGACAACACAACACTAATCACGAGACACATAACTCTCCTAAACAGTGTGCCACTCGACCAAAGCCCCTAAGGCAAAATAGCATGCTCAACACACTAGTCATAGGTGACTCACTAGTGAGGCACACTGTTGTCCCACTCACTAGGTTGAATAAGGAGAAAGTAACAGTCAGCTGCCTGTCAGGTGCCAGGATCCATCACATAACACACGCACTCAGGTCTCTCAACAACAGGTACAAATATGACTCTGTCACTGTACATGTTGGTGTGAATGACCTGAGACATACCTCCCTAGACTACATGAAAAGAGACATGGAAGAGCTCTCAGATTATGTAGCCCAGGTGGGTATGACCCTAGCCCTGGGCAGCATCCTACCATCACCCAGAAAGATACCACAGTACAAGCAGAAAATTATTGATTTCAATAATTGGCTACATTTCTGGTCTCATTCTAAGGGGATCTAGTATCTGTCTACCTGGGATGACGTGACTGACAGACCTCGATGCTTTGCCAAAGATGGCCTGCATCTGTCACCCCTGGGTTTCCGATACTGGTCAAGGTTCTTGCCACCCCATAGTGCCTTTTTTAGGCGGTGTTCCAAAGACCAAATTGGCACTATAACAGCTACAAACAAATGCTATCTGATGGTCATGCTGCTCAATCCTAGAAGTCTAAATCTCAAAATGCACTTGCTTGCAGCACTCCTTAAAATGGAGAACATCGACATTTGTGCTGTAACAGAGACCTGGTTCAAGGCAGCAGAAAGCACCCCTGTACTGCCAGGCTATAACTCATTCCACACATTTCAGTCCCAGAACTTGGACCGAAGATCCAAAGGTAGTGGTGTTTCCATTATCATAAAGGATGCTCACACCTCCAAACTACTAGCCCAAAATAATGCATCAGAGATACTTCAGGTGCAGCTAACATTGAGTAAGACAGCAATTCAGGTTGTAACCTGCTATAGGTCCCCAACCACGTCCCAAGACTCACACTCCATGTTCCTAAGCACCCTGGAGAATATTAGGGTCCAACCTAACACTGCGCGACTTCAACTACCCCTCCATTAACTGGGAAAACTATTTGTGTACCAATACACTTGCCCAACGTTTCCTGGAATTCATTAATTCCAGAGCCCTGGACCAAATCGTTCTTACCCCCACTAGAGTTAGCAACATCCTCAACCTGATCATTACTAACATGTGCGACTCTTGCTCTATACCAATAGTCAACTTCTCCCTGGTTAGATCTGACTACAAACTAATCACCTTGGAAATTCACATCCCCCCCCACCCCGCAAAGGTAACTACCATGAAAAACTTCTCCAAAGCTAACTTTGGGCTCCTAAAAACAGAGATGGCTAACTTCCTGGCATCCATGCAAATGGAGAATAGTTGCATGACCGTTGAATCATACACCAATGCACTGTACAAACACGTACACAAATCCGTGGATCTCGTCATACCCAATAGAGCCAAAATGCTCTCCTGCAAAAAAAGCAAGGCAATTTGGTGGTCCCTGCCATAAACAAACTCTACAACAGAAGGAGGAAACTGATGCGGAATAAGGTGAAGTCCCAAGACTGGAAATACTCCCTTATCAGCCTCAACAAAAAGTTGAGATCCCTCATCAAATCCTCAAAAGTTAGCTATGAAAACAGAATTGCAGAAGATAGTAAAGACAACCACAAGGTCTACTATAGTTATGTAAAGATTCTCCACGGCAATACCCAGATTTGCTCTGAGCTACTGTACAATGGTACCTCCTATACTGAGCCAACAGATATTGCCAGTGTACTAGCCAACAGATTCAGTGTCAACGTTACCCCTCTCCCCCCAAAGGACCAATCACAGTACCAGTAGATTGCCAGGCAGCCAGTATTACTGCTGCACAGGTTAAAACAGCACTGTCCAAGGCCAAGAATACAGCTTCTATGGGACCTGACAATATCCTTGGCTGTGTTCTACATGAACTACAGAGTGAACTGGCACCTCACCTGTGTGCCCTGTTCAGTCACAGCCTCACCTCAAGCCTTGTCCCTATTGAATGGTGCACTGCTACCATCAGCCCTCTCCACAAAGGAGGAGCTACTACAGACCCTGGCAACTATCGCCCCATTAGCCTGACAAATCTGATATGCAAAACTATGGAATGCATCGTCATGGACCTAATAAACAAGGATATAGGGAATCTCCAAACTATGGATCCCACACAGTTTGGTTTTGTGAAGGGTAGGTCATCCCTGCTTAAACTGGTCGACTTCTTTGAGTCAGTCACCAGAGCTGTGGATGAAGGAAAGGTTGTTCGTACAGCCTACCTTGATCTGGCCAAGGCCTTTGATATCATTCCCCACTCAGGAATCATAGAAAAACTCACTAAGCTAGGCATCAACCCCTATATCACTAAGTGGGTTGCAAACTGGCTCACAGATAGAACCCACAGTGTGAAAGTAGTTGACTCCAAGTCAGACTGCCGACCAGTCATGAGTGGTGTCCCACAGGGTTCAGTCCTGGGTCGTCTCCTGTTTGATATCTGCTTCTAAATTACTCTGGCTGACAAAATTCACAGACAATTGCAAGTTGAGAGCTATTATTAACTCCCCAAGTGATGTTGACATCCTACAGAAAGGCCTCACTGAGACTGACTGGTGTCAGAACCAGGGTCTTAAGCTCAATGCCAAAAAGTGTGTCATTATCCCCTTTGGGAAAAAAACATTTCCCATGAATTACCACATTGATGGTAATCCACTGAACACAGAAGGTGTTATAAGAGATCTGGGAACACAGGTTGACAGCAACCTCTCTTTTGATTACCACATTGACACTGTGCTCAGAAAGTCCTTCTGTGTGGTACATCTCATTACTAAGGGCTTTGCATCCAGGAAGAAAGAGGTCATTGCCGCCCTCTACTCTTCCCTCATTAGGTCAGTTATTGAGTACAATGCACCATTTGGCATGTACCTCACTAGACACCTGCAACCACTGGAAAGGCCACAAAAGTACCTCATAAAGAGGATCCTAGGCCTTAAACACTTGTCCTATATGGACAGACTCAAAGAACTCCAACTACTTTCTGTCTCAATTGGCCTACTTAGACATGATCTCTGCTTGGCTTACAAAGCCATGTCTGACTCAGCTCTGTTAGAAATGCTATATCTAAAGAAATCCCAATCCCTCCACATCACATGCTCCAGAGACATCAACCTCATTACCACAATCAACAGAACATGCTGCAGGGATAGGTTCATACCCAGAGACTGCCCATGCTATGGAATAGACTTCCTATACAGTTCAAGGCAGAGCACCTCACTGGCCCTCTTCAAGAGAAATCTTGATGAGTGGATGGGAAACAGAAAATTCACTCCGGGGATCATTCCAGTGGCTCTACTCAACAGAGGCACAGAAACTAAGGTTGGGTGGCCAATGCCAGGGTAATCTTATGGGCTAGGCTTGTAAAGGCTCCAGGGCCATTAGCCTAATACACTCCTATGAACCTATGAGCCTATACTTTAATGTATATGTAAATTATTACTAATACCCAATGTGATATCATTTTTTGGGTGCTGAACTTGTGGTGCAAATGGAGAGATGATAAAATCAGCAAACAAAGAAGAGTGGTATTGGTAGAACTGAATTAATCCTCGAGTCTTGGTGAATGCCTTCACAAGGAAGACCCTGATTTTACAAAATCTCAGCAAGATGAAATTATTATATAGACTGTATTTTATATAGCATATATCATGAAAATACATAAGTTAAAATAAAGAAGACAGCTTGGTGCACAAATCCCAGGATAAAAAGTGCCCAATCCTGGTAGGTGCACTGGTGCCAAGACTGGGAAAAAATGACAGTGTAGAATCCTCAAGACATGGAAACATTCCTACAATGGAGCTAGGCCAGGCACATGGGAAGGATGTCCCCCCCACCCCCCATTGTAGAAGGAAATAGTGGTCCATAAAAACACTAAAACTGACAGGCCAAAAAGATCCATAAACATAATAGAGTGGGCTATTGGTGATAAGAAAGAAATTATGTATTGTTAGTATTATGCAAGAAGCCCAGAATTCCAAGATAGAAGATATTCAAAAAGATTAAGAGAGAAATTAGAGGAAATAAAAGCATTTGCATAAGAAAAAGTATTAAATGCCTCAAATGCAAATTTGTGTTCATTAATGCAATAGATTTATATGAGATATTATGTAGATCAAGAAACCTTGGGCCATTTGGACAAAGAACTGACTAAATAAGTGCAAAATATAAACAACAAAACCAAGAGATCTTTGAATGGTATAAAAAAGAAACAGGGACATGGTAAAGAAAGAGAGATCTGATATGGTGTAATATCTAAGCAAAGGAGAAAGCCAAACTAATCAATACAAAAAAGCAGCTCCAAAGATATCTGAAGAGAATACAGACAAAGGCATACAGATATGAAGAATTTCACAATAAAAATAATAAGAACATAATGGGGAATGTAGAAAATAAAATTAATAAAGTAGAAGTTAAAGAAGTAGAAAATGAAGTGTAGAAAGTCTAACACAGGTCATTTCACAGCATGGTGGAACAATGTATCCCCAAAATAAGGAGAAACAGGTAGAGCAGGAGACATCTGAAGAAGGAATGTGAACATGGGAAGAAAAAGATTGAACATGGTGCAATATTTATGCAAAGGAGAAAGGAGATCTAATCAATGCAAAAAGAGTAGCACCAAAGATATTTGAAGATCAAATACAGGCAAAGTCACCTGGATACGGAAAATTTTACAATACAAAAAATAAGAAAACAAAGGGGGAAGTAGAAAAGTGTATTAGTAATGGAGAAGTTAAAGAAATAGAAACTGAAGTTATAGATTGCCTATAAAGTGAAGGATTTACTGAGGAAAATTCAGCTATGGAAAGGTCAAAGCATGATAGAACAACAAGTCCCCAAGTTAAGGAAAAAGTGGTGGAGTGAGGAGTATCTGATCAGTTGCCACATGAAGATACTCTGGAGCCTTTAGTAGGAAACCAGTGCATACATTCAGCTGGAGCTGCACTGCATGAGAAGGAACAAGAAAAGTGGCAGATCTGACTGTTGTGAAGTAATACACCAGTGAGTTCCCATATGAAAGAGCAATGGATGACACAGGATGCAGCTGAAGAGAATATGTCACAGGAAATGTTCTGGAACCTTCTGTAGAATGCCTGCAGGAAATGGAGAACAGAGAATGTGCTCTCAGTTTAGAAGAAAATGATCTAAGGGAAGAGTTGCTTGATTTGCTAGAGATGGCTAGAAATATTAAGATCGATGAAAGAATAGATTACAGAAAGTCAGTAAGACCCAAAAGGTTTAAAACTATTAACAAAAATTCATATACTGTAACATAAGTAAATGGGATATATTAGTGTGCAGCTAAATTAATAACAGCTAAAGTCTCACCAGAAAAATACAGGACAATAAGGCGAAAGAAAGGGAAGAAATCAAATGGCATGAATGAAGTACTGAATAGAGGATACTATAAATCAGTTAAGACAAGCAATATCTCTGTTAGAAGAGTATAGAAGAGGAAACAATTCAACATAAATACTTATAAAGATTGATGTGATAAAGGCAAATGTGCAGTATTAGAACGGGCCAGGATCTATTATAAGCTATTGCAAATAATAAACTAAAGATACTAGCACAGGCAGAAAAACTTAGAAGAGATGCAGATAAATATAAAGGAAAAGTGCAAAATAAAGAATTCAATGATGACCCAAAGAATATATATATAAAGAACTGGGAAAGAAATGAAAAGGAATAGAGACCCCCACCAAAGAAAGAAGAAATAGGCACATTTTTGGAGAAATATCCATGAAGATCCTGGGGGACATAATAAAGATGCTAAACAGAAGAAGGAAAAGAAACAGTGAGAATTCATATGCAAGGATAAGAAATGGGATGAAGTAACTACCAGAGAAATTGAATCAAAATTAAGAAAAGCTCTTAACTGGAAAACCAAAGGCCTAGATGCAATATCTAGCTTCTGGTTAAAGTTTTAACATATTTACATGACGATTTAGCCAGGAGTAAAAACTATGTTTATGCACACTCTGAACAGACACCAACATGTATAACAACAGGAAAAATGACACTCCTCCTTAAGAGTAATCTGCAAGCTAGCCTAAAAACTACAGATCAATAACTTCCCTTCTGACACTGTATGAAATACGCACTAGAATTGATGCCGACAGAGTTTATAGTCATTTAGAAGAAAACTCAATCATGGCAAAGGAACAAAAGAGTAATAAAAGAAAGTCATATGGAACAAAGGATAATTTGTTGTTAAATTACTTCATAATGGAGAGCTGTAAAAAAGGAAAAGAGTCTAAGTATGGCATGGATAGATTACAAAAAAGCATTTGACAGCATCCCACATGCATGAATAAAGAGTCCATACAGATGTATAAGATATATACCCTACACTGATTGATTATGTTACAAAGCCATGATAAAGGACAAATTATCCCAGTTTTAAAAATTAAAAGGGGGATATTCCAGGGTGACTCTTTGTTACCATTGCTCTTTTAACTTGCCCTTAACCCATTAAGTTGTGTTCTTAACAGATTATCTCATGGTTACAAATTGGCTCTCAGAAAACAACAAGGTTTTAAGACTTCTCAACTTCTTTTTATAGATCATTTAAAACTGTAGAGACCAACTGGTGAGGAACTTAAAGCAAAACTGGAAGTGGTCAAAACTTTCTCAGATGATATAAGAATGACATTTGGTCTTGATAAATGTGCAAAACTAACATTTAAACAGAAAAGCTATAGCACAAAAAAATATAGCAGTCTTGGACAGGATGTGATATAACGTAACTTGAGCAGGAGACAGTTTATAAATCTTTGGGACTTGATGAAGGATCGACAATAAAACATGAACAGATGTGAATAAAGTTCAGTAAGGAATATTTTAGAAAGCTAAAATTAATACTGAACACAGCCCTGACATTTAGGAACGAAGTCCAAACTATAAACCATTTGCTCATCTGCTCTAACTTACAGTTTTGGGGTGATTCACTGGCCCTGCAGGGTCTCCCCAATATTGATTACCTACATAGATCTGCAATCATAGGACTACATACATATCTGTTGACCTGTTCAGATCCAAACATAGTGAAAATTTTGAAACATGAAGAGAACATGTCCAAGATGACTTCCTTGCTTAGTTTTGCAGAAGCATAGCAAGTCAAGTGAGAATGGAAACCAAACGAGAATTAGATAAAAATCAGGCAGCAACTGAATGCGCCAAAAACAAAATAAGGAATATAAGGAGAAGGGTCAGAAGAGAAGGCAAGAAATGTGGAAAAGGCATAAATATAAATGAAAGTCAGAAAACTTCTGGAACAACCTCATGTTGATCAGAATATGATACAGGAATGTTTTAGGAGAGGCAAATTTAAACCAAAAGATGAAAAGTTAATATTGGCAGCCCAGGATAGCAGACTATGTACACACTGGTTTACAAAGTCCATTGAGCATGTGGAAGAAACAGACAAATGCAGGTTCTGTAAAACAGAATGGAAAACAGTCGCACATCTTGTTGCTGCATGTGATACACTAATGGCAGAGGGCCTGTACACTGAAAGGCATAATAATGTGGCAAGATTGTTGTATTGGGGATCATGCAAACATTATAATATTGGTGTATCTGTGAAGCATTGGAAACATGAGCCACAAAGCATTTAAAGCATTATATAAAATGACAAAATTTATATCACATGGGATCATCCATTAGCAACAGTTTAAAAAGAGATGTGAAAAAAACTATATATATATATATATATATATATATATATATATATATATATATATATATATATATATCCATGAAAAGATAGCAAAAGTAGTATTTATTATTGAACTTGCTATACCTAGTGATTACAGTGTCTTATGTACAGAGAGACACAAAGTCATTAAATACCAGGAGTTGCAGAAAGAAATGAGGTTAACGTGAAAGAAAGATAGCCAGACAGTCCCAGTGGTAGTAGGTGCAATGGGGTCTCATAAAAAAAATAATTTATAGTTTTATTTAGACATGATATGTTACTAATATATGTAACTCAATATAAATTGCAGAAGGCGTCAGTTATGGACAGATTGACGGTGCTGCAAAGAGCAATTTTGGCTAACATCAAAGATTGAAACAATACTAATTTCACAAACTTTATCTGACTTAAGAATGTAACCCAAGAGGCTTAGAGAAATGAAAACAAAATAAGTAACTGTTCCTTTAAATAAGTATGGTACTTTTGATTAGCCACAGTGCTTTGCATGTGTATGTAAATTAGTGCCAATACCCAACTTGGCATCACTTTTTGGGTGTGGTCATATGGAAAAATGGAATCAACAGTAAAAGTAAAACATCAAAAAAAGTCATAATCTTTGTTTTGTTTTCAAACCACTTGCTGCTTTAACATCAGGAGTAAATCCAGAAATTTAATTAACTGTAAAACACAAGTATATGAGAAGTTAACAATATACTTTAAATAACATCTTATTTAGGAGACAGGGTGGTTACTTGCAAAAAAGCAGCAGTCCTCAGCACACCAGGCAGTGGAAGCTGAGTCTGATGAGGAGCTGATGGAGGGTTCCGCAGCAGGGGATGATTATGGCAGATGGAGATGGGTGTAGCATGCCATGGCACTGGCACAGAGGCAGCAGCTTGCACATAGCTTTCATAACATGGTTTGCAAGAGTAAAGCAGATACACTGTAGAAATATGAGGCAAGTAAAACCCACACCAGATTGTGCCAATCCATGCATATGTTCACTATTCTGTGCATCAGACATAGGCCACCCAATGTAAGGGAGGGAGCAAATGAATGGAAGTCTTTTAAGGGGAAAATGTGTGAATTTAGAGGATTATTAGAGTGAAATGTGCTGTTGTGTTTATTTCCCAAGTGTGTGTGTGTGTGTGTGTTTGTGTGTGCGTGTGTGCGTGTGTGTGTGTGTGTGTGTGTGTGTGTGTGTGTGTGTGTGTGTGTGTGTGTGTGTGTGTGTGTGTGTGTGTGTGTGTGTGTGTGTGTGTTGGGGGGCTTCATGTAAAACTCTTCTCAAAGAGCCAGTGGTAGTGAAAGACTGAGAGTGTGTGATATACTGGAGGCTGTGGTGGTGCGGATATGGGATACAGCCTTAGCAATAGTTGCAGCACTGTGACTCTATATACCGGACAAGTGCAGGGTGTGCATGGCAGAGGTTTCAGCATCCCATGCATGAACCTGACCAGGAGAACTAGCTCTAGCAAGAATTGCATTAGTGATATCATTACCCTGGCTATAAGCTGGTGTGTTACATGATCATAATTAACATCTGCTATCAGATATGCCACTGCTGTGACTGCCACAACTTTGAGGATGTCCTCACCTTGGTTTAGACACTTTCACAGAAGATGTAGCTGTGGAAGTGTCAGTGCTGCTGGACTGGGATCTAGGTCATCCATGGTCATGATGGCTACAATTTTGGATGTAGTGTCACAGCGGTTTCATGGATGGACATGCACCCTTGTCTGTGAGTCTGGGAGGGCATGGCAAATTGCAGCATGTGATTAGGTCTATCCAAACAATCACATATGTATGTCATGTACTTCAGTAGGTCATCACATACAACCTGCATTGCCCGCAGTACCATGACGGTAGTGGTACTAACATTCACATCAGTGATGGCCCTGTACATATGCTGAATTGCAAATACTGACTCATCATCCTCAGGGGGAGGGTGGCAACTGTGTCTTCAGTGATTACTCTTTCCTGTCTCCCTATTTCTACCTCTTTGCCCGTGGATATTAGATGCATATTCTGAAACTTGTCTCCTGTGGGGGTGGGGGGGGTGGAGGATCACACTTCCCTGAATGAAGTATCCCTCATTAACCTGTACTCCCTATGTGGTGGTTGCACCCTATTAGTCAGACAGGAAGAAAGTCTGTGTCCATGGTCTATGTAGAGAATCAGTGGTCACATTCCATGTCCACCACACACTCTGTATTTCCTGACTGTGCCAGATCATCTCTGTCATCATTATCAGATGCCACTGATCTTACAGCATTGTATGAGACAGTTGCACAGTGCTGTTGCTGAATAAAGATTCACATATAAATACACCAAAGCAAAATATTCTGTGTGTGTAATACGACCCAGCACCAGATGTATTTATGAAACTGAGGAGTACAAATGTTAACATTAAAAAAGTAAGCATTTTAACTCCATACCTTATGCAGATGGCTGTGAAGGGAGAATCCCTGATGTTCCTTCATGCCATAAATATGACAATTTAAACAGAAACCAAGTGTAGAGGACTTACAGGTAATCTTAAACAGAAATAAGTCTACATACCTGGGACATCTTGAGTAGATTATCTTGTTAGCTGCTCCAGCTCTGCCCAACATCCAACACCACACTACAGGCCCTCATGGAGATGCTTCTCCCTCTGATGGAGGCCATAAACTCCTCTGCCTCTGCAAAACATAGGTCAGTCAATGGCCCACCATCTCTTGATCCATCTCCCTGTGCCAGGTGCTCATTTTCTAGTTTAGTGGCATATCATACCAGTACCTCTGCAGAGCACCATCTCATAACTACGGTCATGGCCAACAAGTTCATTAGTGTCTGTCACCACATTTTCCCAGGCATGGTGCCAGTAAGCCTGGTCAGCAGCATGAAGGCCTAACATAAAGATGGAGGGCCTGGAGCAGCACCTCATTCAACACATCAGAAAACTTTGGTTTACACTTTGGGACAGATTCAGGAAGCCTCCGTGTAAGAGTTATAACTCTTACACGGAGGCTGCAGTTAAACTGTGTGATGTCAGCATGTCATGCATATGCATGAGGTGCATGAGGCATGCTGAATCACACCAGTAACTCTTACACGGTCCGTGTAAGAGAGTAGGGGGCGTGTCTGTAGGCTAAGCTCTGCAAGTGGACACGCCCCCGGAAAACTAGAATGGCTGAAAGTAAACAGCCACGAGAAAGGCCATGAAAATGTGAATAAACACACTATACAACACATGCCCCGACTGGCCATCAGTGTATAAAGTGAAGAGATGTCATAAAAGTAAATGAAAACCTTTTTTTTTTTGTTAAACCCGTAAATGTTTGCTACTGTGCGCGGGTGTGCTACTAGCGCAATCACATTTAGCAGTCAGGGGAAAAGGATATAAGAACTAAATATGCAAAGTAACCCAAGAAATAATAGCTTAGTGGTAGAGTACCCGCCCTATGAGTAGGCAGGCAGGGTTCGAGCCCCTACAACAACCTTTTAGTTATTTTTGTAAATAAGCACTAAAAAGCCCCCAGACAGTATTGTACAAATGTAAATGTATTCCCTTTTGTAAAATGGAATGAAACAGAGCATATATTTTGAAGTAACATAAGAATAAAAATAGTCAGAAATGTACTGATAGCTAAGCTGCCGTGAGACAGAGTGCCCGTAGCCGAGTAGTGTTCAAAAAGCTGCAAACTGCGTGCCCGTTGCCAAGCAGCGGATAAACAGGCTGAAACTGTGTGCAATTAGCTGAACATGTGTGTCACTAGCCAATTAAGATTTATCCCAGCGCACACCGCTTGGCGCGCTCCCACAAGCTAACTGCCAATGCGCATGGGCTCCCTCCCCGCAAACGAGCGCAGACCAGGTTTAAAGTGCTTAAAAGTGCTTTTGGCATGTTTGATTGACAGGTCTTCAACTCATTTCTGTCAGGAAAAGCAAAAAGCAGTTGCCAGATTCGAACACAGGATACCATGCACTACAGTCAAGGAACTAAACCACCAAGCCATGACAGCAATACCTAGAAAAGCAGAAATAGCATATATATGGGATAAAACCCAGAATGGAGCATGAGAAAGCATTTTCAGTGAAGTAGATACAATTCCAAAACGGCCAATCAGAGAAATGTGCGGGAAAAGCGGCATATATAAGCCCCATAGGCGGGAATACACAGCATAACTGATTGTAGAACAGACTTGCAGTCAGCATGAGTGGAGTAGGTGAGGGACGTTGCTTTCGAGCACAGCGCTGGGGCTTTGAGGAGTCCAGATACATGGTCTGGCTCCTTGTCCATAATCACGAGGCCCAACTCATGCAGGGCCAGGTCTCATGGGTGTATATAGGGCTGAGGCGTGGGACCAGTTGGCTCGTGAGCTGACCAGTGCTACTGGCATTCCACGCACT
>NC_056746.1:1212341430-1212463930 GCF_019279795.1 Protopterus annectens
CCCTTCTCTAACTCTTACACGACTCAGAAAGTGCTCATTACTTATGTGGCAGTGTGATTCAGTATTGTAAGCCTCATTTACATAGGATTGCCTAGTAATGCTTAGTTACATATCTTACACGGAGCTTCCCCCTTGACAACCACTAACGGAGGCCATATTGTTTTGCTCTGCAAGTCCCTCCATTGACATTTCATGTAATACATAAATCTCACAATTGTGGGCTTATAAGCCGGTTTTCAGTTTTAGGTAGCGCACCCGTTTGCGCGGGTGTGCTACTGTTAAACACATAAATCCCGTGAAAAAAAAAAAGTTATATAACTTTTTTGCAACACTTTCATGCCAATGGCCACATATTTGGCCATTGGCATGCTTAATGTAACAAATGCACCCTTTATTTGGAGCTGACATAGCTCCGTTTTTAATTTTGCAGAAATGTACTCAGTTGTCAGCTGAGTACATTTCTGCAACACGTCCGTTACACGGACTGGTTTGGCCGTGGATCGCTCACATACCTCATTTGCATATCTTGGAGCTGCAAATGAGGTATTGAGCATTTCCACGCCCACTCCGTGTAAGAGACGTGTTAGCTGTCTCTTACACGGAGATTTGGGCTGTTGCTGAATCAGGAGGCTTACACGGAGGCTTACACTACTCTTGAACTCTGTGTAAGCCTTCCTGAATCTGGCCCTTTGTCTTTTCACCAGAGTCAACAGTGCGTTTCTGCTTTCTCTATTTCTTAGGCATTGCTCTGTAGGCATGGAAAATGTGGAGTTAAGATCCCTATTCATGAGAGGCCTTGCCAAACCCTTTACAGCACCAATATCCCCATTTCTTATGGAGTAAGTTGTTTGTATGCTAGACAGTTATGCATCTCTTTCTAGACTCTAAGTATTGTAAGTCATATCATTTACTGAAAATACCTATAACACTGCAACTGCCTAAGGTGACGTGGCTGTTTTCCTTCTGTGACAGAAAGATTTTTGCAAATAACGTAAGTGAATGTATACAACAGACTTTTTTACTGAAAGTAGTATCAAAAACTTAGCAAGCATATGTTGAACTGTGTTCTGAGCATGTGCTGCCAGTGTGTCTCCCATTATGATTAATCATTCAGCCAACAACTGCCTTACCCTTGTAGTTCTCTTCTAAATATATTTTCCCAAAAGATTTACATGTAGTGAGAGATTTATTTCACTTTATGTCAACAAGCACAATAGCAGTTAAAAGTCTCCATATAGGACAAAAATAGACTTGAAAGTAACACTTGCCTTGTACAAAGCAAGATCTTTATTTTCCTTAATTATTCTGAGGTATATTTATTGCAGGTTCAAAAATTGCTGCTGTGCCTCTTTTTCTGCAACCCAATAGCTCTCATTGCTTACCCTCATAATTATATGATGCAGACTCACAGTTTAATTTCTCCAAGTCTTTTGGGTCTCTAATACCATGATGGGAATAGCCCCCATTCCTAAATCAGGGAGTAATTAAAGTTCATGAAATTTGTATTGTTTCAGTCTTTAATGTCAGCCAAAAGTGCATCTGCAATGTACCCGGAAATGACTCCTACAGTTCATATGGAGTTACATTTACTAGTAACATATATAAATACAACTCTAAATTATTTTTATTAAACCTGTGCTCCTACTACTATTGGAACTAAGTGCCATTCTTCCACACTGTTCTCATTTGTGCCTGCAAAAGCTGGTAATTTATGAATAGTGCCTCTCTGTATTTAAGACACTGCAATCACTGATGCAGCAATTTCAGTGATCAATGCAACTTTTGCCTTTTTTCCTGGACTACTATATTTGTTTTTTTTTTCACATTTATTTTTGTGGTGATCCCATGTGATATAAACGTCATCATTTTCTGCAGTGCTGTGTAGTTTATGTTTCCAATGCTTTTCATCGACTTCAGCATTGTCGGTCTTGCACAATCATCAGTGCAACAGTCTTGCCACATTATTGTGCATTTCAGTGTACAGGCCCTGTGTCACAAGGGCATTACACCTAGAAACAAGATGTGTGAACGTTTCCAATTATTTTTTTCAGAACCTGCATGTGTCTGTTTTTCCCACGTGTTCAGTGGTCTTTGTAAACCAATGTGTATGCAGCCACTATCATGGGCCAACATTAAACCAATGTGTATGCAGCCACTATCATGGGCCAACATTAAACCAATGTGTATGCAGCCACTATCATGGGCCAACATTATTAGCCTTTCATCTTTTGATTCCCATTCCCCTCTCCTTAACCGTTCCTATGTCAAATTCTTATTGATATGAGGTTGCTCCAGAATTTCTCGACACTTGCCATGATATTTATACTTTTTCCACCTTTCTTTTCCTCATATTATTCTTCTCCATGTATTCTTTCTTTTTTGGCATATTCAGTTGTTGCCTGACTACTGTCTACATTTGGTTTCATTTCTTTCCTGCCTGACACTGATATGATTCATTTAAACTAAGCAGGGAAGTCATCTTAGACTTCTCATGTTTTAAAACTTTCATTATGTTTGGTTTAGGCATGGTCAACAGATGTGTATGCAGTCCTATGACTGCAGATCTACACATGTAACCAGTTTTGAGGAAGCCCTTATCTCATTCAGAATGTGGAAAATATAATTTTGGTATATACTGATTTTATGCATTATTTGATAAGCATGAAGCATTTTTCTTGTTTTTCTGTCCAAATGATCCAATACATTTAAGGGCCAATCAGACACCACAAAACTGTAAGTTTTAACTGAAAGAACAAAAATGGACTTCATTCCTAGATATCAAGGCAATTTTCAGTATTGGTTGTAGTCTTCTAAAGTACTTCCTACTGAGTTTTATTCTAATTTTTTTCATTTTTTATTGCCAGTCTGATATGCACTCCCTCCTTCTCAAGTTTCTTTATGTCACATTCTTGTTCCTGATTGATATTTTCTAAGAGTGGTAGATTTCCTGCTTTGAACATTGCTTTTGCTCATTTATTAAGACCAAATGATACTCTTGTATCATCTAAGAAAGTTTTAATTACTTGCAGTTGTGCTTTCAACTCCTCATCTGATGAACTATACAGGTATAAGTCATTCACAAATAAGTACATAAGAAGTTGAGAAGTCTTTAAACAAGGTAGTTTTGTCAGAAATAAATTGCAACCATGGCCTAATCTGTTAAGTAAACAGCGTAATGGGTTAAGGGCAAGACAAAAAAATAAAAAAAAACAGCTGTGGCAAAGAATCATCCTGGAATATCTCCCTTTGAATACAATAATTTGCCCTTTGTCGTGGTTGAGCTGCAAAGTGGTTTGCCACTGTTTCATGGTCACTGTAACGTAACTGATCAAGGAATGTGGGAAGCTGTCAAAAGCCTTTTTGTAATCTATCCATGCCATACTTTGATTTTTCTTCTTTGTACAACTTCCTATTATGGTTTTCGTTAGCAACCGATGATCTTTTGTTCATATGATTTTTTTCTGTTAGCCTTTTGTTCTCTTGCCATAATTGAGATTTTTTTCTAAATGACAACAAGCTCTGTCAGCATCATTTCCAGTATATAGTTTGTATATTGCTGGAGGGCAAGTTATTGGTCTGTAGTTTTTAGGATAGCATGTATGTCGATGCAATATAATTTTTCCTGTTGTTAATCAGGATGGTCTGTTCAGGGTGTGCATATAAGAAGTTTTTACTCAGGGATAAATCTTCGTGTAAAGATGTTAGCACTTTTAACCAGAAATTAGGTACTGCATCTGGGTCCAGGGTATTCCAATTTGGAACTTTTCTTAATTTTATTTCAATTTTTCTAGCCGTTATTTTCTACATTTCATATCCTCTACACTAGAACCTCTTACTGCTTCTTTTAATTTTTGCTAGCCATTCAGCATGTCTACTATGTTCTACAGGGTCTTAATATGTATGAATGTACTTATTTATATTTGTTTAACATGGTAATACACTAATCAATATTAAATAGTTTTAGACTCAGCCCAGGAGAAATACAAAACATTTCACAAACAAAAAATACAGAAATGTAAGAAATTATAGAGTAGTACAGACTAATTACATAGAAAAATTATGTATATACATTCTAGTGAACAAGCACAGTGCAATGTGGAATTAAGCAGAGTATAATGTACAGTACATGCATTAGTTTTTAAAATGGGTCACTCTTCAGTGAATCTTGAGAGAGGAGAAGAGACTCTGAAAGGAGACAGGTTAGGTGATATGTTCTGGGTTGAAGCAGGAGTATCTGGCTTGGATGAAGAAATGCTTTTTGAGTTGCATTCTGAATTTTGGAATGACCTTGATGATCAGACTTTGCTGATGTTGTACTCAGTTTTTTCACTGTATTCATATTTTTCTCTCCCTCACCCTCCTTGTCATCATCCTTTCTGCTATACACATTTATTTTTTTCTGTTTCTTTTTTCTTAAATGAATTTACATTTATAAACAGCAGCATCCAGACTAGCACTTCTGCCACCATCCAGGCATGTCTCACCACCACCAGTGGCAGCTATACAGCCATCAACAGCATCATAGTAGTGTCCCCAGCTGCCACACTCTCCTCCAGCCCACACTCCCAGCAGTATCACTGTCTTCCCTCTGTGTCTGATGCTCCATTCTCAATTGTTTTTCACAACCATGATTGTGTCACTGTAGATCAGAGTTTGATACATTTAAGAACCTTTCCAGTCAGTAGACACATGCATATAAGTACCAAGCACATGCAAACAAGAGTGCCATTTTGTAGTGAGCAGTCAAGATGTAAGCATGCAAGTGTAAACTAGTCAGTCAGTTTGTTTAAGTTTATTGTTCCTGATATCCATCCTGATGTCTTTGTTTATAATAAAATATTTAAACAAACCCCCAAGCCTCATCATCTTATTCAGACATACAAGATGAGTGGCATGGTGTCAGAATGGGATCCAGAATTGAAACCATGAGATACACAGTTAAAGTTGGAGGAATATATAGGAGTGGATCATCCCTACTGCTTAACCAACTCGCAAACAGGTCAGAAACGAATTCCAGGTACTAAGACTTACTTTAATGATTTTTTACTCGAATATTAAACAAAGCGCTCAGAACACTCAAAATTTCTAATTAAACAATATGTCCAAAATTGCGACATATTGATAAAAAATATTCAAAATAATTATGAAAACATTTGAAACAATATCTGAATCACATAAAATGTACAAAAATGAGAAAACTACTGTAATTTCTCACTATGTCCTACTTTTTTGAATTAACTAAAGATGCAGGCACTTTATCTGTAGATGAAACAATGAAATATAAAGTTGTTTGCTAGCAGCAACCTCTTCATTAATTACAGATCTCTTTAATGTGGAATTTCATAGATGACTTTTACTTCTGCAGAGATTGTGCATCTTTACTGATACTGGTGG
Organism: Protopterus annectens; assembly: GCF_019279795.1. Lineage (NCBI taxonomy): Eukaryota > Metazoa > Chordata > Ceratodontiformes > Protopteridae > Protopterus > Protopterus annectens. The sequence goes on from NC_056746.1 coordinate 1,212,346,825, forward strand.
ATTGTAGAAGTTTGAGTAGACTTTTATGATGGACGTGTTCTCAATTGGGCAGTTTTGTCATTACTGGTGAATGCATTTTGTTTCATTATTTACTGAAAAAATGTTCAAAACAATAAATTTAAAACACCCTCTAACAACTATACTGTATTATACAAGGAATATAATTTAATACAATCAGGAAGGTGTATCACACAACACATGTATGTCTTGTGTGCAAGGGGCCTATCATTTGAAAACAGACCAAAGTTAATCTTTATAATAGCCAAATATATTTTCTTTGAATGTGGATTTCAATGCTGTTTCAATGAATATGAGTTTCAAGGGCAGAGAAGTTTTAATGCTAAGTCTATTTTCATTGTGAGACTCATTGCATTGTTTAGCAGATGTTTTAGTGTTTGTGCTGTAAAATGCAAAATAAAACTTTCAAATGAAATCCAAATCATCCTAGAAGTAAAGCAGTATGCACATTACAGTGTTTATGGTAAATGGAGTGAAATAGCCAAGTAATGGGACAGTGGAATGGCTGCAGCTGGAGGCTCCATTCGACCATGATTTTGTGAGGGGGAAGGGCAGTAAACTTAAAGACAGCCCCAGCTGAACTATACCTCTCAAATGTCCAGATTTTCACAGAATGAATAGATTTTTGCTTCTTATTTTTGGTTTGTTCCTCATAAAATGTGTGGTTTTCTGGCAAATCATTTAGGAATTAAGTCACTAAATAATAACAGACATTGAGTTTCAGACTTCATAACCTTCAGAAAAATGCATGCTAAAGCAAGGCATGTTATTCTATCAACTAAATTTATACAAGAGCAATATTTAGTACTGTTTGTATGTTCCCCCAATATATTTGGCCTTGTCCAGATTTCCTGTGTTAACAGGTTGAAAGGTACATGCAAATAAATTGCTTTATAGAATTAGACATATCCAAACCTCTCAACTGTGCCCAATTTTGGCTCAAAATGTTGCTCTCCCTCTAATAATCCCTCCACAAAATGGCAATTTTGGAAAAAAATGTGGAGGGTTTACAATTAATAAATAACTGTAATAATCAGAGCTATAGACTACTTTTATTTCAGAAATGCATGTAGATTCATTTATTTTCTCAGCTGCTCAAGTTAACAGTATTAATATTTAAAAAGTGTTCTTTCTTTAACAGGTTCCCAGCTGTATTGTGTGGCTACTTTATATTTTTGCATCAGATTTTTGGTTCATTTTTCATAAAATTGTGGTTTTCTGGCAAATTAGAGGCAAATCATTAAAGACTGAAGTTAGAAAATAATGAAGACATTTGAGTTTCAGATTTCATACCCTTCAGAAAATTCATACTAATGCAAGACTTAGTATTCTATTAGAAAGTTTATAAGAGCAGTATATTTAAATACTGTCCTTATTGTTGGGCCTTTGTCCCACTTCTATATATGGCTTTGTCCAGATTTCTTGCTGAGGTTGAGAGATATGACAAATGTGTCAGGGCCATAACAGTTAGCCAGAGACATTTCAAATTGTGACATCCTTGTTGCACCCCATTCCTCCATGTAGTGACTCTGGATGTGTCCAAGCAAGACAAGGAGCAGTTATGTGTGCAGAGTATCCTGCCATCCAAGGTAGACAAGTTCTACAGTGGCTTTTCATCTGTCCTTGCTTAATTTTGCAGACTGTTCTGGTTTTCTGTCATATTTTTATACTGTTGATTTATGCTTCTTATTATTCAGAAAGTGCCCGTTGCTCTGTGTTTAAGCAGCAATGCTTTCATGACCATCAGGTAAGCTTGTCTGAGATTGTAAGATGCAAGTAAGCTTTAATAAGCATATCGTTAAAGAACTGGCAACATTGAAAGCCTTTCTGTTTTTGCCATGCAGAGAATACTTACATAACTAGATAATGTATAAGCCTTGTGTATTGAAATGCATATGGCAGTATTTGTAATAAAGGACATGATTACAGTATTTTAAGAAGCTCATTACCTTTGTTGGAGACTTGCAGTCATCTTTACAGGCTTTACCCATAAACTAAACAGAATGCCAATCTATCGTGTGTGGTCCACAACATGTGCAGTAATCCTTTAAGCAATTTATCTTGAGCTTGTTTCCTGTTTGCTGTTCATTTTTTACTTTGATCATGTTTTCTCCATGAAGCAATTAGATAGTTGTTGTCAGGCAGCAGGTCTTTTTTGGATAAGAAACATTTTTACTAGTCGGGGTATCACAGAGATTTCTACTTTCAGCATATTACTTGGTACTTTTATAAAGCTGAATATAAATTATACTTAGAACTGCAGTGCAAGGAGAAGTGGTTTGAGTTGAGTGCTGCTTGTTTTTCTTATACCTGACTTTGACTAACATTCCAGTAATGTATTTAAAAAATATATTTTTTTATGCCTTGCAACCTTTTTGTTTCCATCTAGATATTAAGTAAGCTGTCATGCAGCCAATGCTTTGAAATATTTTTTTCTTCTACACTTCATTTTGTCTTGATTGGACTCTCATAATGATGGTTTGGCACCCAGGGCAGCATATTTAATTAAAGTTCCAGTTTTTGTGGGTTTAAGCATAGCTCCTCCCCTTTCTAGTTGGCCACACCCCTTCCCATTGGCCCCACTCATTCAGCTGTCTCCTGCAGCCCCTCTTTGATTTGAAGACACTAGCCATCACTGACTCCATGAAGTTAGACCCTGAATTAAGCCTAGTTATCAGACCAGCACAGAAAGTTCTGGTAGCTATGCAGAACAGAGTCAAGAATGAGCTAAAAGAATTGTGCATCCGGGAGTAATTTGTCTAGTTGAAAAACCAACTGAATGTTTATCCTCCATTGTGGTAGCTCATAAGAAAAGCTCAGATGATATTAGAATATGTATTGTTCCAAGAGGCTTGAACAAAGCACTAAAAAAACCTTATTATTCAATGGGCACAGTCGAAGGAGTTGCTGCTCTTATGCCAAATGCCACTGTTTTTTCTGTCTTAGATGCAAAAAGTACATTTTGGCAGATTTTGCTTGACTGTAAATCCTCATTGCTAACCATATTCAGTACACCATTTAGAAGGTACAGATTTCTGAGAATGCCATTTGGAATAAATTCTGACGGTGAAGTCTTTCAGCGTGCAATGGAGAAAATGTTTTCAGGCTATCCGTGTGCTATTATAGTAGAAGATAGTCTTGCAGGAGGCAATGGTGAAGATGAACATGATAGAAACCTCAAAACAGTTTTAGTCAGAACTGGTGAAGTCAATCTTAAGTTGAATCCTCAAAAATGCAAATTCAGGCTACAAGAAGTTACTTATTTTGGTCATTTGTTTAGCAGTTCAGGCTTATGACCAGATCCTTCCAAGCCAACAGCAATTTTTGAGATGCAAGCTCCAGACAATGTCCAAGCCCTACAACATTTTCTTGGCATGTTCAGCTATCTAGGCAAATTCATTCTAGACTTGAGCCAACTTTCAGCATCACTCAGAGAGCTGACACACAAAGATGTATTTTGGTCCCGGTCAGAACAACACCAAAGAGCATTTGGTGTCCTGAAACAGAAAATTGCTAGTCCACCTAGTTAAAGCTACTATGATGTTCACAAAACAGTAACTATTTCCTGTGATGCTTCTAAGATTTGTCTTGGTGCAGTTATTCTTCTAGAGGGTAGACCAGTAGCCTATGCGTTGAGAAATCTTACTCAAACTGAGATGCAGTATGCTCAGATAGAGAAAGAACTCTTGGCAATGGTGTTTGCATGTTCAAAGTTCCATGATTATATTTATGGCTGACCCATTCAAATTGAGACTGACCACCAACCTCTAGTTACTATTTTCAGAAAGCCAATCCACACAGCTCCTGCTAGATTGCAACACATGGTGCTCAAATTGCAAAAGTACAATTTCAATCCTGTTTACACAAAAGCCAAACTTCTTTATCCTGCTGATACTTTATCCAGATCACCTAGAAAATCACTAAATGGCATGAGAATGAGAAACCTGATTTTGAAGTCATGGAAGTGAGACATTTTTCTTCCACAAGTCTTGATGAGCTTAGAACTCACACACTTTCTGATCCAATTCTTCAGAAGCTCAACCACTTCCTCAGTCAAAGATGGCCATCAAAACAATCTTGCTTTCAGGTAGAAGTGCAGCAGTATTTTCCTTAAAGAGATGAGATTTTGTCTGACAATGGTATCAACCTGAAAGGTCCAAAGTGATTGTTCCAAAATCCTTGCAATAAGAGTACCTTCAGATCTTGCATCTTGGCCACCCAGGAATATATTCTACCAAAAGAAGGGTGAGATGACTAGTATTGTGGCCTTTTATGTCAAAAGATATTGAGAAAGAACTCTCATCTTGTTCTGTATCCAGTGATTCTAAACTGCATCAAGCAAATAGAACCACTTCAGCTAAGGCAGATTCCCGAACTACCTTGGTTGACAGTAGCTACAGACATCTTTGAATGGAATGGTCAACATTATTTGGTATTAGTAAACTCTTATTCAAATTGGTTTGAGATTGACCTGCTTCCTAACCTAACATCCAGTACTGTCATTACTAAATTGAAGAGACATTTTTCTGTCCACGGTAGTCTGCACAGAGTCATTTCTGACAATGTTGCACAGTTTACAAGTCAGCAGTTCAAAAGATTTGCTTAAACGTGGGACTTTGTTCATATTATGAGTACTTCTGAATATCCACAATCAAATGGCTTAGCAGAATGTGCAGTAATAAGTGCAAAACAGCTGTCTGACAAATCAAAATGAGACAATACTGATTTTTCTAAATCTCCTGAATCTCAGAATCATTCCTCATGATAATCATCTTGGTTAGCATGCTAACAGACTTATGTTGAGGAAAACCAGAACCACGCTATCAATCAGTAGCAATTTGTTGGTTCTATGTGCTAAGAACAACAAAGTAGTGAAAGCCCACCTCCTGAAAAATCGTTTGTCTCAGAAGTCCTATTATGATAAGACCAGCAAACTACTCGATCCATTACAAGAAGGGGAAATAGTGAGAATGCAGACAGCAAAAGGTTTTGATCGGATTGGATTTGTGAAAAGTCTGTGTCAAGAGCTGAGATCGTACATTGTGGAATTGTAAGGAATAGAATTTAGGCGGAATCAGAAACATTTATTACTGATGTCCGAGTTAGTGTTACAGCATCCTGCCTGTGATAAAGACTGTAGTTCTCAGAGTGACTTATCCAATGTTCCAGTTCCGGACGACATTCCAGCAGATATCCCTGTTCTTGAGAACAGACCGAGAGTCCTAAAGCAAAACATTTACCTTTGACTGTCCCTGTTGCTAAACCCAGTCCTAACTACTACATTACAAGATCAGGTCACATTTCCAGACCTAGTTGTAGATATACTACAACTTGGGCATGAATGTTGTTTTGTTTATTATTGACTGTATGATTTGCATGTCTAGTCAAATGTCATTATTATTGCAAGACAGCTCAGTAAAGAGGGTGGATGTAGATCAGAGTTTGTGATATACCTTTAAGAAGCTTTCCAGTCAGCAAGCATGTGAATATAACTACTGAGCACATGCAAGTAAGAGTGCCATTTTGTAGTGAGCAGTCAACATGTAAGCATGCATGTATGTACTAGTCAGTCAGTTTGTTTAAGTTTATTGCTCCTAATATCCATCCTGATGTGTTTGTATATAATAAAATACTTAAACACCCAAGCCTTATTGTCTTCTTCAAATATACTAGATGAGCGACAGTCACCTGTTCCTTGCTCAATCTTATCTGCATTATGCTAATTTGAAGCCTCTAGTACCTTCCTCCACCCTCCCACCTTCATCCTAATCCTATTTCCTTAACTATCTTCCACAACTTAAATTCTCTTCATATATATATATATATATATATATATATATATATATATATATAGACAGAGAGATCATTAGGTCATCAATCTGATCAGCACACAAGCCACATAGCTCTTTTAAGACTGTCACATGACTTCTCTTTCTTGCCACCGCTGTGCCCACAAAGTTGCATAGAACACCTTAGAGACACATGAATGACGTAAGAGAACTACTGCTGCTTGTACTTCCCTGCAGCAGCAGCACCATATTCTTACCTGCTATTTCCGCAGCCCATGCTGCATCTGTGGGAGGATATTTAATGAGCTGTTTGCCACGTGTACTTGCCTAACTATTCATAATTAACGAGTAGTAGGGCTTGTCTTACACACACACACACACACACACACAAAGTATACAGAGGTAGGCTAACAGTGATAACGGCCACACTGTTTCTGAATCCCAGGGAATGTATTCATAATTGAAAAGTTATTTATATCTACTTATCAATCCATTTAATTAAAATGTGTTTTGTATTTTGATGATTATACAAACATTTCAGGGATGACTGTGAATACTCGATGCCAATGAGATGTATAACATTTAGGCTCATGTCATTAGTTATAGTTACTTTTTTGTGTTTTAAATTTAATTGAATGGTAATGATTTTTAACTATATTTTTTCCTAATGTTCTAGTTAATCAAAACCTAGTGGGCAGTGGGTATGCAGAGTGGAATGAAGCATGAGCTATAGCATTAGCATAATACACTGAATTAGTATTATTATAATTTTCATTAGTTTGCTTTTTTTGTTTTTTAGTTTGTACCCTATAATACACTTATTTTAATAATTTGCTGGTGTTGGCATATAATAGGCCTTATGCTAGGGTTCTAATAGACTAACATTTATAAATTAAGAATTATTTGATGATTGACATATGTCTGTTTTACTTAACAACTGCTTAAATAAAAGCTATTATAAAAGATAATTAGGACTTGTCAGTTTTTCCAGTGTGTGAGGGGGTTTCAGTCCTCCACACATCTCCCTGTTGGAAACCCCTCTTGTACGTATGTCTAGTATGACCTTTTCTAAAGTCATCACGTCTTGTTGTATGTTATATATTAAGCATCACCAAAGCTACATTCTCTCATTAAACTGCATCCATATAAGAACTGATTAAATAGTTGCTGGCCAAAAGACTGAAAACTAGATGGTTGACATGAGAGGTTACAATGCAACTTTTGTATACCAACATTATAGTATGCAAAGAAATTGGTGGGCTTTCATAAACAGTGCACTTGATTAAGCAAATGGAATGAGTGATGACACGTAAGGAGGGGGAGGTTCTGAAACTAATGTGCAGTGCCTGCATTGCTGGAAAAATAATGCTGTATACATTACATGCAATTGACTGCATAATGACATGCAAATGTGTGGCAGCATGGTAAAGAGAAACATTGTGTATTCCAATAACACAATCAGACTTGGCAGTGTGATTCAGAAAGATAGAAAACTTGCAAAATGACCTGTGCTGATCATCTGAAGACTATCTTTTTCAGTGAACAAGTATATTGCTTGTGCGAAGATGATAAGGATATCATCTGCAAGAGCTGGTCAGTGTGCAATAGTGGGAAGCTTGGAAACTAGGGACTGTAATATCATATGTCATCACCCTCCATATCACAGGAGAATCCATTAGAAGGTGAGATGCCATTACATCTGTGATCAGGTTATAGGAACCTGCTACTGATTGGAGAAAAACACACTGGGGCTAATAGGCATATGCTGTCCTCTCACAGCATCAGTGGGGATTTGCAGACTGCCTGCCTGTCTCAGTGGGTACAATGTTTTGTGTAAAATTAAGCATCCTTGCTATGAAGGCAACCTTCCTGCATCTGAAAAGGGATCTGGTTGGAGTTGTGCAGGACTAAGCCACATGAGTTGTACACCAGTCCCTTGACATGATGCTGACACATGTGGAGAAGCATATTTAGTTTCCATGGAAAGCAGAAGAGAGCATCACCACTGTGTATGCATTCTATAACATAGCCCATATCCCTGAAGTCTTGGGAGGCCATCAAGTATACCTGCATTGCTATCAAGGCCTGTAATGCTCCACATGACATCCAGTATATCAACAGGAAGGGTTTACCCACCATTAACTGCGAGTTTGCATGCAGTATACAAGGTAGTAGTCTATGCCCCATGCAGGAAGTTTCCATGATTTCCATATCTGGCACATGTATGACCTATTCCAGTATTTTACGTGAGTGTAGTTCCCAGAGGGTCATCTAGTTGGTAGGTGCACACATTGCCAACCACAGAGGTCAAGAAGGTCCATTCTTTTGAACATAGGTGGCAGCCACTCATAGTGATGCTTTTCATTGTGTGCTTCAAGTGATGCTGGATATCCCTTGGAATCATGGCTAATAATCTCATCCACAGCATCCAGACTGGCAAAAATGGAATATAACACTGCTCTAGTGCAGACATAGAGCATTATTATAAATGTGACCAGAATGCTGAAGGACTACTTCAGATGCCCTGATATATCTGGTGGTGCAGTGCAGTATGCTGCAGATACCTGTAGTTAGATATCTGTGATCTGAGACATGCTATATAGCATGGTGCTACAGAAGCAATTGTATGAAGAGGAGGCCATAGCACCGACTGACATATCTGTAGCAGCAGTAGAGTAAGTGACATCTGAGGAGTGACAAGGAGTCATCTGAAGAATTGGATGCAGTGGTACCTCATATAGGGGAAAGGTGGGTACAGTACATCATAGCATGTTAAAGAGGTGTGACATCCAGTCAAAAACTCTAGGCAACAACAAGACAAACACAGAACAAAGCTAATGCATGCGATAACACATTCAGGCAGTATGTTGCATTACTTTGACTATAATATATTAGACATCACTTATGTCCATGTTAGCTAGAGAGGTGGGCAGGTTGTAATCATAGTCCTTCTCAAACATAGGGCACAGTGTCAGATAAAACAATGCTAGCATAGATCGGAGAGTCACTGGTGAGCCCTATGGTAAGCATACATATGTATACACACACACACACACACACACACACACACACACACACACACACACATACACTCACTGCTAGGAGGTCATGTAGTGTTAGGAATTATGACCCCAACTGATATGGTGAAGCTTCTTGGGGTGAAGTATCCAGGGGTTGGCAAAGCACATCAGATGCATGTGCAACAAGGTTTGTGTGGCTTCTTTCATGGTGTTCCAACAGAATGAAGGCATCCACTATGCCATATCTGTGTGTAGATAGCTGTTAAATGGTAAGGCTATAGAGAAGTAGGTTGGTATTGACCTGTGGGACCCTTGGGGTTGCCTGGTGGTTTGTGCTGGAATGGAACTCTTTAAGCATCAGTTATGTCCATTTGAGCATCCACAGCCAGGGGTGAAACTACAGAGATCCCAGATAAGCATCAGCCACATACAGGTAAGCATGCACAGCCAGAGTTTATGGCCACACTGTAACTGGATGAGCATTGGCAATAGTGATCTTAGTCCATGACTAGGTGTGAAGTCAGACATCGACAGTGTAGACAGTGTAGTTGTCTCAGGAATGGTGTGTGCCATCTGTGTTAACCTGATGTGCACATTGGCATAACATTCCCTCACTATGACCAAGGAGGTTGGTCCTACCCAGCTATGTGAACACACTAATGGATGCCAAGTGACATCCATCTGCTATATACTTTCTTCATATTCTCTGTGTTGCACAGTATAATGTGATCTCCAGCAAAATGATGACTACAGTTTTTATCGTGCTAAAATGGGGTTTGTATTGCAGCTGATATGCTAGTGAAGTGATTTTGCATTGCCAGCTCTGAATTGTACCAGTAACACAAACAGTCATTACCCCTATTCTATGCTGCAGGGTCTGCCTGTCTCATTCCTGGGTACTCAGGTCAGATAAGGTGTATTCTCCAGTGGAGCCTGGCCATAATACTACATATGTACATTATGCTAATGACCATGATCATTGTTCTAGCTATCCATGCTTTAGACATGGAGATCCCATAGGATGTGAACATTTGTGGATCCTAGCCCCAGTAACATCACTCTCCCATGTTATTTAGTCATGTCTGTCATATTACATAAATGGGAATTGTGATATTCTACTGAACGTTGATGCACATCACATGTTCTTAGCAATATGTGGTTATATACCCCAACTCTTATGTTCTGACCTGGACTTCACCTGGCACGTGGACACAGCCTGAGCAGAATCTGACTCTGGTAGGTCTCTCACACAGTGCATCAGGGTGCAAGATATTTTTATGCCTACTTTACATGCAGCACAGGGGCACCTGCAGGGGGTTTATGAAGGCCCTTTATACAAAGTGGCTGCCTGGCATGCCCTGATATCATTCGCTCTGGTGAGAAGGAGAGGAATGACTATACTGATTAGCAAAGGTACCACCCAGATCTTCTCCATCAATGAGAAACAGCTTATAGCAGACAGAGCCTCCATACTGCAGTAAACAATCTGTGTTTGGTAAATCACTGTTTTGCATTGCTTATGCCTGAAAACTATTACTACACATGCCTTCTGCTGCCATGGACATGCTGTACTCATATAATGCTTCTTTCTGCTTTGCAGCAGAGCAAATTATGGACAACATGATCTCTTGCCATTGGAGGCAGGTCAGTCTCTCCAGGCAATGGGATAACAGTAGTATATTGCAAGAATAATTGTATAGCTGTGCTTAATCTGTTCACTACAGCACTGAGGATTTTTCTGTCTGAACTGTAATATTTAACCACAGAATAGCTGTTCACTGGTTTATTAGATTACTTTTTCTTTTGGGTGCTGTATTAGTTTCCTACAATGTTCTAGTCATACCTGCATTTGTAATTACTACATGACTGTACTTAACCTGTTTACTACAGCTCTAAATATTTTTGCACATTTTAATAGTTTAACCATGTTTTTACTTGCATTGCAGATAAATTTGTATTCCATTTACAGTGCTACTGTCCTAAACTGCCCCAGTTATGCTTGCATTTGTCAACACTCCACATTTGTACTCCATTTACTTTGCTACTATCCCAAACTTCCCCATTTATGTTTGCATTTGTCATTACTGCACAACATCTGTACTCCATTTACTGTGTTGTTGTCCTAAACTGCCCCAGTAATGCTTGCATTTGTCATTAATGTACAACTGCACTTAATCTGCTTTCCACATCACAATGCATTTGTTTTTTTATGTATTGCTACGTTTCATCATTGATTAGTTGCTCATTGGCTTTGTAGATTGTGTTTTATTCCATTTACTGAACTACTGTCCTAAACTGTTCCTACTATATCTATCATCTTTTTGAATAATATGTTTGCTCCATTGCCACTGTTTTACATTGCTTTATTGACTGTTGCTTCTATCTCACGATTCTGTTGTAACAAATTACACCACATCGAACTGGTGTCCTGAGTGCTCTATTTTGCATACTGTTTCATGATGTTGTTTTGTTATTTTATTTTTCTGCAGTCAGTTGTAGAGCAGCTGACCCTTGGGTCCCCAAATGTCCTTGGGCATGACTGTCTTTCAGGGTGATGAAGGTCATTCTGTGGAAAGTGAAGAGTGAACTGGAGAGCAGATTGATGGAACCTGTTGTGACTTCTCTGGTGGATGGCATAGAATTCTAATCAGAGGGTGAGTCTGAGTGGCCATCCTCAATCAGTTGGCATGAACTTTAGCAGCCAGTGAGGACCAAGGTGGATGCAAGCTCAGCACTCATACTGGTTCCTGGAACTGCATCGCTGCCCAGACCTGATCATTACTCCACAACAGGCTCTGCACATGCATAACATCAGCCATGGAGGTGACTGACATCTTAGTGTGGTGCCATCTATGCTGTCAGCCACACCATCTCCATCCCACCCTGTTCTCCAACATAGTGTTCCCCTTCCTTGTGTGTCATACCCTATGCATTGATTTTTGTCCAACCTTCCCAATCATTGGCTGTCTACCTTCTGTCAGTTTGTCTCTCCACTGTCACCCACTTTTGTGTCAGCATTTATATTTTATGCTTATCTGCCACTGTTGCCATCCCTATACACTCTTTACTACCCACACCTTCAGCTGTGCTACCTTTCCCCTTTAGCATCTTTATAAATATAAAAGAGGATACCTGTCCCACAAAATCATACCCTTCTTTCCATACTGCATTCCATACTTCTCTTCCTATCATCCTTCTGTGTATTCCACTGTTTCATCTAATCCTTATATGACTGTTATACCTCTTCCCACTTGCATAAAAAAAAAAAAAAAACAGTCGAATTGCTGATGTTTAGCCCATCCAGATATTCCTGCTGTATCAGCTATGCAGTGCTTCCAGGAATATCTGAACATGCCTAGTGTCAGGCATGCCACCTGCCTGCAGATTTCCTCAGACCATGGGAACAAGCGTAATGTGGTGCGCTCATTTGCATGGTAATTGCTGTTTTCATGACATTGAGGCTTCGTTATGCTGACCCCTTAATGTGAGCAGTATGCATACCTAATCCCTGTTGGGCCGAATGACATTATCTTGTGTGTGTTATTAACCACAGTAAGGTTGCATTTAGCTTCTTTCTGAATACTCTCCATTGTAATCATTGTTGGTCACAGATTATTGTTATTTGATTAATTTTACTTTGGCATCTGGTTCTTTGTTTTTAATGTTGTTATTGTTAAACATGCATTATAAGTGGTGTAGTCTCACTGGCTGTTGGCATGTCAATGCTGTCTGTTTAAATTGCTTATTAATATACTTATAGCCAGGTTTTTCTATGCATAATCCTAATGTGATGCTCATCTGTTATAAGAAATATCATTGTGAGACAGAGGTGTGTGTATGTGTTGGGTGAGACCGTGTATACGTGTTTTGATGAGGTAATTCAGCTGACCTGAAAATGCCCATATCAGTTTTAAATACTCTCAAGTACACTCTCTCTTACACACACACACACACACACACACACACACACACACACACACACACACACACACACACACAAAGTATACATATATTTTTTTCATAAGTGTAGTTGAAAATATTGAACCTGAAATTGGCTATTAAATTGTGTTCTCTAAACCATTTTCTGCCTAGAAAATGTACTTCTGGTATTTATCTTATCCGTTTACCTCAGCTTTGAAATACTTATAGAATTGTTGCTGCAAAAGCACATATTCAAAGTTCTAGTACTTTTTGACAGTATGTACTTCTATCAATATTCCATGGACACACTAACAGCTAACACATTTATTCATTTAGAGGCTAAATGGTATAACTGCAGGATTCTGAGTCACTGCCAACATTACAAAACAACAGCATTGCAAATGACAAATCTTTTGCCAGCATGATAGATGGTCAACTCAGAAATAAAATCATGCATCTGTCATCTAGCACTTAGTGAGGCTGCAATGAAATAATGAAATAACGTACAAATGCAGCTCAATATGATGTCCATTTGCAGAGTGTGCTGAGTAAATTTATTTACAAGACTGAGGGTGTGCAGGAAGGTCATCCCACCAACTGACAAGGTGCCTTGCATGGCAATACAATGTATCATATAAATTCAGACAGCTTCCACTGCCCTGGGGCTGGCATCATTGTATAAAAATGATGTAGACCACTGCAGGCAGGGTTTTCCTTTAAATAATAGCACAGAAGAAGTCTGGCAGATGTTGTCACATTCAAAAATGTTGAGCAGCACTAGGCATGCTGCCCATAACTGAAAAGAGTGCTGAGGGTGTTGTAGGAGGTTACCATTTTATCCAGGAAGTCTACCATAGGGTAGTGCCATGGTTCTTCCCCGTGGCTACTTCAGAAGTCAATGTTCTACTCTTATACAGGGCAATACAATGAAGCTTCTTTGTGAGAATCTCAGAAAGTACTCTGGGGATTCACAACTATAGTAAAGATGCACAGTTGGACAGCTTCCTTGTTAGCAGCTTTGAAAGCAATATGAGGAGGTATAGTTATATTAAAGGTGCATAGTAAGTCAGGCTCCTTGTGAGCAAATTGCAAGGTGATATAAGGAGGTATGGCTATATTAAAGGTGCACAAAAGAACAGCCTCCCTGTGAGCATCTTTGTGGGCACTACAAATTAATATAGTTGCATTAAAGGTGTGCAGTAGGGCAGCCCCCCCCCTGTGAACAAATAATAAGGCACTATATGAAGGTATAGTTATATTAAAGGTACGCAGTAGGGCAGCCTTCTTGTGAACAATTCAGAAAGCAATAAGGACATTTCAGATATGGTAACAGTGCTCATTATGGCAATAAAGTTTTCTCTCCTCATAAATAGCATACTTGGGGCTGTTGGGGTTTACACTTATAATAAGGGTACATAGCAAGGTAACAAAATATGTCCTCCAAATGAACATATACAATGTGGTCTGGTAGGACTACAGTAACATAGGGTATGCACAACAGAGGAGTAATTTTCACTCACAATGAATAATGCAGAAAGCACAGTTGAAAGCATTACAGTTAGACTGAACAACAGGAGAACATTATGAACACAACAGAAGGATGGTGTCTGTAAGATCAGTATGATAACTGACTTCCTCCATTTTCTATGTATATGATGGTTATACTCAGTGTGGGCCATTATTTCTATGAAAGTATAGGTTTATATGGGCTAGCTGCTCTTGTGGGCCATCTTAAGCTTAGCCAATTTCCCTTTTTGTGTGTAAAATAGTACATCCAATTTGGTTATAGATTGCCCTACCCATTCCATGGATGATAATTACATATTACACCTAATGAGAATGACTAGGATCATATTATATCTAATTTGAGGGCTCCCATGCATGGAATAAAGCATTTAGGACTTGCCCCTGTCCATCAGTAGTACAGAGGGCAGTTCTGGGGTAAATGTTCTGTTTCCCATCCACAGATTTAAGTTGTGCTTTAATATAGACAGGGATGAGCTTTGTTTTATGTGGATTGGGAGTCTGTTCCACAGCAGAGGTATTGTCTGCAATATATACCTGTCCCTCTAAACTATTCTGTTGAAGTTGTAGAAGAGGTTTAGATCCCTGGATTGAGTATTTCTGATGCCATTTGACTTGCTGACATGCAGCAAAACCATTAGCACTGAGTGAGGGGATACCATCTATGCCAGTGTATGGGGAATTACAATGCAAATGAAAATTGTATTAAATTGTGCTAGGATGGTCATTCTTTCTAGTACATCAGCTCTCATTTACATATCATTTGATCTTTGTACATTTTCAGTGATATCAAACAAGGTAGCTTTGTCATGTTGTGGCCTGTACTGGCTTTTAATGCAGGATATTCGGCCTGTGAGTACCCATGAGGGCAGCTAGATTCTAGCTGTGTTACGATAAAAGCAGAACTTCTGTTCAGGTGACATGATGGAAAACCTGCCTAATGCTATGTTTGTGTGTGTATCTATATATCTATCTATGTGTGTGTGTGTTTGCTTATATATAAATATATATATATATATATATATATATATATATATATATATATATATATATATATATATATACGGGTCTACCTGAAAACACTGAACACTGACAACGCCAACAATGAGATAACCGACACTGGAAGATCAACAACAGAGACGACCGACGATTGAAAATCCCAAAGCTGAGAACACCGACATGTTAAAGTAAGTGTGTGATAGTGATGGACATTAGGGTCAGGGTGCGGGTAAGGTAAGTGTGCGATAGTGACAGACTTTAAGGTTAGGGGCGGGTTAAGTGAGTTAGGGTTAGGGTGCGGGTTAGGTGAGTGTGCGATAGTGACGGACCTCAGAGTTAGGGTTTGGGTTAAGGTTAGTGCATAGATAGTTGTGTATGTAAGGTTTAGTGTAGGTTTGTAAGGTTTTTGGTGTGCTTGTGTTGTGTGTGTGTTTTACGGAAAATATATTTGTTTTGTTTTGTTGATTGTCGGGATTGTGGTTTGTCGGGCATGTGAAGTTTTGTGTTTTTGAACTTTCGGTTTTGTGATGTCAGTTATCTCGTTGTCAGTGTTTTTGCGTGTCGGTGTTTTCAGGTAGACCCATATATACATATTAAACATTTCTATTCATAGGTTCATAGGCTCATAAGAGGTTACTAGGCTAGTGACCATAAAGCCTTTACAAGCTTAGCCATGTTAATCCCAAGTTGCCCCAATTGTCCGTGGTTAGATGGATGTACTTTACAGATTAGCACTGACTACCCGTGTACATGAGGAACATGGGTGCCATCCCCGGGGTGAATTTGTGGTTGCCCATCCATTTGTCCAGGTTGCATTTGAATAGGGTCATTGAGGAGCTCTGCTTCATATGAATTGGAAATTTATTCCAGAGCAGCATCAATCTCTGGGAGACGTATCTGTCTCTCCAGTATGTTCTGTTAATGTTGCTGGCAAGGTTGAAATACCTAGAGCGAGTGACTCTAGTGCCATTTGATTTGCAGATGCGAAGCATTGCCGTCCAATTGGGGTCAGAGACTGCCCTGTAGGTCAGGCACAAGTCACCTCTCAATAGCCTATATGATACAGATTACAGTGGCAGGGCTTTCAGTCTATCCATGTAGGTCATGGCTTGGAGGCCCTGTATCTCCTTAGTGAGAAACCTCTGTGGTTTCTCCAGTTGGTGCAGATGTCTAGTGAGATACATGCAGAAGGGAGCATTGTACACTATTAATGGTCTGATTAGGGTCGAATAAAGTCGGGTTTTAACATCCTTAGACCTGGATGCGATGCCTTTACTTATGAGATGCACAGTGTATAAGGCTTTCCTTACCACCACATGGAAACCTGATGGTCAAAGTTCAGACTGCTATTGACCTGTGTTTCCAGATCTCACATCGCTGTTTTGAACTTACAGGGGTGCTGTCAATATTGTAATTAGTGAGGAATTTCACTTTGCCAAATGGTTAATAGTTACTTTTTTGTATTTAGTTTTAGAGACCGTGACGTTTACACCAGTCATTTGCTTGTATTAGCCCATCCAGTAATATGTTAACAGCACTGAGGGACTCAATGACTGCACCTAGTTTGCAATCATCAGTGAACTTGGTAAGCCAAAGGCTGTATACCTTAGCCTGGACATCTGAGAAATAGATTCCAAATAGTAAAGGGCCCAGTGCAGTATGCCACTAGTGATGGGTCTACTGTTAGTGCTGGAGTCACCAACTTTGACAGTATGTGTTCTGTTGGTGAGCCAATTAGCTACCCATCTAGTGATGTAAGGGTTAACACCTAGCTCGGAGAGTTTTTCAATGATACCCGAGTGGGCATTGTGTCAAAGGCTTTGGCTAGGTCCATATAAGTGGTATGCATTGTCTTACCTTCATCCAGGGCTTTGGTGACTTTCTTGAAGAAATCTACCTGGTTCAGTAAGCACAATCTACCCTTAATGAAGCCAAACTGGGTTGAGTCTAGAGTATGAAGGTCATTTATGTCCTTGTTGATAAAGTCCATGATGATCCTTTCCATGGCCTTACAGATTAAGCTGGTTAGACTTATGGGACTATAGTTCCCAGGGTCAGTTGATGCCCCCGCCCCACTTTATTATAACATCAAAGTCTTAAAACTTCAAATGTCATAATATTGACCCCTATTCAGCGAACGCTTGAAATAGCGAAGTTGCAGAATACCGAATATTTTCCTTGGGAAAGTATTCAGTGGGCTGTTTCTGCGGCTTTGCTATTTCCTCGACTGTGGTGCGAAAGTGACGGACCGGGTTAAGGTTAGTGTGTGAATGGTCCGAGGTAAGGTGAGTGTGTGATAGTTAGGGACCTTAGCTATAGGGAGCGGGTAAGGTAAGTGTGCATTAGTTAGGGACATTAGGGTTAGGGAGCGGGTAAAGTGAGTGTGCATTAGTTAGGGATCTTAGGGTTAGGGAGTGGGTAAGGTGAGTGTGCATTAGTTAGTGACCTTAGGGTTAGGGAGCGGGTAAGGTGAGTGTGCGTTAGTTAGGGACCTTAGGGTTAGGGAGCGGGTAAGGTGAGTGTGCGTTAGTTAGGGGCCTTAGGGTTAGGGTTGGGTTAAGGTAAGTGGATAGCTAGTAGTGTAGGTACGGTTTAGTGTAGGGTTCTGTGAAGTGTGTATGTGTGGATTATGTATTTTGGTGTGCTTGTGCTGTGTGTGTGTGTATTCTCGGAACAGCAAATTTTTCCCCTTGGAAAAAATTCACTGTTCTGAGCTTTCGAGTATATCACATTTCTAGATTCCAAGGTCGAGCTTATGGTGTTCGATCTTTTGGAATTTTGATAATGTGATAAAGACACCTTTATGCAAGGGGATCACTGTTGCTGTTCTACATTCTGCCTAGTACAAAGCCAGTTGTCAGGCTATGGTTAAGGAGAATGGCAAGTGGGTCAGCTAGGTCCTGCTTTAGATTGCTTAGTAAACAACCTGGGATGTTATCTGGTCCCATTGAGGCCATGTTTTTGGCCTTGAAGAGCACAGATATGACTTGATCTCTAGAGATACTAGGTAGAGAATTGCTGTCAGGTATGCTTTGGTGTATGTCGGGTGGGGATAGGGGGGTGAAGTTTGCACCAAATCTGTCAGCTACAGGTTGGCAATTTCCTCCGTTATAGTGTAAGTGGTACCGTTGACTACTGATTCGGCACATAGCTGGGCACTCCCTTTTAGATTTCATACATATCTAAAGAATACCTTATGATTGTCCTTTGCTAGGGATGCTATTTTAGCTTCATAATTAACTTTAAAGGACTTTACAAGACTTCTGATTTGCTTGTTCAATCTGTGGAGGGAATTCTTCCTCTGCAGATACAATTGCCACTTGTTCTTGGACATAAGTTTCTTCCTTTTGTTATACAATCTGTTTACACTAGATGTCCAGCAAGGTAGCTTGTTTTTTCAGGATGGCCTGGTTTTAATCTGGTCAGGTACAGCTGAGTCTATACAGTTGCTATGATGATTATACAGGGCATTTGTGACATCTCTGCATAGGAGTCATTACTGCCTGTGATTGCAGGGGGTATAAAACTTTTTATGCCATCATTTAGTAGGTTCCAGTTTGCTTTGAAGGCATTCCTTAGTTTTTTTTTCTCCTTTGGGGGTGTGGAATCCAAAAATGACATTGAATGAGGCTGAATTATGGTCCAACCTTACCAGGGAGAGCATCACACAGGAGGCAGTGCACTGACCACCCATGTTGGTGAGAACTATATCAAGGACATTAGAGACCCTTGTGGGGGTGGAGACTATCTGTTCCAGAACATTTGCATTGAAAAAGTCCATGAACCTCTGGCCGAGCAGGTTTGAGCTTGGGCATGTTACCCAGTCGATGGAGGGATAAATGAAATCTCCCATGACTAAGTTGTTGGGCTGTATGGTGAGTGACTCCAATAAGTCCAGGTAGGCATTGTGCTTTTCATGGTTCATGGAGTGGGACCTATAGCTAGCAATGATGTGGTAGGGTGTTTTGCCTATAGATAATTGGGCATGGAGTAGTTTAAGAGAGTCATACTGTTTGATCAATCTTGAGGTGTACTTGGATTTCATGAAGATGGATACACCTCCACCTTTGGTTCTTTCACGCTCATTCTTAGGTCTGAACACGTGGAAGGCATTGTAGCCTTGTGCAGCTGGGTTGCTCTCTGCTGCCTTGAACCATATTTCAGTGACAGCATAGACATTAACATCTTCCAAGGTGAGGAGTGCTTCCAGGGAGTGCAGTTTCATGTTTAGACTCCTAGCATTAAGCAGCAGAACCTTGAGTTTGTCTCAAGTGGATTTTGCTATGTCAGAAATTTTTGTCATTTTGACATTGTCTAAAAAAGGCACCATGGGGGAGGCAAGCACTTTAGCCAATATCCAAAAGCCTAGAGGAGACAGGTGCAGACCATTTCTGTCAAACCAGTGTGGCCCACTGACCATGTCTTCCTAGGCTGGCAAATGCTGAATCCCCCTGGAATGACACCAAAAGCTAAGCCAATTGTTGAAAATTATTTTTATTTATACAGTGACATCATTCTGGGTGAAAATAGAATTCTGCCTAGGTCTAGGATTATACCTGTCTGGGACATAAAATCTGAGAGTTTAATTATGTCTCTTTTCATATAGTCCAGGGAGGTATATCTCAAGTAATTCACCCCAACATGGACTATGACAGAGTCATAATGGTACTTGTTGAGTGACATGAGTGCATGCATGATCTGATGGATCCTGGCACCTGAAAGGCAGCCGACTGTGACCTTGTCCTTGTCCAGCCTGGTAAGGGGGACATCTATGTGTCTCACTATGGAGTCTCCTATGACCAAGACATTAGATTGTGTGGTGTTTTGTTTTAGGATCTTGTTTGGTGAGGCACTGATATGTGTGTTGTTATGTGCAGTGGTTTCTATATATTTTGAGGTGTGTGCAGAAAATGTGTGCTTGGGAGGCCTCTGATCTTCTAGGTAGGCTTCTAGTGAGTACCTCTGCATATGAGGATTTATGTGTTGTGTCCTGAATTTGTGTGAGAGGTGAAGCGTTTGAGCTGACAACCTGTTTGATGTCTTGTTTTTTTGTTATGTGAGAGGATTGTTTCCAAATTGATAGTGTAATTACATCTCTTGCATACAGTATTTGTTTGTTTCAGGACTAAGTGGTTGTCAATATACATGAAGCAATTACTACATTGCCTCAGGATGCCCAGGTCAATCAGGCTGGCTGAAGAAATGGTGGAAAAGTGACCATCCATAATGGCAGGGTTATATCATAGTACTGTTGGGGAGTGGGTAAGTTACATCAGTTTATTATGTAGGAATAATGGAAGGGCTTATTTTGTTGACTGTTTAGGGTGAAGAGCTGTGGTAATGCTGCTTAGTGTGCAATTCTGTTACCTGCAGAACAACAGGGGACTTGGGAGGGTCCTACTGACAGACGTCTAGGGAAAATTTAAGGTTCTAGGGCAGAGTTAACCCCCATTGTGGGATGTGCAGCTATGTACAAACATGAGGCTGAAGTAGACATGAAACTCAACAATTTTAAGACAAACTACCAATGGGAAAGGCCCAAACTGAGTCTTTCGCCAGCAATCCCCAACTCAGATGGAACCTGAGCTACACACTTCTGCCACAAGAGTACTGGGGGACCCTCTTAATGTAAGACAGCTAGTTTTAAGCACAGTGATACCAAACAGTCTAGGGTCAGCAAGTCTGAATATAGCTTATGCTATATAAGGCAATAATACAGAATTTCAAAATGCAGAAAAAATGCAGACACAATCAGCAAAAGTGAAACAGCAATTCAAATAAATTCAGTTAATAAAAGGCAATGCAGGCTTTAAATATACTTACTTATCAGTTATTTGCAGTGGATGCCTAGGGTTTTAGTTCAGATGCATTACAGATCTCTGGCTAAAGTCACCAAACTCTGAGCAGCTCCGGTTAACTGAGAGCAACCCCCCCCCCCCAAACATGAGGCTTAAATACAGGTGAAATTCAACAGTTTTAAGACAAACTACCAATGGGGAATACCCATACTGAGCCTTTCTCCAGCAATCCCCAACTCAGATGGAACCTGAGTTACATACTTCTGCTGCAAGGGTGCAAGGAGGCCTTCTTAATGTAGGATGACTGATTCAGAGCACAGTGATACCAAACAGTCTAGATTCAGCAAGTCTGAATCTATCCTATGCTATATAAGGCAGTAGTGATATATATATATATATATATATATATATATATATATATATATATATATATATATATATAAGTTCATAGTACCATCCCAGGGCACTTATTTTATCAGCTGGTCCAGTTTCCTCTCACATTCCAAAGACAAGCACGTGAGTGAATTGGCAATCCCCCAAATTGCCCACAAGTCTGTGTGTGTGCGTGCGTGAGTGTGTGCGTGTGTGCGTGTGTGCGTGCATGCGTGTGTGCGTGTGTGCGTGTGTGTGTGTGTGTGTGTGTGTGTGTGTGTGTGTGTGTGTGTGTGTGTGTGTGTGTGTCTGTTAGCCCTTCTGGGCTAGGTTTCCCATCTAATATTATTTTTCTACGTTCATTACATTTGTTGCTGGGACAGATTTTGGCTCCCTCATCTCTCTGATTAGGATAAAGCTGCTATAAGAAAATGGTTGAAAGAATTAAAGAATGCAATATGTTTATGTAACAGCATCAGATTCAAAATATGGGAAATTGAGTGTTGTCATTTTCTGCCCACTTTTCAGGTTACACATATTAAATGGTAGAAAAATGGTTTACTTATGTACTGTGTACTTACCCTAGAAAAAATCATGCACAGTGATGCATAAGACAGCGGTGAAAGTGAAAAACACTGCAATGTACTATTAGCTCAGTCCATGCAAGTCAATGCAGTATTTTAAAAAAATGCAGTCAAATCAGTCAGTCAATCAATCAATCAATCAATCAATCAATCAATCAATCAAATCAATCAGTCAATCAATCAATCAATCAATCAATCAATCAATCAAAACTGCTGAAAAATTCATCCAGTCCATGGTTCAGATGGGTAGAGCCTTTACAGCATCCCAAATGACCAATGTCCAACTATCGGTATGGGTGCCAAAAGGATCAGACTGGGGTAGGATAGCAGTTAGTTCTCATCGTGGTGGAAAGAAGGCTGCCTAGGTTAACTGCAATAGCAGCATTAAGAGCCTGGTGATCTCCATGCTGCAAACAGTATACCACTTGGTCAGGAAGGTTGAGCTTGAGTGAAAGCATGCCTACACCCACATAGACAGTAACTGCATAACTCACAAGGTCGCCATGGATTGAGAGGGGGTGGGCCACACTCCCTGACAGCAGAATGATGTTTCAGCAACATTTTCAATCTCTTTACTGGCCCTGGATCTGTGTCATGTTAAGCCCAAGGGAGGTTATGGCAGATCTGGTACACTCAATAAATTAGGAGAGGAGCTGGTGGCAACTAATACTTAATACGGGCAGGGAAAACTTTAAAAATTGCAGGAAAACGTATTGCGGAAAGGTAGAAAGCTTGGAGTGAAAGTATGTTTAAAAATATGTGTTTACCCTTTTGCTGACCAAATTAGTCTCACTAGACTAGTGGCTTGCCTCATTTCAGGGAAGACTTAAGGTGGCATTACTATTACTAGGGGAAATATTGCCAGGACATTGAGGAACATCCTCCATACCTTTTAATAGCTGCCATGAGATCTTATGTATCCACTTGAGCTGCCACCAAAACACAGGCAGATGGGACTTCAGTTTATCATCTCATCTAAAGGAAAACACATCCCATCTGATGCTACTTAACAGTGTCAGTGATCGATTCACTTCAAGTGGGAATAGAACTAACAACCTTATGGTCTTTCAGCACCATAGGTAAAAGCAGTACCAATTACATCTCTGACTGTTAAAGTAGCATTTATTTTTTTAAAGTAGCATGGTAAGCAATCTTTGCATTTTCTTATGTTATGCTTTAAATATTTATGTATTTATTTAAAAAAATGGGGAAAAATAGTGATGTGTCTTTTACGTTACAGAAAGTGGAATATTTATATACCTGATGCCAAAGAATGTTTATCCTCCCAGTACAATATTAATACTTGTCTTGACATATTATCACTTATTTCTTAAACTTGGAACATTTCAATATATCTGTTTGTGTTTGCCAAATTGCTTTCACATAAAATGCACCATCCACTATATAAAACAATTTTACAGATTTTTTTTTAGTTGAACAGCATAGTGTTTGCAGTACAAATATATCTGCTTTAATTTTTATCTTGACTGAGTTTATTTTGATTACTACTGTAGTAACTCAGAATACAGAGTACCGCAGTACCTCTGTGGTAACTGCAAATACTTAAATGAATTCAAGAGTTGGTAGACTTTATAGTCAATGCAGTTTGTTAAGATATAGTTACTGTGTAGCAAACAAACCATGTAAAACATGCACAGTTTGTAATCAACAGATTTTGCTTTGTTCAGAAATCAGTTTCTGAAGAGGAGGTTTGCTAAATTTTAATAGTTCTTATACATAGCAGACTTACTCACATCAATAGGTTTTCTAGTTCAGTTCTTGGCTGGCTGGAGTCTGCATGTACTCTGTGTGCTTGCATGGTTTTCTCTGGATGCTTGTTTTTCCTCTCACATGCCAAAGACATGTAGGAGGTGAATTAGGCAGTTTAAACTGGCCATACATATGAATATGTGAGAGGGCAGTATGGAAGAACAACTACGACAGGGCTAGCCAACTGGTAGTGTGAACATTGGCTCCAGATGATGGTCACTGTTGATGTGACACCTCAAGCCCATGTGAAATATGGGAAAAAGGGGGTTATGGATGGATGGGCATATTTAATGGTAAAAAAATAACAACTTTCATCAAGCAATAAGAGTATAAAGCAACCAGGATGGGAAAAAATAAGGAGTTGGATGCAGACAGGCATGGGAATAGTATATGTCTAATAATCACATAAGAAGCAATTAATGGAAAATACAACTACAAGATCTGAGTATGGGCTAGGGTGAGTAGTAGAGAGGTTAACTCTTTGCTTTCTATAAAACTATAATGATGATAAAATCAGAGTTCCTGTAAGAATATACCAGTCTTTATAGGAAACATACCCATACTCATCAGCAGTTTGAAAGCCTAATTTTGGAAGACTTTGTACTTACCCAATTTACCTAAATCTTAGGCAGTAAGAACACAATCTGACATGATCTGCTAAGCATGATGCAGTAATATGGTCATCAGGGGATGAAGAGAGATGGTTTACAAAAATATGAGATATTTTCCATGTTTACATAAAAATATGTTACACCAGAGAGTGATACTGTCATGTTGGGAGGGGGTTGTATGCAAGCAGTGGGGGCTAACAGACACTAAGTACAACAAAACAAATAGAAAGATCATGGCTAAAAAAAGAGCTGTGCTATAAACCAACAGACATTTCACGATAATTATACTTTTTTGACAGTGGATGTTAAAGACCTGTACATGGTAATTCCCCATAAATTGGGGTTGGAATGGGTTGTACGTTTTTTACTAGAAAAGGGAGCACCATCCACCGACATAATACTAATTGAGTACCTATTGGAAATAATTTTAAGTAACAATTATTTTATTTTTGAAGGGTCGTTTTACCTACAAAAGAAAGGACTGGTGATGGGCTCGCCTTGCGGGGCCAGCTTTGCAAATTTAGTGATGGCATTTTGGGAGAAGGAATTCAATTTCAAAAATGAACAAATATATGAGAAAATATATTTATACCTGTTATTTGGATGGCATTTTTATTATCTTGAAGGGGACATTAAAGTTGCTATGGATGTAGTGGAGTACATGAATAATAGTACTAGATTTTTAGAATGTACCTCCACCTTTAAGACAGAAAAAATGGATTTTTAGATATTGAACTAATAAAGGATAGGGGTAATTGGGCCTATGTGGCCAAGATTTTCAGAAAGAGTGCATACTTCAATGTTTCCTTCATTTTAGCAGTGGACACCCATTCCACCAAAAACATTGGATAGTGAATGGACATTTAGTACAGGAGGCCAGAATGATAACCCTGGAGGTTGACTTTTTGACCACGCCTACTAACTTAAAGAACATGTTTTTAAAATGCGGTTACCCTTCACATTTAATTAAAGAGCTAACTAAGGAAGTTCAAAAGAAAAGAGGAGAAGGGTATTTTAAACCCATCCAAAGCAGAGTGGAAATAATAAAGCCTACATTTGAACAAACCCAAGAGAGTGGGTTTGGAAGGGATGTTGAAAATAATTTTGGGATGAGTTTTATCACTTTCTATACCTTGGACTCTAACCCACTAAGGAATATTTTGGTAAAGAACAGGTGTGTCCTGATAGATGAAACCAGCATTAGGGACAGATTTAATTCCATACCTAGGATTGTTTATAGAAAGGGGGCAAACTTAAAAAAACATTCTTGAAAGGGAACAGAGGAATATCAGTTGACACCCAGATATGTATAAGTATGAATCATCAAGTATGATTATAACAACAAAGGAGTGGAGTATTTAACCAAATGCCAAGGGTGTAAAAGTTTTTATGCAGGCAAGACTGAATGCATGGATTTATGAACATGTTTACTGTATTAATAAAGAGAAAAAGGCTAGTGCTTTAGCAAACCATGTTCAAATTAACCCGAGTCACACTATCAAATTTAGAGTTATAGAAAAGGTTAAACCGGTCCCGAGGGGTGGCCCATTGAATTTAAAGTTTGAAAAACAAAAATTATAGTGGCAAGTTGCATTGAATGCTGATTGCTACCCAGGGTTGAATAATCAGTGTTCCATTGCCTGTTTACTGAAATTAAAAAGTCTTTCTAGATGAAGGAAGAGGATTAAAATTATATTTGTATTCACTAAATATGTTTATTTTGATGTTTTAAATTGTTAATGACGGAAAAGGGACAGGAGAGTAGATAAGGATAAAATTAGCTGTCTTGGATGTAATTAGCTTTTGTATTTTTTGAAATGTAAAGTGCAAAGTGTTTGTCTCTTTAATATGGGGTATTTTACTCGGGCTACAGTTTTATTACTGTCCTATGATTTTACGCCGGCCACATGACCATATAAGACTATTTAAGATGGGGGTGAATATCAGTAAGTATGTCTGAAGAAGTTCATTGAAGTTTGGTGAACAAAAGTGCTTATTACTTAGAATAAACAGTTCTTTTTAGCTGTGATCTTTCTTTTTGTTTTTTTTTGTACTTTGGACTGTGAAAAAGATGGTAGGTAGCATCATGTTTGTAGAGTGGTGATTCATTACTCAAAAGATTGACTAATCAGTAATAATGCTGCTGGACTGGTGATAAATCAGTGATGATGCTTTTAGAATGATGCTTGACCAATCAGTGATGATGCTAGTAGAATGTGGATAAATCAGTGATGATAGTGGAAGAATGGTGATTAATTAATCAGTGATGATTCCAGTAGAGTAGCGATAAATCAGTGATGATGCTAGTAGTGTGGTGATAAATCATTGACAATACAGGTAATGGTTTATGGAATAATTTTAGTCTTGGGTAGAGAAGTGATGAGTCATGAACTTAATTTCTTAACAGGTCAGACTCTCACGTATTCGGTTTATTACCATTTTCACAGTGTACTATCTCACATTAATTTTAGTGTATTAGGCTTTACTTATAAAGCACTTAATTTCAGAGAAATGCAAAGCTTGTCTATAGGGGTGTACCTTTTGACCCACTTAACCTACAATGTTTAACAGTGTATGTTTGCAGAGTCCTGTTCTGTCTTTTATAAGGTGATGGTACTTTTTCTTTTACCTAGTGTCCTTCCTCTTGCAATACATAATGATTTTAGACTCACACTGTTTTTTCAGAAATTCTTCTTCTGGACACCAACAATCCACAAATAAAAATGTCTGATATTTCAAACATATTTTGCATTGCTTCACCCAAGATATTGTTATATTAGTAAAGAATAGCTTCCAGGCAGGTCTATATAAATTAATCGAAGGTTCATTCCATGAACCTTCGTTCATCAAACCATATATAACAAATGTTCAGTTCAATTAATTAGTTTCCCAGGGAAATGAATGAATTACTCAGCATTCATACCTGCAGACCGTCACACAAAGCACAGTATTTCAAACCCACCTCAATCACCCCCCCCCCCAACTATATATACCAACTCAGAGATCACACTACAGCGGGGAAAAGGGTACATTTCTGAACCTGGGCAACTTGTTACTTTCTCTGGGAAAGTAATTAATTGAACTGAATGTTTGCGGAAGTGAACATTCACTGAATATGATTCGATGAATGAAGTTTCATGGAAATGAACCTTTGATAAAGTAATATAGGCCACTTTCAAGCACCTCACTGGAATCTACACAGACACCAGGAAATACAAAAGACTGTAGTCTATTTAAAATAAAAATTGTAAAAGGTCAAAATAGTGTTCTTAGGGTAAGCAGTACAGTATGCTTCTCTGGTATGGGGGGCTTTTACCACCATATGCTCTATAATCTATACAGAAATCCAGTGATCAGAACATCATAGGGTAAAGCTTTTTTGAGCTTTTAGCAATTTAGCAAGTGACAGTGTTTCATGTGACATGCTGATTAATAGACAAACTAAAGCTCACTGTAGGGAATGCAACAACAGCAGCTAAAAGTCTGTGTCTCTATTACTTTATACATTGTTATGTAGCAGGGAGTCCTTCAGACAAACATTTGATGTGCCTCATCACCTATTCATTATATTCCTCCTCCTCCTTATAAAGCACCCACATGATTTCATACCTCTTCATGCTGTCACCCCATACCCCTCTTTTTGATGAGCAACCCCTTCAGTGAGTCCTAGAGTCATCCCAGTCTAACCTACTAACACTATAAGGGCTCTATAGAGGATGTGGCAGTGTGCTGTGAAAGGCTACAAGTAGAAGAGTCGCTTCCTTCAATTAACTCTCCTCCTTTGGAATGCATGCCCTTCAGACATATTCTCCTTACTTTTTGCCATCTTCATTAAACTTATTTTCTAGAGGATCCTTTTGCTGCTTTACAAATCTTGTACTTCCCAAATTAGCATGTCCTATACTTATTTCCCCAGCTGTCAGTTGCAGACCTTGGTTGTTTCTGCAATTACAGTCCCCTCTTCCTTATTGCCTTCATTACATTGCCCCGTTCTGCTCCTCCATGACACATGCATTTCATTTTTAGTCCCAGAGCCTCTTCTCTTAATGAAGCCCATGATATACAGCTATAGCCTGTACCAAGCTACTTTTTTGTGTGATTCGTAATGATGAAATCCACATCCACCATGATGTGTTCAAATTCATGCCATTTTTGTCAGGGTATTTGGCAAGTCTGCCCTTATATTTCGTCTGACTATCCTATCTCAGGATTGGAAGCATGTCTTCTGGCATGGTGGCTCTGCTGGAAAGGAAACAAATCAGTACCGTGAGCTTCCATATATTGATGCATTCCACAGAGTGCATGGCTTTGTCAATATATATTAGACAGTGAAGCAGCACAGCTGGCATTTTGGTCACCATTCTGTTACAGATTGTAAGTGGACATGTAGGAAGGAAACAACATTATATTTACTATGTGTAGAAAACCTCGGGCCCTTCTATTACACAGAAGACAATTTAAAGAAATTTGTCTGCGACTACTCAAATCAGGTTCCTCTTTGAATGATCAGTGCACAGCCAGTCAAAAGCATTCATCAGTATCCCAATGACTGAGGACTCAGTCCCCCCCAACTCCAGTTATAAATATCAAAAGAAACCATTCTTCAAGTGGGCAAGCCCTCTTGTACCATGTGTAGAAGACTGTCTTCTCTTCCATCTACAAGTTTATGTATACTATAGTCACATAATGATGGAGAAATGAGAATTTCCCTGTTAAAGTCCACAGTAATGTTAGACAAATAGCAATCCTGCCATGCTTAAAGTGATAGCTTGTCATCCAGATAAGTTTGGTCAGTAAGAACCGATTCAAGCAATCCTTATTCACCTTTAGAGATACCCTCAGATCACAAGATGACATAAAATGAATATGTTTTATCAGGTCCAGTGAAGCACAGGATCTACATTTGTGTGATGCTAACCCTTAATTATATCATTGCTACACAGGATTATGGAGGAAAGCAGGCAATCTCATCAAGCATTGTTACCCCCATACTTTAATTCAAATTTTATGGGTCAATTTAAGTGCATTTTGAAGTATTATATTATAAAGCTGATAAGATGTATGTGTGATGCAGTTGAGCAGCTTTTGAAATAGAGTATGAAAGGAATGATCATTTAAACTATCTGATAAACACGATCCAATAATCTCTAATGTACAGCTACAATTAACTGAAAAACATGCTGATTATCCATTTTGGAGCATAATAAACACTCCAAAGAAGCATGCTGATTATAGAATATGATCAAAGACGCAAATT
Source organism: Protopterus annectens (assembly GCF_019279795.1). NCBI lineage: Eukaryota > Metazoa > Chordata > Ceratodontiformes > Protopteridae > Protopterus > Protopterus annectens. The sequence goes on from NC_056746.1 coordinate 1,212,376,488, forward strand.
GTGCTCATCCATTTACCATTTATCTAATCAGGCCTCACTCATTATGTACCAGCTATCAGCCTTGTTTATATCTCTGCAGTACAAACATATAGATAATGAAGTAAATGAAAAACATGTTTTTTGTGTTTGTGTGTGTTAACCACATGCAGGCATCAAATCATCACAGCCCTTACAAAGCAACAATGCCAACAGTGTACAATTGGCCAGAAAGATATCCCCAGCATGATGAGCTCCAGAAATGTTTTTTTTTTTCTACCTGTCTGTCTGTCTATCTGTCTATCTATCTATCTATCTATCTATCTATCTATCTTATCTGCCTTTATATAATAAAAACTGTGTGTGTGTGTGTGTGTGTGTGTGTGTGTGTGTGTGTGTGTGTGTGTGTGTGTGTGCGCGCGCACACACTCATACACGCAAGAGCATGCATGTGTGTGTGTGTGTGTGTGTGTGTGTGTGTGTGTGTGTGTGTGTGTGTGTGTGTGTGTGTGTGTGTGTGTGTGTGTGTGTGTGTGTGAGAGAGACACTCTTTTTCTCTCTAAGTTTATGGACATATTAGGGTTAGATGTGTGATACATTACATTTTGTACACTGGAATAGCAGAACTGAGTTTCATGAAGAATGCTGAATCAAGAGTCATAAAATATTATCTATAAACTTACTGTGAGAGATATTTCCTTTATCACAAGAAGTAAACCCATACCTCTCAGCCATACTGAATTCTTCGATGTTTACCATTTTTGAGGATAAATAATGGGCGGCCATGAATTTCCAAGTGGCCCCTTCAATTCCTGATTTTTCAGCTTTGTAAGGCAGTGCTTGACCCCCTGTTGTACTCAGAGATGAAGGTGGGACTGGGAGATGGAAAAAGATAAGTTCTGGAGGGCACTCCACACACGTAACACAAAAAAAGTACACACAAGGTAAACTGAAAGACCAGTCTTGTAAAGTGCAAGAGAGACAAGTCAGTACATATTCTAGTCAAAGAATTATAGCAGCTGTGCCATTTAATTGTATTTGCAGATAACTATCAGATTTACTAGTGAGTTAATGTTTCCAGGGATAGAAGTTAATCATAGTGTGTGCCCCCCCGAAGGACATTTAACCTAGTTTTAAGTCACTTGGAGGCAAAGACATTGTCAACAGGAAGCTACATATTGAATATATCAGAAGAGGGCCGAGGGACAGTGTGTCATACTACATGATGAACTGGTAAGCCTTGTAAACACACCGTGCAGTTAATTAACAGAGCAGGGAAACCAGAACAACTTATTCAAAATTATCTTAAGTACTGGATGAGTGGTTTTGGAAAATTTGGAGACAATTTGTAATTGCTGGAAGAGTAAAAAGTCAGTGCCACAAAAAATGTATTGACTGTCGATGCTTGTTAGTTTAAAACTCAATCTCTGAAAAAAGCTTTCCTCCGGAAATGTAACAGTGAAAAGTTGTGTTTAAGTCAATTTTTTCTATCCTGTTTACTCAGTGTGCGTTTTCTGGGTTTTTCCCAAGTTGGACATGAACTTTCTAGTGTTTGTCACACAGAGACTAATAACCACTCATCTGCACCACTTGTTATGGAAATCAGTTAACTCCTCACTTCTCAGATGAGTAATGGTGCGAAAAGACAGATTACTAAAAATGGCCCGGAAGTGTACCGACTTGTCTTTGAAAGTAAGTCATGTATACAGCACAAATGATACATCCAAATAGTTAGCACTGAGTTGTAAAAGCAGTGTTTGACACCCAGGACTGTATATTGTTGTCTGCTTGATGACTGTATTTACTTAAAGAGGTTAAATTGCTCAGGATTATTATTTGTTTATGGTTAATAATGTCAGGTTAATGCACTAATTCTAACTGTAAAAGAAAGGTAACTAACTAATTGTGAAGTCTGTTATACAATGTGTGATTGCAAGAGAAAAAAATGCTATGTATGACAATATAAACTATGGATTCTGGAAATTCCAGGATTAGTATTCATTTTAATTGATAGTGTCTCAGGAAGACAGGCAGAGGCAGCATGAGCTCAAGGGAGCTTTTGTGAAACAGAATAACACCAGCTAGTCACTTTCCTAATATAGAATGGATGCCCTGTGTGTAGTATCTACAATGGTGCATTGTTGCTGTTGCTAATGTGGTAGGGCTTAAAAGCATGTAGCATTCAGGTTGTGAGCATGGATCCCTATGCAAATGAGGTGGGGTTACTGAATAGCATAATGGGGTAAGCGTGTCTGCAGATCCCCTCTGTGTAGGCAGAGAACCATATTGATGTCCACAGAGTAGGTAGTTGATATCAGGAGAGGGTGTGTGCACTAGCTTCTGAGCTGATTGGAGCATAGCTGTTCCTATTTGTGCAGTGCACCACCAGGCTAAGTGAGCAAGTTTGGGAGGGGTGTGCACTGACATGGTAATGATTGTTTACCTATGAGGCACGCATTTGCATGGTGCGCCACAGTGCTCAGAGTATCTAAAAGGCCAATGATGTATTAATTAGTGTTGATCCTTGCTTAACTTAAACTAGGGCCATTAAATGATGTCAGTGATATATTAGGCAGGTGCAATGCATTATAGGTAGTCAATCACATAGGCAGAACTTACAGCAGAGCACTATAAATTATGTATACACTCTACAATCTGATTTTTCTCCCATACTCTGCACCATTGGAGTACAGACTTGGGAATTTTAACTGAAAGAATGCTGGGGGCTGCTGCAGGTCTGCTACATTTGTATGCATTAGATGCTGAAGTCAATACTGCTGCTGCTGTAGACAGTAGGCCTAGGCAGAGAAGGAGAAGAGTGTTCAGGCCCAGGGTTTGTTTACCATTTTGCTTACTGTTATTGGTATTGTTTATTGAACATCTAAGTTGGTATTGTTCATGTATTGCACTACAGCTCTAATTGCCCATTTATTGCACTACAGTTTTTCTTGTGTATACTTTATTGCAGTAATTGCTTTAGTCTTTCTTGCTTATTGCACTACAGCTTGCATACTGCATCCGTACTTACCATGCTCATGGCGCAACCTGGCCAGCTGCCCGGCATGGGACTCAACATTGGGAGCCCTCTCAGCTGCAGCTGTTGGGAGAGAAGCACACCATTATGCATACCTGTTTTGCAGACATTCAGCTTGCATATTAGTAAACCAGAGGAAACTTTACTTATATATTTGTGGGGCATTCCCTGCTCTTGCCTCTTGGACACAGGTGTCCATGGTTCCCCTCTTTCTCCTTTTCAGGTCATCATAATGGTGATGACACTGCTCACCTGTGTGGGGGATACCAGTAACACTGGTGAGTTCCCTGGCCAAACATTCTCAGGCCTCCGCCTTACACTCTGAGCCCTGGAATCCACCCTGTATCAGACGAGGTTCATGGTTTTTAACAAGGAGCCTGACCATGAACCTGAACTCCTGAGTACCCCACCTCTGTGCCCGAAAGTGCACATCTTCACCAACACCACCATCCATACCAACAGTTGATTGAATTCCAGCGAATGTTGCAGAATTCCCACCTATTGGGCTTAATATAGGCTGTTTTACCACCCTTACATGTCATTCAGCAACATTCAAAAAAACACTGCTTTGCTTAGCAGCTTACAAACCAGCTAAGCAAAGCCAAGTAGTGTGAAAACTTGCAGAACTATGGTTTTAGTGAGACTTAGCACCGGGCAAACATTGGTAGCCATTAGTATGTTTATGCATTGCTTAGCATGAACAAGCAGTGCTTAGCAGAGTGCAGCAGTACCAAAATTCACAATAGTTTCATAAAATTATGCAAAGATATAACACTCATTTGCTGACATTTTCTGTTTGTTATGGACTCAAACCCAGGACCTACTACACATAAGACCATAACTCTACCCATGTAGCTAGCTGGATGTTATAAAAACTAGTATACTTTCACATATGCAACTAGGCTACCTGTTAGTGTTGCTGAGCACCATGCCCCATCATGCAAACATACTTAAACACACCTAACACACCTATAAATAAATAATTAATTGTATCCCGTTTCTATTTTTAGATGACTGGCAGGTGTCAGCCATGTATGCATGAGCTCTGCTTGGCCCTGCACTACACAAATGAAAAAAAAAAAAAGAAAAGATTTAATTATGATAATTAATTACATCTGGTTTCTATTTTTAGATGTCTGCCAGGTGTCAGCTGTCTATATGTGAGCACAGCTTGCCATTGCTGCACTCTGTGCCGCACCATGAAAACATGCAGTGTAAAATAAATAAATAAATAAAAGTAATTAAAAAACATAACACATCATAAAAATGACATATTATACAGTTGGCACACCACAACATTACAGCAGTGGTGGGGAGTATTACAGGGATTCTCACAGTCATCTGCAGCCATGGGTAGCCGCTACACCTCTCCCTACACTGATTCAATATCCAAGTTCCTCAGCTCTCCCTCAGCAGCGTGCTATCATTAAAATGCATGGCACACTGCCGAGGGGGAACTGTGTCCCTGTACACAGATACATTCCTTGTAGGTTCTACACTGTGCCTACATGGATTTTATTAAATCCTGGGGTTAGTTTATTTAGAAACTTCAAAGCGTTTATTTACATTACATTTGGAAAGTGAGTGTTCAAATTATGACCTGCAAACATAGAAATTATTCTAGTCTTTATACATGAGCTGAAGTGGTTTAAGGAACAAGGTGGTCGGACTCCATAACATGTAAGGAATCTACTGAATTTCGATGATATCTGAGCAAAAGTTGTGGATAAGCCTGTGATATGCAAATGTGCCTCAGTGACTTAAAATATCTTTACACAAAACAGAATTGCTCAGCAGTATCGGTGTACGGCCTAGCAATCACAGTCAATCCATAATGCTTGAAAAGTGTTTCATAAACCATGATGTGCAGTATAAAACTAGGGAAATTATACAAGCCCAATGTAAGCTACAGAATATTTAAAGGAATACATATCTACAGCAATCCATCCAGTAGGTCCACAAACAACTGCATATTTTTCCATAAGTCATACACTAATAAACTACATTCACAGGAAAACATAGAATCTGACAGAATCTGTAAAATGTCTAATAAAACATAATAAAAAAATTAATAAAGGCAATCACAGTAACTTCACAAGGCCAACAGTAGCTAACAATGGGTGCAGGACATGTGGGGAGCACTAAAGGACACACTCAAGGAAACAGGAAGATAGAAAAGCAGATGTGTGGTGAGGGTGAAGAAGAAGAGGGACACCCAAGAGTTCCGTTGGAACAGAACAATCTGAAGGGCAGTCAGAGGGCATAGACATGTGTGTGTGTGTGTGTGTGTGTATGTGTGTGTGTGTGTGTGTGTGTGTGTGTGTGTGTGTGTGTGTGTGTGTGTGTGTGTGTGTGTGTGTGTGTGTGTGAATATGCCCCATCTAAGACAGGGAAAGAAGAAGATAATGGCAAAACAGCAAGTAGACACGTATAACAAATATCACAAGACATGACAGACAAATGTCAGAAATAAACTTAAAGGAAAGGTAAGGTACACAGAAAATACACTACAACATGAGCAATGGAAAATTCACAAACAGGGCAGGGATTTATACCAGCCAAGCTGAATTGTAGAAATACATATGTATCTATGCACTATGATGTTCTGATATGTTGGAAACTGGGTGACAGTCATACCTGAATGTGGCTGATGGCAGGTGCATAGAGTTAGGGAGGAAATAGGGATCACAGTACACATTGGATACTGAACACATTACTCAAGTAGTCTGTCAGCAGTCCAATTGTAAGCCAAGCAACAGAACAGTTGAGCAAATGTAGCCCATGAACTGCTGAAGAAGACTAGCAGAGGACAAAATAGAACCCATGACCATGCATGTGAAAGGCAAACAACCAAGCACAGTGCCAAACAGAAGTCATGTAGCAAAGCAACAAACTGGCTGCTCCTTACACAAGTAGCTGTATACAACCTAAATAGATGTGAAATGGAATGCCTATCTCCATGTCAGAGGCAATACAGAGGTGTAGATGTATATCTGTAACCTTTATTGTCCTAACAAGTACCTGTCACAAAGCAATGTCAATACACATACACACACCAATGACATGGAATAATAAATGGTATATTTACAAATAATGCTATATAAGAAATTTCAGGTTGTGCACATTAACTAAGATCAAATACTCCGGGTAATATGTAAAATAGGAACAAGGATGCAATGCAAGCAACAGCCAACAACTTGTGTGCATAAGTTTTGCATATGTATAATGGCCAAAGGGTGGGCACAAGGTCATATTGTAACAATAAACTATAGGACAATGGATGAAAATGCAAAGCAAGGTTAACATATATCATGCATATGTGCAAGATATATGCCAAACCTACAAAGGAGGAATGGAAGGAGGCAACATGGGTCCACATCAAGGAGGACATATCAGCAAACCTAAGTAGACAAACACTAATGCAGGACAACACTATCTAAGGGGCACATTGCAAATGCATGTGAACCACACATTGGGTGGTGTTGAAGTCCACCCAAGCTATACTTAAGCAAATGTAAGTCACATGGGCAGACTGCATTGCTGATGGCACTAAACATGGCCATGTACAAGTCACACACATACACACACACACACACACACACACACACACACACACACACACACACACACACACACACACATGTGCAATCATCAAACAGCAAGAGGCATAGGTACACAAACTAAGAATCAGTATCACATATACATATATACTGTCATGGAAAGGTGCAAAAAAACACCTGTGTTTTATATATATATAAATATATATATATATATATATATATATATATATATATATATATATATATATATATCACTGACCATTGGTATGACTGAGCAAAGGACAGTTCTGTGAACAACAGTACATCATAGGAACATAAATTAAATGAATGTTCACAGTTCCAAAGTAAAATGGGATTTCTATATCGATTAGAATATATGCAGAGACATGTACAAAAATCAGTGCATATGTACACTAATTGCCAAAATATGGGCATGTCTGTAAATAAGCCATGCATGTTGAAATATAACAGAAACCAAAGAAGGATTTCTGTCATGTTGCTGTATAAATCAGCAACTCTGCAGTGTATACAGGGACTGTACAGTGGTGGTCTATGCTTTAAGTGAAAGATGCTTGCCCATATATAACAGCCACAGTTATATGGTAAAACATGACACCATCATGGCCAACACATGTCACACACAAAGCCAGTATGCTAGTGTGACAGCATGATACAACAGCGTCATAGAAAACACGGGGCAAGAACATGTCTTTCTGGTGAACGGACATGACACAACAAGCAACAAAACATATCCATCTCACTGTGTTACATGTGAACTATGAGGAAAATGTTGCTTGCAAGTTGTTGTAAATCCACACACATATACAGTGGAACTCTTGTATCAGTAGCAGCATAAGTGCAAAATTCATAAGTGTGACATACAGGGCCACAGTGCATTAAGCATAATAACAATATGCTGTGTTGCATGAATAGGAGCAAATATATACAAACAGACATAAGGAGTACCACACCTGCCTACATGGAGCAAGGTATGCATCAAGTGCAGAATTTCATGGACATCAGCATGATTACTGCATGTTTAATGTTGTAATGTATGTCATGTTCTAGGTGCAACATAATGCAAAATGTCTCATGACAACTGCATTGTAGAGTCAGACATGTATCACATAAGCATGTCAGCAATATCCTATGCATGTACAAATGTGTCTATATAGTACAGTCGGTTATGTGTCATACACCATGGTGGCAGCAGAACACAAGTGGACCACACAGACAATAATTATGGTCCTGAGGTCCCACCCTGATGGGGCTGAACATCATGAATGATCTAGTGGGTTATTTCTATGAATGAGTTGTACATGACCCATGCCATGTCCTGGAAATAAATCCCCCATCAGGTCGCTCATCTGTGACTGAAAGACATCAGTTATCACCTCCCTGATCTAGTTCTGAAAATTGTCTGCCTGTGTTGGTGGTCAACATCTCCTCTGTGGAGCAGCAGGGATGATGGCACATTTAGGACCAGGTTTGTCCTCGTCATCATCAGAATCCAAGTAATTAGGCAGTGGTCTCACATGTGGTTATCTCCAGCATCGAATAGGAGAACAGCCACAGGTCCCACACTCCGTCAAGATGAAACACACAACAAGAAAGAAAGTACATATTATGTATTCCAACAACTTTATGGATACACCACATACCCACTGAGATAAAATCCACTGGTGGAAACCATTCAGTATGACACATTACAATAGGGTATGCACATAGTCAAATTTACCACCATAGGTGATGCAGTACTCAAATCCAAACCATAAAAATGAAAACAAATTGTCTATCAGTCCCATCATTTTTGTGCAAAATATGGCAGTCATGAAACGCAAACTGATGCACACATGAAGAATGTAACAGACATTAAATTCTATGCCATCAACATGATCCCTGCATATGAGAAACATGGTATATCAGTGTATTTTACAGGTGTCATTAAAACCTTCTTCTCAGAATATATGGCCTATAATGATTTATGTATAAGATGTATAATAAAAACAAGTGAGGGTAGGAAGTGGACAGTCATGCACACACCACATTCCCAATGTCCTATTATCTATATTTATTAATTATATCAATAGAAGCCCATTATATCCATCACAGAACAAAAACAAATTACTCCAGTACATGGGACAGCATGCATTATACTGTTTATTTGCGGAAATCCTACTATTACCTTACCAATTTTAACCTGTCATCATTAAAAATGACAAACATGGGCACAGCCAGCACATTATTATGGCATTGACAAACATGCCATTATGCGGCAGTCCCCAGCACTAACTTATGACCATAGTACAAAACAAGTGTTACACTGTTAAACCACAGTGAAATTGCTAACATAACTCAACTACTATGGTCAGTAATTAGAAATTTTCAAGCAGGTTGTATTAAAAGAATAACAATCCAACATAGACCCATAAGTCTCACTAGTCTTAAGTGCAAAACCATGGAAAGAATTGTCATTGAAATGATCAATAATGATATAGTAATCCTCCAGACATAGGACTCAACCTAGTTTGGTTTCATCAAGTGCAAATCATGCCTACTAAACCTGGTGGATTTCTTTGAGAAGGTCACCAAAGCAATAGATGAGGGCAAAATGGTTCACACTGCTTATCTTGACCTGGCCAAGTCATGTGACACACTACCCCACTTAGGCATTGTTGACAAATTCAAGAGGTTAGGTACAAACCCATGTGTCACCCAGTGAATAGCCAAAGGGTCACAGACAGGATCCAGGAAGTTAAAGATGGGGAGTCCACCTCTACAAAGAGGCCAGTTGCAAGTGGAGTCCCTCAGGGATCAGTCCCTGGACCACTCCTTTTTGACATTTACTTCTCTGAAGTCAAGGCCAATTTCAATGGTCTTTGGCTGACCAAATCTGCAGATGATTGCAAATTAAGAGCTGTGATGGAATCCCACAATAACACAAATGTTCTTCAGGAAAGGCTGACACAGACAAACAACTGATACCAGAGCCATGGACTAAAACTAAATGCCAATAAATGCATAATAGTATCCTTTGGGAGGTCATTCACCCCTGGTAACTATCATATTGACAACGCACCCCTTAGAGTTGACCCAGTAGTCAGGGAATTAGGGTACAGTGCCCCCTTAGGAATGTACCTAACCAGGCATATCCAACAAATGGAACATCCACAGAGGTTCCTCACTAAAAGAATACAGGGTGTAAGTAAAATGTCCTATGCAGACCACTTCAAGGCCCTATCCCTGTATGCTGTCTCCTACATCCTGTTGAGTGGATATCTATGCCTGGCATACAGGGCATTGTCTAATCCCACTCTGATAGACCTCCTACATATCAGCAAAACAATCAGCCCCAGAATTACCCATTCTAAAGACCTAAACCTTGCCTGTGATATAAATAGTACATGCTGGAGAGACAGGTATGTATCCCAGTCACTACTCCATCTCTGAAACATCCTTCCAATCCATGTGAAGGAGAGCTCCTGCCTAACCCAATTCAAGTGTAACATAGACAATTGGATGGGAAACAGGAAATTCATCCCTGACTTGGCACCTATGTCTCTAATGGACATAGGCAGCCTGTAAAAGGCCCATATCCCAGGCTCCTGCTTGTAAATGTTTCATCTCCCAATCCCCTGCTTACACTTGTCAAGGGTACCAGAACTTGTCAGAGATTTGAGATGCATGGCTATACTTAAAAAAGGCCTTGTGTTCATTAGCCTAGTAAGCACCAATGAACTTATGACACTTACCATACACATCCATTGATTCCTCACCTCAGAAACCCTCTGGAAAAGATCATCAGTATTCCACTCATGCAGGACATTGTACCAGTGGTGGGTCTGCACTCCAGTCTGGTAAATTCCACTGTGATATCAGTGCTCCCTCAAATTCAGTAATAGATATTGATCATAGCAATGTTTCATGGCATTACTCGCACACGATGCTCCTTCCTGTGTAGACAGTCAGCCTGGGTCATCTCCTCCTCAGTCCAGTGCAGAACCCAGACATGCCAAAGGCTCCTCATAGTAGCCATGTTGATGATGAAGATCGGAATATCAAGCTTCCATATATTGTTCAATGAAGTCCCACTCAGTTCACAGGTATCAATGGTTCGATCTATACATGCATCACCACATTTTAAAAGTGGCATTTATAAGATGGTTCCAGATTATTGGAGAGTAATGGATACATGTGACAGATGGTCCCATTTGATTATACCTATTATGCAGCTGCACAGAGCACCTTCCTGTTATGCTGTGCTATTGGAAAATGCACCAAATTTTCAAACATACTCAAATGGGATTCCAAGACCTTGAATGATAATGGCCATCATTAATTGGGTATGGCTCAAACAGGACTTAAAAGCTGTATGCCCATAGCTGGTCTTACTTTCAGGTATAGCTAACATATAGGTAGCTTCAATGATAATGTGGCACCTGCTGCCAATGCTGTGGTGGAATATATTTTAGTTATCATAGACCAATGCTATTATTACTCCTTTTAAATGTAATTGCACATTGTTTCATTAATGTTTTTAGGAAAAATTCTTGGTGATGCCAAATGTATTTCACATCCTAGTGACCTATAGGACTGACCTATATGCATATAGGTGGGTACATCAGCATCACTAACATGCAGAGATTCCATGTATGCACTTGTACAGATGAATGGAAAGAGTCCCAGTGAACAGTACATACAGATGCATGGACAATACAAGTAATGCTTGTGACCCTGTATATTCTGTGGTATATTTATGGAAACTAACATGTTCTGAGAGTATCTGCATGTTGCACATTCACAGATTATGTTATGAATATTCATTAATGCTTAGTAATCCATGTACTTTAGTTCCAGAATGAAAATATATCCATATTCTTGTTTGGTTCCCTTGTATTGTCTGTGGATTCCGTAAGTTATGCAATTGCTACTGTACAGATACTTTCTGATAAGAGTAATATATTAGTAGATATTAGTGAATTTTATCTCATACAGGCAAAATGGGGATAGAATCGACAGCTCACTGTTGATTGTACTGATATGCAGCTACTTGTGCATAACAGTTCATGTTACTAAGACTGCTTGTTTTCCACAGGTTCTCTATATAGACTCATGTTGCATATCACGTATTGACAGTACATGTCATTATTAGGATGTGTCTCGTGATCAGTGCTCATGTCTGACAGCCTTTCAACAGTATTGGTTTACACATAACCATAGTGTTATGATGAGCATGTTAATGTGTGAAGTCCATTCCTATCGTACTGAGCATGTGGCACAGTGGGGGTGTAGCTAACCTTACAGTGTTGTGATATCCATTGTAATGCATTCAAATACCTCATACAGCCTCTACAGCTATTACAACTTATGATGTTGTTACATATTCAAATGTTGTTTTCATATCACCTATGTTGTTTTACATGTCACAGTATTATACAGGACAGGGACTATTTTATATAGTTTTGCTGGTCACATGAATGGAGAGAAAGTCAAATGCCATATTTTGTTGACATAATCATGTCCATATTTGGGTTCCCATATGAATCTTACCATGTGCATATAATAGTCTTCCAGATGGTTTACAGACCTAGAGGCATCAAATTTTCTCCACAAAAGGATGGAATCATAATTGATGCTCTGTGCCAGCATAGATGTGGACTCTTTGGAGGGGCAGGGGATATGGATTAGAGGAATTCTGTGTGGACTGATCTTACTAATATGATAAACACTGTGGGAGGTCACAACATATCCCAGGAGTCTTGCCGCGATGGTGCACTGACATGATCCTTCATGCAGACAAAATTAGGCGTGGTATGAGAGGTTGAAGGATGCCACCAGTGGTGGCCCACCATTCTCCCCAGATGAGCTGACACAGTTCCTGACTTCCTTGCAAACAACAAGGGATAATTGCTGTATACCCTGTGGTGGAATTGAAGGAAGTGTGCCAGGCCACACATGTATGTGGTACTTTGACTTTGCAAAACATTGTTGTATGTAGAGTACCTCAGTACAGACTGCAGATGCATGCATATTCAGGCATTGTTATTTCTGTTTTGTAGTAGCAGAACTGCATCATGCACATGGGGGCACACATGCTGAAGACAACCAATGTAAGTGTAATGGCATGTTATCGTACAACTGAAGTACATACATAACACTTCCAGCAATGTTTGTAATGTTGTCTATATTCATTCACAGGTCTATTCACTTCTACAAATCAGTAAGGCATGACAGGTGAGTGTCTCCATGTACTGTTACTGTGACCATTACCTGTTATTGCCTCTGCCACCTATCAAGCCAGTAGTATACACTGACATTTTTGCATTTCCCTGCCATTGTAACCTACATATACATCTTCAGGAGACATAACCTGTGCTGGTGTATGGACTGAAAGACTAGGTACGGTTTCCCACCATGTTCATAGTCTGCAGCACTGTGTAGCACACCTATGTCATATGAAATTACTGCCACTGTTTTCCGTACACAGGAACGTCTGTCTAACATGTGCACTGTATGTCAGGTGAGTATCACCATATCCTGTCATTGTGGTGTATATGTCATCATGCACCTCTGCCTGCATTCATGACTGTGTTTCATTCCCATATGTTGTGCTTTGTTTGTATTTTCCCACAACAGGATCCACATTATGACAGACAACACACTCACTACACAAGGAGGGTGTAACTGGTATGCTAGTTCTTCTGTTTCCTACTTGTCAGTGCTCTTACTCCTATTGTTGTTCTGCAGTAACCCTGTGTCCTTCTATCCTGCATAGGTCAACTGCCATCAGCACCTCAGTCATGACCATCCAGTATGTGTATAGAGTACTTACTGTGTGTTATACCTCTGTTGGAATGGTACATGCCTGTCAAGTCTGTGCTTACTAATACTGTTTGGATGACTTTATTTGCATACAATAGTTGCATTCCAGACCTTGCTTCCTGTGCTGTATTTCCATGAGGACATGTCAGGTGTGTCTTACGTTCTTATTCCTCACATATGTCATGTATGTTGCATTTGTAACATAGTTGTCAACTGTCTGTTATATAGGTTCTGTGGGCCACACATGAACATGACCTCTTGATAAGTCCTTAGCATCTGTAACATTGTGGTGATGTAATGATATAGCTGAGCTGTGCCATATGTCAGTGGTAGCTCCAGGATGTGATATAGGTGCGTTTATCTGACCTGTGTCTTCTGTCTCTTCTTGTAGCATGTCTACTGTCTGCATCCTCCATTAGCCCATCCCCTGATCCTGCAGTGGGATGTGATGCCCCTCACTGTGCTAGTATGGCATCTGGCACACAGGACACAGCTTTGGTGATACAGTTCAGCCCAGATGCTGACAGACATGTGGATGAAACTGTAGCCTCAAATGTGGATGAAAACATGTCCAGACATTCTGACGACATAGAGATATCAAATGATGGGCAAGATGCTGCCTGTGCTCCACAGTCCCATGTTGAGTCTGCTGGTGATGTTCACATTTCCCCACAACAGACTGATACTGCCTGACCTAGTACATGTAGGTGAGTAGCTGTTGTGCATGGGCATGTCTCAAGGGATGCCCGCCTACTCCTACAGGGAAATGAACATTCTCAGTGACATCATATGTCTGACATTTGTGCACTTGCCCATGCCATGGATTACGTTGCACACCAGCTGTGTGTGTTGCATGAAGAATGGGAGCACAAAAACAGTGAAGTCATGGCGGCATTGGCTACTTAGAATGGCAAAATGTTATCTGTGCTCTAGTCTATTGAAATCCTGGTTATGGCAGTGCTGCAGTGGTACCACAGTACAGACTTGGTTTTATGTGCCCTGACAAAGCTTAGCCAAGTGTCACATGAAAGAGGCAGGCTCTCTCTCAGTAGACCAGCCCTTGCCAATCAGGCATCAGTTTCTATGCTGCTACATGCACACACATCTGCTGCTGTTCAATTCATTGTGGGCCCAGCAGTCATGACTAGACAGTCAACTCGCACCCTTGTTTCCTCCCACAGTATGTCTTCACATGCTGATGTTGCCCTTCAGTATCCTCTGTACAGCAACATGGGCTGAGTGTTTCTATATGTGGCAGGGGCAGCCAGACCATGTTGTGAATCATCAGTGTGGACACCCTAGACTGCATTAGAGTAATACTGACATTTGATCCACTGTGTCCTGTAGTAATAATAAATGGTGTGCAAACTACTGATGATTTTATCTGTCTGTGGTTGTTGTGAAGTCTGATGCCACAGGAGTTTGTCACTTTTACTGACCTAGGTGACTATTCAGCACTTGATATTTTTACCTACTTTGCATTGTTATATGCTACTAGTGATATTAACAACAGTTCTGCAGTATGTCCTGACTTGCTTTCCTGTTGGCATCATTTGCTAGTGGAGAAATAGGGATAGGGTGCACAAAAATATACCCCTTGGTGTCTGCCATACACACTTACACCACTATGAGTCTGAATGCATACCTGTGTCATTTGTGGCCTGATTTACTGGTCCCCTTCATGATTGTTTTGTATGAGTTCATACTGTTATATGTTACAATTATGTTGTTATGTCTGATGATCAATATGTACCGGTGGATAATTTCCATTAGATGCAGTCTGTGCTGCTGTTGTGGGACAACACCTGAACATCGGTGTTTAATTTGTGTACTTCTGTATGTGTCACTTGTCATTACTCAAAGGTGTGTGTGTCAGATGCTGCCATGTTATCTGAGCTAGGACTTGTGGTTAAATCCTCAGACACCTTTTCCCCTTGTGTCTTCATGGCCCTCCTCTGAAAGCTGTGACATTTCATCTTCAGACATCTGGGGTTCTTGGGAGCAGGTCACCTATGCATGCAATGGGAAAACCACCATGTGTGGTTGCCAGCATATTGTATACATGACAATGCAGCAATCATCTGTGCTGCATTTTCAGGTGTGTATTGCAGTGCACCCATGAATGTGTCCAGACATCTGAATCTGGCTTTCAGTATGCCAAACATCACTCTATGGTGTTTCTTGTTATGGTGTGTGCTCTGTATTAGGCTTCCCCAGCAAATTGGATGGTTCTCTGCATGGGGTCATTAGTCATGGCATGATTGGATACACACAGTCACCTGCTGTTGATGGGGTTGGACACATATGTTGTCATCATGTATAATGTTGAAAGGGATGTATGTATTCAACTTATAACCTAGCTGTGTTCCTGTACTTAACTAGTAGTAGTCCCTAAGTTATTTTTCCATGTTGGAATGTAGCCATCAGTCCACTTTCCATCCATATCACAGCACTGAGGATGCTAGCAGGGTCTGCCACCATGATATTTGTTATGCTGTCATTTGCTGGATACACCACTAGACATTTCAGCGATGGACAATCCTTTCTATTTATGTATCTTTTTGCTTTGGGTTCCAAGGGGGTCTTAATAGGGATGTGGATGAAGTGAATTTCCCCAAGAACATGGGGGATTTTGATGACGTTATAGAACTGGTACATGATGTTTCACAAATCCATGGCTGTAGATGGGAAGTATATATGTTCATCTACCTTGGTGCATTGTGAAAGGATGTGATTGGCAGCTGTCTGTGACACTCCTACAGCATCTCATATATGTTTTTGAAATGTCCCAGATGCCCATATACATAAGATCAAACAGACTTTGGTTTTGAGAGGTACGGGGCTGCCTCAAAATATATGCACAGACATGTGTGAGGTACACATGTTACACACAGTATGGATCAGCTGTCTGCCTAAGCGGAACCTATTAATAATTTCTTGATCTGACAATTGTTTTAGTTGTAGCCTGGCACTCTGTCTAGCTGGCTGCCTTCTAGGATACATTGCCATATCATCCTGTATGGTTTGTAGTACTACAGCCTGTTGCAGTTCATTCACTGCAGATTGCATTCATTTTTTTCATTATTGATAAAGATTCCATAGGATTGCATGGGTGATAGCTTCCTTTCCTTGCATCACAGTATGGCATTCACTAAGAGTTTTGGAAACAGAGTTGACGAAGCACTTTGTTGCATATAAGTTGTGTTGGTCATGAACAATGTGTTTTGGAATCTGACAGGTGTGCACAGACTCCCTAATTATCCAATGTTGAATAAATAAGTACTCAGATTGATTCTGGCATGTCTTCTGAAACTGCATCCACAGCTGGTGAGCTGAAGTCTTCCGTCACTGGGATGTGCCCAGTGTGTAATTGAATACAAATATTTGTCCAAATTCCAAAACAGTGGAGTAACAAGAGTGCACAGCCTCTGTCATTCTTTCCAAACAGTTAAATTCAAACTTCCTCCAAGATGACATCCTTCTGACTGGGTGAGATCTGTCTAATTCAATGTCTCAACACACAGAGGTATTGAATTCAATAAGAACCTCTAAGTCCAAACAAAAATAACATAATTTGAAACATTTAAGTATTCCAAAAGTCACAGATAAAATCACACAAGCGCTTTCGCTCAGGCAGTCCTGAGCTTTATCAAGCAGGGAAGCCACCAGGTCTGAATGGGATGATCAGCATTAAACCGGTCCTCAAGCTTAGGAGGGCTAGGTTATAACTCTCATACTTGACCCCCTTCATACTACAGCATCCCCACACAACATATTAAATTACTGAACATCCACGGTTTTAGGATTCTGACTAATAAATCAAATTCTATATGAAATGGTATATGGATGGGCATCAAAAATATCTCACGCACATTTTATTGCATGTCTTTATCAGTGCAAAGTAATAATAAAAAGAAAAAAATTTTAACAATTCACTGACAATCCAAACACATCTTTAAGCATATTCCTTAACAATCTACAACCCCAACCAGACTTCAGACTTTTATGTTCTGAAACCTAGGAAACTGGTATTTTAAAATGTTTTTTATGGTTAGTCATTTTTATTTAAGTGCAGATGTTGTTGCAAACATTTCATTTTGAGTTGGTATAATGACTAACTTTTTTAACATCCAACTCCAAAGCACCACACCTTAGTACTAAACTTACTAATTAATTAATTGTATAATTGCTAGGCTATTTAATGGAGGTTACTGCATACTGCATTTTGTTTTCACTTGATAAAGCTCAGGACTGCCTGAGCGAAAGCGCTTGTGTGATTTTATCTGTGACTTTTGGAATACTTCAGTGTGATTTTATCTGTGACTTTTGGAACACTTCAGAAATAAAAATACAGCCTTGTGGACTTTAGCAGAGTTCTGGTTCCTTTCTTCAAGGTCGTGGATTATTCTTTGCTTGTCTTTGGTTTTTTGTGCATTACTTCACTTGATAATTTGAAACATTCTATGCTAATGAATTGCATTACCTGGTTTGAGCAATTGACTCATCACTGAGTGAACTGTTACTTGAATGAATGCAAAAATAGCAATCCTTTTAGGTCAAATATAAACAGATCAAAGCACAACAAAAGACAAAAAATGCACCCACACCCTCTGCAAATTAAATATACAAAGTCCAAGATCGTACAACAGTAGGATAATGGCAAATTCCCAGACCATGCTGTACAGCAATCTCGCACAGAAAGCGCCAAAATGCTGAAAAACAAGTCTGTAAGAGCATTACTTCTTACAGACTGTAAACATCAGACCATAGTGCCAAAACTGCCCATGGACTCAGCAAGGCCTCTGAGCCTAGCCGAAAAATCTTGTCTAGAGCTGCACCTACATTACAGAATGTGTATTGCATGCAAGTAGCCTGTCTTCAAATCTAACTTTGACATACAAAAAGAGCTGCATAGGCATGAGATCAGGGACTAGTACCTCCCAACTGTTCTTGATTTTGACACAGATTTTAGCTCTGTTCTTCTTAATCCCTCCTAAAACTGGTGACTTTTGTAGAAAAGGTTGTGAATTACACTTAATAATGACAATAATTAAAGTAATATACTTCTTTTACTTCATTAAATGTATATTAATTTACATGTTCTTATGCTGTCAATGTATCAGGTTAATAGTTGTATTTTGAACGTTTCCCTGATTGGTGGATACCTATCTTTTGGAATCACACATGGAGTACACACTCAGTTGGGTGTGTTACAACATGTCAAAGGATTTTAGTATCTGGCCCAAAAAATCTTTCTAGAGGCAGTAGGAAAACCCTGATAAAAAATATAGAGAAACTGTTTTCAGGATTTAAGCTGGCTACTGCATATTAACAAAACATATGCCTGTCTGAGAGGAGCTGCACAAATCTCAAAACAGAGTTATCTTGAGATAATGGAGGTATCGTATAAGGGCGAATTCTCACTTGTATATTAAAGTACGCTAGTGGAGAAATCAGAATCATCTCTCATTTTTCCACCACTGTCTAGTACAACAACTTAAGTGATGGAATCTTTTGATCTTCAGCTGGTCATTGTCCTGGGTTCCTCTACTCTGACTCGCAGACAAGACCGCAAAATAATTAAACTCTGCCACTTGGGGTAGCATGTCCATCTCATTTACAGACAGCAATCCACTGCTTCCCAGGCAGAGCCATGAAATATAATTTGGATGTGATCATTTTCATTCCAGGTGTTTCACATTTTACATTGAACTGCTATAGAGTGTGCCCGAGATCTTGAGAAAAGAGGACAATTTAATTCTGGTAACAACAAAAAAAATATAACTCACACATCCTCAAACAGAAAATTATTCTAAACCTTAGCTAAACCTTGATTACATCTCCAAGAAGGTAATGAACAAAAGGCTTTATAAAGCACACACACTAGGCAAAGTCCTACAGTGACCTTGAATATGAGTGACTTAATGATAAAAATACAAAAACAGCTACAAAATACTGGGACCAAATGGCATTCAGCAGCTGCCCCAAGCCCCCATGCTATTGAGAGACCTACTATAAGACATTCCAGGGTACAAAACATTATTTTTCATCTAGTTATTTAAACAATTGTGGATTGTTCACAAATGGTACATTCTAGTGCTTCTGTAGTATCCTTGCAAAGACAAAGTCCTGGACATCTGTTCTACGTCTGGACGAATCCACACTGATCTTGTTAGATCAGGCACTGTCAGGTGATAGTTCATTTCCAAAATAATGGAGTAGTCTTTCCCAGATAGAACAAGAAAAGTTTGAAAAGCTGCTGAAGTGGCATGATAGGTGACATTTAAGGTTTACAGCAAACAAATGCAAAGTACTACACCTAGACCACAGTAATCCTGGTGTGAACATCAACTGGAGGGCCAGGAAACTAAAGGCAACATTCATAAAGGTTACTACAAAGTGTACACGTTGTGTGCAGTTTCTGAATTCAAGAACAGCTATATCGCAATGCTTGTGCTGTCTAGTCATTCAGAAAGGTTACACTAGTTGAATACATAGTGCAAACTTTTTCATAACCTTCATGAATCCGGCCTTATTTATTTATGTGACTAATTTGATACACAAGTGTACAACTTGAATTTAGAGAGTTACATGAGACATTGATCATCTAAAAAAATTATTTCTGGCATAAAAATGAATACATAATAGGCAAGTTGCTGAGAAAATAAAACTAAACGCTTGAAAAAATACATTGCTGTGTTTCAATCAAGTGAACGTACACTGACTGATATTATGGAATAGTGTAAAACTGGTGCACACATGGAGAATAAGGAGAAAACAAAACAGAAATTTCTAAAACAAAAGCATGAGCTATGAAACAGTGCATATAACAACTGAGAGGAGGCTTTGGTGGGTCTGGGAACTGAACTGGAAAAGGAGGAGACCACCCAGATGTTCACTGTCTATGCTGGAAGTGAGCAGAGAATGTGAGCACACCCCAGGAATTTTGCAATGATTTACAGCTGGAACCAGATTCCAAGGGAGCACCACACATGGATTTGGATCCAATGTACTGGCAAGTAGGTCCGCTACTGCTATGATGACGTACATCAGAGGGAATCAAAGGATCTTTACCAAATGGTCGCAGAGAGTCCACAGTAAGTCACTTAATCCGTATCTTAACACCTACATTATCATATATGTATGTAGCAAGCATATGTGTTTCTGTGAGTCTATGCTTTAGGTGTATTCCATGGATATCTGTATTAATAATAGTAACTTACATGGAGGAAATTTAGTTGTTCTAATTAAAGTTAACATTTGTGTGTCAACATATTCTGAGCTTAACTGAAACTATACTGAGCCACTGCACACATTATGCATGACTGTAGATTATGACTTTATATTAATATGGACCACACATACAAGCATTAATGATATTCTATAATATCTGCTTTTCAAATATCTAAGGAACTATGATGTCTCTTAGTTCAACTGCTTAAGCAGTATTGCAAAATAACTGTTGTTTTTCTATGTGTGAGTTAAAAATCCCAATGTAGCCTGTTTTATACAGATATTGGCTGTGATTTTTTTTTATTTATTTTTTATTTATTTTACATTTGTTGACCGGGCTAGTCTAACTGGATGTATGTCCATTTTCAGTAGAGGCCCGGGGAGAAAAGCTCCAAGCATGAACAGTGACAAAGTTAACAATATATAAAAAGACGTAAAATCACAATACAGAGGCAGCATTGGTCAAAAGAAGAATTATAATAATAAAATTATAAACTATAAAAATTATACTAAAAATTATACTAAACACAATAGTACGTATGAGCAATACCAATTAAGAGAGAAAAGCCCTTATATTTTATCCTCGTACTATGAAGAAAAGAGTAGTAACTAGATTTGGGGGCAAAGGTTAGAGGAGTAGGGAAAGGGGTAAGAGCAGGAAGGGGGAAAAGATATCAGTCTAGGTTAGCACGTGGACAAAGCCAAAGAGCTTTAAGATGTTCTTTAAGATGTTTTTTAAATAGAGAAGTAGAAGCAAGGGTTGATAATTCAAAAGGAAGCTGATTCCAGTTTTTACCTGCTGTGTTCGAGAAAAGTGAGTCACCAGCTTTGTTGTTAGATTTAATCGAGGAAACTAGGAGCTTATTAGCAGAGCGTAGTGTAGCTTGATTTTTATATGGTGTAATCAGATTAGTGAGGATAGGGGTATTATTGGGGTGGTATGGGGTCTTTTGAGTTATAAGTAATTGTTGACAAAGTATATGGTTCTGCAGTTCTAGCCATCAAAGTTGTTTGAGGTTGAGGCAGTGGTGAGTTTTAAAGGGGGGAGCATGTGATGAATCTAGCTATGCTATTATAACAGGTGGAAAGTTTGGAGATGTTGTTTTTAGATAGGTTAGTATATATAACAGAGGCATAGAAAAGGGTAGAAATGAGGTGGGTCTGGGCAATAGTTTTCCTGGCAGAAGGGGTAAGGAAGGGTTTAATTCTATAGAGGGTACCAAGTTTTTTGTTAACTGATTTTATGGTGGAGTTGATGTGGTCATCGTAGTTGAGACGATTATCAATTGTAACACCTATTAGGCGGGTTGTAGTATCTGGGGTTATGTTGGTAGCATTGTTAGAGGTTATAGAGAAGAATGGATGAGGTGATTTAAGAGTTGGAGTAAATAGTAGTAGTTTTGTTTTTTTGGGGTTTAGGAGGAGGTAGTGTTGCATGAACCAGTTTTCAACATTATGAAAAACAGTTTGGGTGAGGGACTGGAGAGAGGCTATATTCTTAGCTGTACAGATTAAGGTGGAGTCATCTGCATATTGAATGCAGGTGGCTTGAGGTATGTTCATGTGTAGATAGTTAATAAATAAGGAAAAATGAAGGGGACCTAAGATAGAGCCTTGGGGTACCCCAATATTTACTGGAAGTAATGTAGACATTGTTATCCCAAAGTACTGCTTGCTGATTCATGTAATATTGTACATTACATATGGAAGCTCTGTGTTTTGGTAACTTATACAGTACAGATGTTTACAAATATGGCATGATCATGGTGTATTGACACCTATAGTTCATAGGCTGTGGATGACTACACATTTCTCCATTATCCAAAAAGTTTCTACAAACATCATACAGTATACCTATGTATTGTGAATGCTAAGTAATGCATATATTAGTAAGCTCTAGATTGTAAAATTCACAGCAGTCTTTTATAATCCGTGTCTGCTTTCATCAGTTTAATGCATGTAAGACCAATGCAGGTCATAATAGCTGAAATATGTGGGAGTCTTCACTACTGAATTAAAACACAATTAAACTGAAGAAAAACAAAAAAATGGACTGTACGCTGAAACCACATTGTTTATTCATAAGACACAATCCAGTAAAGTGCTTTTCGTTTAGCCCAATGACCAAACTTCATCAGACAAATTGCTATACACCATTCCTTTCTTAAATAGAGTATAAATTACATATTAACCAATTATTCAATTTATAAATAATTACTAGTTTGTAGTGAATATTCTCGCCTTAAGTTAAAATCATTTAAATAACAAATCTACATCTAAAACCATGACATGAATGTCTATTAATACCCTTTCTAAACAGTAATAAAACTTAGGCCTTAGTTATGTGTGTTAAACATACACCAATATGCAATCCTTAGAAAACTTTAGTGTTATGTACAACTCTAACAAGAATAGTTACCCAACGTCAGTCATGGGATATATGGCATATAAAAAACCTGTAGGGCAAAAACTAAAATAATAAATAAATCAATAATTCATCATACATAACTAGCCCTATGTGTGCAATATTGTGCAAACCTAGAAAAAAATGACATCATAAAAACTACCACAAACATAAATATGTGACAAAAATGATGTTATTGTTTAGGCACACCAATAGGACTATAGTGAACTCTTATCTTAATAAACTTTTAAATTTTAATACACATGATGTTGAACAAAAATCATTCAATCCTGGGTATGAATACGAGTTCAACCTAAGTTGCCACATTAATTCTAATTTTTCAAGTAATAAACTAGAAGGACCTCCTCGATTATCTGATCTTACATTATTAATTACTCGGAATTTAAAAGAGTGTCCCCTATGCTCCATTGTGTGTCTTGCCGAAGTACTATCTATTTTATTTTTCTTTATATCGTAGGTGTGTTCATACACCCTCTCTTTAAATTTACAATTGGTCATGGTTTTAGATGTAAATTTGTTATTTAAATGATTTTAACTTAAGGTGCGAATATTCACTACAAGCTAGTAATTATTTATAACTTGAATGATTGATTAATATGTAATGTATACGCTATTTAAGAAAGGAATGGTGTATAGCAATTTGTCTGATGAAGTTTGGTCATTGGGCTAAACGAAAAGCGTTTTACTGGATTGTGTCTTGTGAATAAACGTGTGGTTTCAGCGTACAGTCCATATCTGGCAGTCTTCTAAACATGGCCCAAGGACAAGAAGTGTGGCTCTGTAATCTTTTTACTGTCTAATTGCTGTAGGCTTAGCACTGTGTGTTGGGGTGTGTGGGTATGAATTGCACAGATGTGTACTAATGCCTTTAGTGGCTATTTATTTTTTTTAAATTACATTATAATTTTTTTTTTTTTTTTTGCCAACTATGACAGTTAAACTCAGTGTAGTGACAAATGACAATTTTAGAAGGCAGATAAATGTGTATTCTGTCATTATTCCATAGAGTTTTACAAAATCAAAGGAAGTGTGATATCTATTTGTTCAAATGGGTAAGCAAAAGGCCAACATAATATTTCTTTTGGCCTTTGTGAGGGTTCAAATCTCAGTGTAGCCTGTTTTGGATGATACCTTGTTAGTTATGCATTTCCCACTAAACAATACATATGTGAGATCTATACTTGGTTGGAAAGTTTGACAGAGATTTTACACATCTAGCATGGCTGTGGTGTTTCTAGAAACAACATTCTTCTGTTAATAATTATTTATGTGTAAATGCTGGGTAATGTATACATGCATACATATGGTATCATGACAGCTTAAGTTACAAAATAGTATGCTATCTATAATCCATTACTTCTGTTCTTTGGCTGCCCTCCTACCTAAATTACATGCATAGGTTTAAATCTCACAGTTGAACAATAATTTATTTAATGGCCATTTATGTGTTTCAAGTGCAGGCAAATGACAGCTGGAAATCTGAATTGTTACAGTTAAGCAGCATTGCTGTGAGCAATGTGATAACATTCAGTCACAGTTCCATAGTTTTGTTGTTCAAATCCCACTACAGACATTATGTATACCATTGGCCAGACTGAATATTATCACATAGGTATGCTTGACCTGTATTGTATATTATGAATTTCAGTGCTTTTATTACACTCTCTTGGTCATATACCTTATGGATGTCACCAGTTCATGTCACACAATGCATTTTAGATACATTACATACAATATAATATTAAATGTGTATAGCAGATTATGCAGTGCACGTCATCACTTGTACTTTTCTTTCACTTGTCATGTAATATACACACCCAACTTCCCATTAGGCTAATATATGTATGTACATGTCCATACAAAATGATAAGCACATGAACACCAACATGTATAGGTCTTTCTATCAATCTGTGCAGACAGGAAGATTGCAGTGTTGAGGTACTGGATATTATACACATGTGTACGCAATTTAATTGATTATGACTTAATAACACAATATGTTCAGCATACAGTAACTGTGTACATTTAAGATCTTTGTACATATGGTTGGGTATATCTTTACACTTACACAATGTCATCTTAGATTGGCAGACCTCTTAGTGTGTGTAATGTTTCCTTGTATATTTATAAATGTAAGGTGCTTGAATTCCATCAGTTCATGCAATCACAGCCAAGATCAATTAGATAGGCAGGTAGAGTTTTGGCTTGTAGGGTGAAAATAGGTGACACTTGTAAGTTGTAATGTAGCTCATGCCTGTTTCTCTACAGTAATCTTCACGTGTGCACAGTAGTATGAGTTACCCATCAATAACTGAATATATGGTATTGTATTGCATGCACATGGTAGCTAGCATATCATAATTACTAATTTTTCACTGTTCTGTTGCTGTACATCGAATTGAATTTAAGCAGTCTTTCTATTTCTGCAATACATCAACTTTTCCTGTTTGCAGCTGATGAAGCCCACGCTGAAAATTGTGCATTATGCACAGAGCATATGCACAGGTCTGAGCAGCAGCGGAAGGAGAGAGGTTAGTGCTAGCACTTTCCACATTTATCTCACCAGAAATATTATTAGCTGATTTAAATTTTCAAATTTAGATGTGTAGCCTTATAATGTTCAGGCATGCTAATATTTATATTAGGCAAGGTAAATGTAATACTTAGTAATTTACTGTGAATAACATTACTATATATGAAATTTTAAGTGTAATGTTGTCTTTAGAGTTATCAACAGGAGTTATTTAAGAAATTGAGGTTATGTGACAATTGTTGACATAACCTAAATTAATGTAATCAATATTCAACTGTCAAATTAATGCTATCTTGACTGTTTTACTTTTAAATTGGTTGTGCTTGAATATCCAGAAGGGTTAAACTTGTACATGTAGTAGTTGGTGTTAGTAAATTGTATGTTGTTTTTTAGCCTACTTATTCTATTACTGAATGGGTGTTTGCAGTCTCAGCATTCCTAATGCAGTTGGTAGACCTTTACTGGCATGTACTCCTTGAGCTCCACTTGTCTTCCAATTCTGTGTAACTGCACCATTGTGGTTTGTTAAACACAACATTGCATACCATTCCTGGCATTGGTGTGCCAGAAGCCAGTCATAGTATATTCATGATCTTCATTACATTTTTTAACTGCACAGATACAGATGTAAGCATAATACAAATGTAGGCAGTAACAGCAATACATTTGTTGAAGGACACTAAGGTATGCATGTCATATACATAATTTCTATTTACTATGTGCTTGTGATTATGGAGTTGTTCAGAAGCTTTCAAATTCCATTCTGATTATATTATTTTGTGACATCACTCATTAACCATGTTCTATTTCTCATCTTATCTGCATATAAATTTTAAGTATACCATACTTTAATCACAGGATGTAAACATGCCTCATTTAACAACAAATATAACCTCATGATATCCAGGTGCCTCTGTAGCAATACAAGAGTCCAATTACGAAAAACAGGCAAAGGCAAGGCTCCAGATTTTCCAACTTTTTAATAAAAGAACAAACAGACACAAGCGATTTCACAATAAAGCTTCTTCAGGTGTATAGATAGAATCTAAGTAACACCATTCTCATACCATTTAATTCTGTCACATGATTAATCAGCTCTTAAAGGTAAAACTAATTATAAAATGTATTTTAACAACACAACATGCACCCCCCCTTTTTTATCTACGTAATGGTCTTTGTTTAAGTATAGGTCTTAGAGGTATGTGGTCATTAAGGCCATGTCCTTTATCAGCTCTCAGTCTCACTATCCATTCTGCCTCCAGTTTTTCAGTCCTGTTTCTGATGTCACCTCCTCTTGGATTCTCTAAGCATTTCCCCAGAACTATACATTTGAATGAATGATGTTCTGTTGTTTGGTTAACATGTTTTGCTAGTGCATTAAATGTGCTCTTTTTCCTAATGTGGTACAAATGTTCTCTTACCCTATTCTTAAGCTGTCTATCCATTTTGCCAACATAGAATTTATTGCATACCTGGCACACAGCAAGGTACACTACATGCAAACTATCACATGTTGCACCAATTCTGATGTCAAATAATTCGCCTGTGTCTGGATGTCTAAACACTAGCATATCTTTTGCCATATATGTGCACATCTGACATTTCCCACAGGGTTTAGTCCCTATGTCATTTGTAGGTGTTACAGAATCCCTTGGGTTACACAATCTTCTCTTCAAGTTTTTCTTATTCTTAAAAGAGAATTGTGGTTTCAAATTTATATGTTTTCTCATCTGTGTGTCAGTGGTCAATACACTCCAGCGCTTATTAATAATTTCCATATATTGTGTTATATTCCTAGAATAACTGAGGCATACATTAAGTTTGTTAGATGCCTGCCCATTTCTTTCAGCTGTGCTAACATTCAAATATGCATCTGAAAAATAAGGCTTAGCTCTCGTTTGTCTCAGCCTATTTATTTGCATTCTATTTTGCTCTATAATTTGCGGATCATAACCCCTTTCCATCAGTTCAACTGGTATCTTATCTGCCTGTTGTATAAAGTCATTATCACTGGCATTCAACCTAGATGCTCTGTAAAACTGGTTTTGAATTACATTCCTAAATATAAATTTAGGGTGTATACTTTCACTACTCAATAAGCTATTGACATGACAGTCCTTCCTATAAAATGTAACATTAAGTTCATCATTCTGTCCTTTAAAAATGGTAGCATCTAAAAAATTCACTTCTCTGAAAGACCATTTTAAAGTAAATTTAAGAAACTGTGTGGTCTGGATTATATACTCAACAAATGCCAGTAATGCGTCCACTGTCCCATCCCATAGAATAAAGAGGTCATCCACAAACCTCAGAAAAAACAGAATATTATTCTGGAATTGACCTTTAAGTATGTTCTCTACCTCCCGTTTGGCCAATACAGCATTGGCATAGCTGTTGGCTCACGATGTGCCCATCGCAACCCCATTGCATTGCCAGTATATCCTATTCCTGAACATAAATATATTGTTCTCCAGTACTAACTTTAAAAGTGTTTGCATTTGTTGTGACTTCAGCACTGAATATATACTGTCAATATATATATGGCGGAAATTGGGCTACTTTTGGCCTTAGGAGGAGAAGAGGTGGAAGGCATGCCCGAAGGCAGGTAAAGGGTAGGACTAGGACTGTGATAGTGAGGGTCAGAACTTTGAATGTTGGCAGTATGACTGGTATAGGGAGAGAGCTAGCTGATATGATGGACTGAAGGACGGTTTGTATATTGTGTGTGCAAGAGACCAGATGGAAGGAGAGCAAGGCTAGGTGTATTGGAGGTGGTTTCAAATTGTTTTATCATGGTGTGGATGGGAGGAGAAATGTCATAGGCATTATCCTGAAGGAACAGTATGTTAAGAGTGTTTTGGAGGTGAAAAGAGTGGTGGATAGAGTGATGTTTATGAAGCTGGAAATTGATGGTGTAATGATGAATGTTGTTAGTGCATATGCTCCACAAGTTGGGTGTGCGATGGATGAGAAAGAAAAATTTTGGAGTGAGTTGGATGAAGTGGTGATGACTGTACCCAAGGGTGAGAGACTGGTGATTGGAGCAGATTTCATTGGGCATGTTGGTGAAGGGAATAGAGGGGATGAGGAAGTGATGGGTAGGTATGGTGTTAAGCAAAGGAATGCAGAAGGTCAGATGGTAGTGGATTTTGCGAAAAGGATGAACATGGCTGTGATGAATACATATTTTAACAAGAAGGAGGAGCATAGGGTGATATACAAGAGTGGAGGAAGATGCACACAGGTGGATTATATGTTATGTAGAAGGGCCAGTCTGAAGAAGATTGGAGACTGTAAAGTGGTGGCAGGGGAAAGTATAGTTAGGCAGCATAGGATGGTGGTTTGTAGGATGACATTGGTGATCAAGAAGAGGAGGATGAGTGTGAGGGCAGCACCAAGGATCAAATGGTGGAAATTGAAAAAGGGTAATTGTGAGGTGATGATCAGAGAAGAGTTAAGACAGGCACTGGGTGGCAGTGAAGAGTTACTGAATAGCTGGGTAACTACAGCAGAGCTAGTAAGAGAGGTGGCTAGAAATGTGCTTGGTGTGACATCTGGAAAGAGGAAGGAGGACAAGGAGACCTGGTGGTGGAATGAAGAAGTACAGGAGAGTATACAGAGAAAGAGGTTGGCGAAGAAGAAGTGGAATTGTCAAAGAGATGAAGAAAGTAGGCAAGAGTATAAGGAGATGAGGTGCATGGCAAAGAGAGAGGTGGCGAAGGCTAAGGATAAGGCGTATGAAGAGTTGTATAAAAGGTTGGACACTAAGGAGGGAGAAAAAGACCTGTACCAATTGGTTAGACAGAGGGACCGAGCTAGTAAAGATGTGCAGCAGGTAAGGGTGATAAAGGATAGTGAGGGAAATGTACTCACAAATGAGGAGAGTGTGTTGAGCAGATGGAAAGAGTACTTTGAGGAGTTGATGAATGAAGAGAATGAGAGGGAGAGAAGGTTGAATGATGTGTGGATAGTGAATCATGAAGTGCAGTGGATTAGCAAGGAGGAAGTAAGGATAGCTATGAAGAGGATGAAGAACGGAAAGGCTGTTGGTCCAGATGACATACCTGTGGAAGCATGGAGGTGTTTAGGTGAAATGGCAGTGGAGTTTTTAACTAGATTGTTTAATGAAATCTTGGAAAGTGAGAGGATGCCTGAGTAATGGAGAACAAGTGTTTTGGTACCGATTTTTAAGAATAAGGGTGATGTGCAGAGCTGTAGTAACTACAGAGGGATTAAATTGATCAGTCACAGCATGAAGTTATGGGAAAGAGTAGTGAAAGCTAGGTAAAGAAGGGAGGTGATGATTAGTGATCAGCAGTATAGTTTCATGCCAGGAAAGAGCACTACAGATGTGATGTTTGCTCTGAGAGTGCTGGTGGAGAAGTACAGAGAAGATCAGAAGGAGTTGCATTGTGTCTGTGTGGATTTAGAGAAAGCATATGACAGGGTGCCTAGAGAGGTGTTGTGGGATTGTATGAGGAAGTCGGGAGTGTCAGAGAAGTATGTAAGAGTGGTACAGGATAGGTTTGAGGATAGTGTGACAGCGGTGAGTTCTGCAGTGGGAGGGACGGATGCGTTTAAGGTGGAGGTGGGATTACATCAAGGATCAGCTCTGAGCCCTTTCTTATTTGCAATGGTGATGGACAGGTTGACAGACGAGATCAGACAGGAGTCCCCGTGGACTATGATGTTTGCAGATGACATTGTGATCTGTAGTGAGAGTAGGGAACAGGTGGAGGAGACCCTGGAGAGGTGGAGATATGCTCTAGAGAGAAGAGTAATGAAGGTCAGCAGGACTAAGACAGAATATATGTGTGTGAATGAGAGGGAGGATAGAGGAATGGTGAGGATGCAGGGAGTAGAGGTGGTGAAGGTGAATGAGTTCAAGTACTTGGGATCAACAGTTCAGCATAATGGTGAGTGTGGAAGAGAGGTGAAGAAGAGAGTACAGGCAGGATGGAGTGGGTGGAGAAGAGTGTCAGGAGTGATTTGTGACAGACGAGTACCAGTAAGAGTGAAATGGAAGATCTACAAGAGGGTAGTGAGACCAGCTATGTTATATGGGTTGGAGACAGTGGCACTGACAAAAAGGCAGAAGTCAGAGCTTGACGTGGCAGAGTTGAAGATGTTAAGATTTGCTCTGGGTGTGATGAGGATGGCAGGATTAGGAATAAGTATATTAAAGGGTCAGCCCAGGTTGGAAGGTTTGGAGACAAAGCCAGAGAGGCAAGATTACGTTGGTTTGGACATGTGCTGAGGAGGGATGCAGAGGATATTGGGAAAAAGATGCTAAGGATGAAGCTGCCAGGTAACAGGAAAAGAGGAAGGCCTAAGATAAGGTTTATGGATGTGGTGAGAGAGGACACGCAGGTGGTTGGTGTGACAAAGCAAGATGCAGAGAACAAGAAGAAATGGAAACAGTTGATCTGCTGTGGCGACCCCTAACAGGAGCAGCCAAAAGAAAAAGAAGGGGTGCATTTATAGATGTCCATATAAGAATTATGATGATATCCATAATTATTTGCAAATATTTGTCACTTTTCAGACATAACAGCTTATGCACATTGGTTTTCCTTTAGTACTTTATACCTATTACTGCAAGTTCCCCTGAGCTTGTATTCCTTCCATAGATGTGGATTGGTAATGTGCATATACGTCTTACTTTTATGAATGGATTTTCCTGGAACAGAGCTTTGACATGACTGATTGTGCTGTAATTCTTGGTTATGTCTGCTTTGGGATGAGGTATTCTGCATAGACTGCAGGGTAGTTGCATACTACTTTGTTAGCCACAATTCATGTGTGGAACTTGGCCCAATCCACTGGATTCCATGAACTTTATGGAATCCAACCCGCATTGCCCAAGATAATAACTAGTAACAAATGAGTACCTGCAACATGGCACTTTTCAACATGATACAACACCTGGAAATGTGGTCAGTGAGAAGCACAATATGCTGCTTTGATGCAATACATTGAAGTCAAAAGTATGCCTTCAAACAAAGGGATGTAAGACAGTTGCATATATATATATATATATATATATAGAGTGCATTTGTTACTGTTGTACATATTAGTGCAACTATCACAGGCAGTGCTATTACCTTCTCATATGCAACAGATCCAACAAAGAGACTCACAGCAAGAAATGAAAGAGAAACTCCCATGTAAAATATTGTCATTAACATAGGTGGATAAGGTGTTATTACAGTATTACAGGAAAGGGAAATATGTCTGTATAGAGTATGTAAAGCACTATAAGTAAAGTCAGACAAGTGTCACATACTAACAACATTTTCACTCCACATGTATGCATACACTTTCTATATGACAGGAAGGTGAACACAGACAGGAGTCAAAGAAGAAACTGTGCTTCTGTGGCCAATTATGACCACAGTGGACCTCAACACACACAGCACAGACAGGCAGACATATGGTGTATTATTGTATTCCTGTAGGAATCAGTAGAAACTACTGCTGAAGTACAAAACACTCCCAATGTAGATAAATACAGTGTATTTGTCTACAATACATTATGTCACAATAGATGACTCCAAAGGACAAAGTATGTTTCAGCAGACAACTGTTTCTGGTACATATGAATAACTCTGTGAAATTTCCTGCATAGGACAAGGGGGTTCCATTTCATAGGTGGGAATAGGCATCCAGCATGTACAGCAAATGGTAGCATGTGAAAAGATACTATTGGAGAGTGGCCCTTGGCACATTATAAGGGAACTAACAGGAAAAGCATTACTACTGCATGGATTAATGAGAATAAATATGTGCCATGGCAATTATAAATCTAAACTAAGTGGCAATCATCTGGGTCCAAAACTAGTCCATAAGATTTCCTTCAGTTGGTTCCTGATATCATGAGGTGGGATTGCAGGGTGATATTACTGGTCCACTGGAAATACAGTTTGAGATATTGTAGGGTTCTCATCATCCAGGAAAGCCTCCAGATCCTTAGACTTTGACCCTTAAAACAGGTGTCAGGCATGTGTTCTCCATCATCTTCCATATATAGGTGGGCTGTCATGTCAGGTGGTCTCTTTAACATGCAATGAATACAAACACTAGACAAATTAGCAATAAGTGACATGAAATTGCAATACCAATATTTAGTTCAACAGTGTAATGCAAATGCACCCTCAGTGTTGTTAGTCATGCATGCATATCACAGTTACCATAACATTCATACAAACCTGTCTAAAGATATCATTAGGTGCAACATTCATATTCAGAAAACCTTGGTAATTATTGACTGTGAACATATATGACACTCAACTGACACACATTTTAGGCACCAGTAAATGTATGAAGTATATGATATATGAACCCCAACTGATTGCTATGACATCCTAAATGCATTATGAAGTGATGTCTCGCTAACAAAATACATACATACAATAATTATACTGAATATTTATGGATACACAGGGCAGTAATGAAAAGCTGAGATGTTGGCAACAAAGGCATTTATATCACACACATATCCATTACCAGCATGTAGTATGCCAATATCTGTATACAGGGCACTTATGCACCCAAATATGTCAGGTCGTATGTTATATAGTCATGTGAATGGATGACATACACTGCTTAAGGTCATTATGGATGTAGGTAGTGCAAATTCAAAAAGCAAATGAGGTGGGTAGGTCTGG
The DNA here is from genome assembly GCF_019279795.1 of Protopterus annectens. Taxonomy (NCBI): domain Eukaryota; kingdom Metazoa; phylum Chordata; order Ceratodontiformes; family Protopteridae; genus Protopterus; species Protopterus annectens. The sequence goes on from NC_056746.1 coordinate 1,212,409,738, forward strand.
TAATGCACGTTATAGAGTATTACCAGTAGCACAGATGATGCTACATATTGAAAGTATGATCCAGGATCCCACATATTATGGACACATCCCAATTGACTAGCAGTATGCACATGTTGCACAGTCAGGTAAACAGTGATATGGCCTATATCTATTATATCTTGATATGGCATGCCATGCTAAATCATGGACAAGTGTGAATGCCATCTACAAACCTGTCTCAATTCACTGCACTCATACCTCTGACTACTCTTATATGCAAGGTCATAAAAAGAATTAGCATGGAAATTATATAGAAAACCTTCAAACACTGGGTCAAATCCAACTTGGTTTCATCAAGGGCAGTTCATGGTACTCAACCTGGTGGTGTACTTCTTTGAGAGGGTCATCAAGAAAATGGATGAGGGGGAAAATGATGTATGCTGCCTACCTTGACCTGGCTAAGGCATTTGATACAATATTCCACTCAGGCATTGTAAACAAACTCATGGATATAGGCATAACTCCCTTTGTTACACACTGGATAGCTGGCTGGCTCTCAGAAGGACCCAAGAAGTTAGGATCAGGGAGACTACCTCCATAAAGAGGCCAGTCACTAGTAAAGTCCCTCAAGTCTCTCTGCAGTCTGGTCTTTTTTGATATCTACTCCTCAGAAGACAAGACCAATGTCAAGGGTCTCTGGCTAATACAGTTTGCAGATGATTGCAGTTAGGTGCTGCCATAGATTCCCCCAAAAAACTAACATTCTACAGAAAGTTCTAACACAAACAAATAACTGGTACCAAGCCATGGCTTAAAATTCTTTGCCAAGAAATGTGTAATAGTACTCTTTGGGAGGTCAGCCACCCTAGGAAATTATGAAATTGGTAACACACCCCTAAAAGTAGAACCGTTAGTCAGAGATTTGGGGAAGTATGTAGATAGTAACCTGGCATTTGACCAACAAGTGTCTAAGATAGTAAGGAAATCATTCTATGTTGCTCAATTTATAAGAAAGGTCATGACATCTAGGTCCACAAAAAGTCATTGTTCTACTGTATTTGGCCCTCATCAGGCTCATCATGGAGTACATGCCCCCTTTGGTATGTACCTGACCAGCACATGTAACAACAGTAATGTCCACAGAGGTTTCTCACAAAAAGGAATACAGGGTGTAAGCACATCCTATGCAGTTTACCTCAAAGCCCTATATCTGTACTATTTTCTTACAATGCCTGGCATACAAGGCATCTTTGGATCCCACTCTGATGGACTTTTACATATCCACAAGATCAATATTATCATAATTACTCGGTTTAGAGACTTAAACTTTGCTTGTGACATAAATAGGACATGTTGGAGGGACAGGTGTGTGACTCAGAGAATTCCCCTTCTCTGGAAGAGGCTTCCCATCCATGTGAAGCAGGGCTCTTCCCTAATCCTATTCAAGAGAATCCCGGACCACTGGATAGGAAATCAGAGATATGCACTGGGTCTAGCACCCATGTCTCTAATGGGCCGAAGCAGCCCGTAATCTCCCTTAGCTTAAACTTATGAAAGTCAGTACATAAACCTGTGATATACATATGGGATGCTTGGCTTGGCTTATAAAGGCCTCAGTCGTCATTAGCCTAGTATACACCTATGAACCTATATAACAACTGATCTGAGTCACAAAGAAGCAAATGTGTAAAACATGTTTGTGATTCAAACAAAAGTGTGGAGCACTGTCATTAACCTCTGTGATTTGTGTGATGCTGTAAGCGTATGGAAAAGAGTACAAGCATTGTTATGTTCAGGTCAGTGTGCCTAAATATGTATGATAATGTTATCATCTGTACAAATTACACATAGCAATATATACAAATTGCCTGTCAGCATGTGCACAACTCAAAGTGTATTCGCCACTTGTAGAAACATCTGGCAATTATAGTTAATTGTATTTGCCATTAGAATCCTCAGGTTAAAGTTTCTAGTAATTCTGCAGGAAATTAAGATAATAATGTGTTGCTTGTTTTTTACAGTCACAATTAGTTACTCCTGGTTTAATGCTACACACATAACATGATTTTACAATAAATATTAGGATATAAATTAAATAACAGAGTTAAGTATTGTAGACACCAACAACTTTCCTCTTTAGAGGCGCAATCCTTTACGTACATTGTGGTGTCACTAGTGCATCACCGTGCATTAATTTGTGAAGTGTACTACCAGCAAGAACTACTCAGCACCTTGTCTGGGTAGGAAGTAAGAGAATATTAATGATGCAGTCTGCATGGGAATACAGCAGCATATGTGGTGCTTTGTGTAGGAGTCACTGTGTGTTCAGCCTTTCTTAATGGCATACCATGGGTTAACAGCTCAAACAGTACTCCTGGGGCCATCCTAATCAACAAATTAAAATGCATACATAGCACACATTTGGCATCAAAACAATCTGCACAACATGCCATTATACAGGCTAAGAAGCCTTTATGTAGGTCAAAATATTTGTCATACACATGTTGCCGAACATTGCAAATATACTGCTCACTGAAAAATATATTTTAAGCACATTGAAAAATATACTGTAAACACATCCGTCACACTTATACAATTGCTGCATATTATATGGGACATCCTATGCACCCCCCCCCCCATATGCTACTGTTACTGCACAATCTCTCAGTCCCTGCACTGCAGAAAAATCCTAAGCACCCTTTCGCAACCTAGAATAGGTATATATATTGCGGTGGTTAGCATTGTTGCCTCACAGCAAAAGGTTCTCTGGTTTGATTCTCGGCTGAGGTGTCTTCTGTGTGGAGTCTGCATGTCCTCCCTGCATTTGTGTGGCTTTCCTCAGAGTGCTCCAGTTTCCTCCCACTTTCCAAACACATGTTTCTAGAGCATTTCTCCCCAGGCCTCTGCTGAAAATGGCTCTGTCCCAGTTAGACTTTCCCAGTAAACGAATGTTAAATAAATATATATATATATATATATATATATATATATATATATATATATATATATATAGAGAGAGAGAGAGATGGAGTGAGTCTCACTGTGTAGTACACTACATAAATGTACACTGTACAGCAGCTGCCGTAGTGGTGACCCACAACAAAAGCAATACTATAAGACCAGCACACTACATACAACAGCAAATAATAAGCACGAAATACAATAACAAATATACAAAACAAACAGCCTTTATATATTGTATGTTTTAGTAAATGAGTTGTGATCATCATTTATGTTGTATACACAAAAAGGTAATGTAAGTATGTGCTCCATAGCAAAGGTCTTTTACATATGATTATTTGTACTCTATGAAATACCTAAATGGGTTTATGGCTGACTTGACTTGTGCAAAAAAAAAAAAAAGGCAAAGTTGTGCATTGACCAATTAATGTTGAATAATGACATAATGGGATGCCATACTTATACATTTACAAATAGGTAAGAAATGTAAAGACATTCAATAGGTCTGAAAAAATGTAAGCCTTTATTATATATGTGAATACTAGGCTAACTGCTCTGAAGGTCTATTTCAAGCCTAGTCAATAACCTGAAGCCAGAATTAAACCCTGCACTTTGTGATTATAAGGCAAATACCTTAACTTTTATGCCAAACCCAACCCTAAAGATTCTGATATAGGTGAATACTAGGCTAATGGCATTGCAGAGGGTCCCTATTAGATTGACGAGAAAGCTAAAGATCAAACGGCCTAGTGATTGAAAATGCCATTCTTCAAAATAAGTATTGTGGGTAGGCTGCACCCCCCACACCCCCACTAATTATATATATCAACTCCAAGATCGCACTACAGTGAGGAAAGGGCAAATTTTCCAATCTTCACTGTACCACAATCTCACAATACAGATTCCGAAGAATGGCATTTCCGATTTCTACGTACTTTGATCTTTAGCCTTTTCATTAATCTAATAGGTACCCCAATTGAAGAGACATTTTAAGCCTAGCTGATGGTCCAAGAACAGAATCAAAGCCTGTATTTTATAAGTGTGAGGTGAAGACCTTAGCCATTTTGTCAATATAAACATATGGAACGATTTCTATTTTCTCTACCTTACTCTCATCACTGCTCCTCCAGCTGAGTGAGGCTTGTGATCAAGCATAATCACTCTCTTTCTTGTAATATCTTCTCGGCCTATTAAGAGACATCATCAGAGCCAAACATAGCAAAAGTTTTAAAACATGAGGAGCGGAAGTTTACTATGACCATGCTGCTTAGTTTAGCAGACACATTCTAGTATCATGCAGGAATGAAAATCAAACCAGAAGTAGACAAAACTCAGACAACAGCTGAATGTGCTGTGGCAAAAAAAAAAAAAAAACAAAGAAAGAACATAAGGAAAGGGATGAGGTGAGAAGGAAATAAATTTGTAAAGGCCATAAATATAGTAGAATCTCCAGGAACAGCCTTGTGTTGATCAGGATTTGATGCAGGAATGGTTAAGGAAAGGTGAGTTGAAACCTAAGGATGAAACGTTAATAATGGCATCCCAGAATAGTGGCTTACAAAATCCATTGAACATGAGGGAGAAATAAACAAATGCAGGTTCTTTGAAAAAGAATTGGAAACAGGCACACACCTTGTTGTTGAGTATGATATATTCATGGCAGCAGGCCTGTATACTGAAAGACACAATAATGTGCCAGGATTGTTTCACTGGGGATTGCGCAAACACTGCAATATAGAAGCAGCTGAGAAGTATTTGAAACATGATCCGCAAAGCACTGTAGAGAATGATGAAGTCTACATCACATGGGATCACACATTATCAACAATTCAAAAATAGATTCTAGAAAAGCAGATATAGTGGTCTATGAAAAAAAGAGAAAAGTAGCATTGATCATTAAAATTGCTGCACCCAGTGAGCGTTTCATGTACAAGAAGATACAAAGTCATAAAATATGAGGATTTGTAGGCAGATATGAAAGCAATGTGGATGAAAGATACACAGACAGTTCCAATAGTAGTAGGAGCAACGGGTCTTATAAAAAAGAATCTACAGTCATATTGAGATATGCTCCCAATACATGTAACTCCATATGAACTGCAGAGGGACTCAGTTCTGGGCAGATTGTAGGTGCTGCGAAGAACATTTTTAGCTAACATCAAACACTGAAACATACTAATTTCATGAACTTTAATTATACCCTAACTTAGATATGGGGTCCATTCCATCATAGTATTAGAAACACAAAAGATTCGGAGAATTTAAACTGCAAGACACCTGAAAAAAATGGCTCCCACATTATAACATATAGGAACATGCTGACAGCAGTAATAAGTCTGTGCTGTAGATACATCAAAATATCTATTAAAATTAACAGTTGTGTAGGAGTACTTTTTATCAGCATACATAATATCAATCTACAACTTCCTGACAAAGACACATAGTCCATTTAATTTGATGTTAATGAAAAGTAGTTATACTATGATCGTAGCCACAGGGAAACAGTCATGCTATTATTTTTGTTTATCATATAGGCTGTCATCATGTATCTGGTGACCATATTGATTACAAAGTTTATGCTAACATACAGAGCAATGCTTTATCATGCAAGGACCTATGACACCTGCTATGAAACTCCTAAACTTGAAACCAGAATTTGAACCCTAAAATCTTTCTGCACCCTACAGTAAAGTCAAGAATACTGCATGGCTGGGAGAACCTAGAGATATACTTGACAATGTGATTATATATACTGAAGCAGGTTCAGTCTGCATTAGGCAAGATGAAGAGAGGAAAAACCCATTGGAGAGGATGGTTTGAATGAAGAGTTTTATAAGGATATGCCTGCACAGAGTAATGTCTTGTAACTTTTGTACATATCAGTTAATAAGGCAAGAAATGCAGCTTATTTTTTGCCGAACTTCTTACCAGGGTGTAAGGTGTACCTTTACCTAAGACTTGCCATGATTTGATGGATCCAGGTAACAATCACCCTATTTCTTAAATAAATGTAAATGTAAAACTTTTGCCAGTTGTAGTACCTCAGGATTGGAGGTGTCGATACCTGGTGTCCTGAACAGTGAAAATTTTAAGGACAAAACCACAGATTCTAGTTGGTGGGATTTAGGATAACTTAATTTGGTGGTGGAAAGTCAAGAAAGGCAGCAGGCCAATATTACACTTTTTGACACTGAAAAGGCTTTGATACCATTGAATGTGAGTTTCACAGTCTTAGAAGATGTGGAGGTAGGAGAACATTTTTAGAAAGTAGATCAAAACCCTTTCGCATTCTCCAAGAATTTTTGGGGTGGTTAAAAAGGAAGATGACAAGTGAAACCAACATACTCTAAGAGAAGAACCATGCAGGGTTGTCCTCTGTCATCAGCCTTATTCCTCTTCATATTTAGATCTTAGTGCGAATGACTTCTTACTTTATAAGTTCTACCTCTGGCAGGTAGAAAATATGTAGGCTTTTCTGTGGATTAATGTGTACTTATTATATAGAGGTCACATCAGGTGATCCATTAAGTTTGACATTTTTTTAAGGAGTTCAGCAGGGACTCAAGTTTGGAATGTAACTGGACTAAAAGAGTAAAACATGCAGAGAAGTATGAAAGGTTGGGATGAAGTATTTCTGCATCAGTATTAAGGTACTTGGATACTGTGGATTAAGTGTGAAGGTACTGATGCAGGAGGTTACTTATAGTGTAAGGAAATGGGGAGGAAAATAAATACATTTACAGACTATATTAATGTTTTCCAAATGTGGATTAGCCCCAGATCCCTGTACATGTTTTGATGCCTGCATTTTTGAAGTAATAATAAATTATACAGAAAATGAAGCTATGAATTGGGAGGCTATTATGCAAGTTGTGGGGAAGTTGAACAATTAAAAAGAGACTACATCTTATACGAAATTTTGTTTTGGACTTTGGGGTATGTCAGATTTCAAACTCAGTGCTCCTCTGACCTCAACATCATGCTTTCTTGGGAAGAAATGTGGGCAAAAGAAGAGTTGGCAAGGATAAAACTATAGTTGTTGGTTGTGGAATAGAAAAAAAACAGATGTGGATGAAGACATTGACTAGAATAGGAAACAAAAGAGGATCTGGTAGATTTAAAAAGAAGGAAACAGGAAGGAAGAAAGAATAGCAGAATTGGGAAGACTGAGTGAGGATAGAGGTGATGTTATTCTCAGCCTGCTAAATACCAGGGTGAGGAAGTACCCACATATTAAATTAGTGGAAAAGATGTTTGGAAAAATTGGATGTGGGTGACTAAGGTTATGAATTCTGAAAGATTTTATGATAGGAGGGGAGGAAAATATGGAATGTATGTTGTTTCAGAAGTGGAAAGACATGACTAGGAAACTAAATTTACTGGAAACAGAGCAGTTAGAATATGTCAAATATGACCACAAAGTGTTCCCTGTCAAAAGGTGCTAAATTTAAGATTTAAATCTTAATATTTAAATATTTAATATTTGTACAGCATACAAGATATAAAGACTGCAACTGAGGATAGGTTGATGTTTGTGGAGAATAAGTAGTGATAGCTTTTCAGTGCAGAGTCTATAAGAAACTAAATAATCCAAAATACAATAAAGCTATGCAATAACTTTGACAGAAACAGAACACAAATGAGGGAGTCATCTTTATCCCTAAGGGTTGAGAGTATTTATTTAAGAGATAAGGAAGGGTAGACTTCATTCCAGTTGTATGGAATCAGTATTTTATTTTAATTCCTTGGTGGCTTATCAGAGAACAAATCTCCAGAACTTGAAAAGTGGGAGCAGGCATTGTAGAGAAGTAGAAGCTGATAATGTTTACATTCTAGGGCTGCTCAAAGGTGAAGGATTTATGAATCACTGTAGTGAGGAATTCATGCACTAGAGTATTGGGGGGCTACTCTCTGGGGTACAATAAAAAAAAGTTTTACTCTGCCTGTTTGGATGTTGGCTGAAAAGTCTTATTGCAAATGGCTAGAAGGATGATATAGTATGAAATGTGGAAATAATAGGAGTAAACAATCTTAAAGCCTATATGACGGTGTTAGCAGAGTGAGTTGAAAAGCAGCAAAAGTTATTTAAAATAGTTGGGAAACGTTTTGAAGTTCATACTGGTCTGAATGAACATAACGTCACGCATTAGCTTTGAACTTTCAATCATCTTGCTGTTTTTTTTGTCACTACAGATTGTTGGGGGGGTTAGAGACAGATTATTTTTAGTTGCTATGAGACCTTGTGTATGTACTTATTGCTTTCATTGTTTCTACATAAGACTAAACCTGTTTTCTTGTTTTATAGTTAGGAACATTCATATTATAAATAAACAGAGTAAAAAACATTTAATAATACATAAGAATGCAAAGGCAGAAGCTGATTTTACCGTTTACTGTTCTTATGCTTTTGTAATTGTAGATTTGCAATGTTGCATGTAATAATAATAATAATAATAATAATAATAATAATAATAATACATGTTTCTGTAAAATAACTAATGAAACATATCTGGAGATTCAGTACTTTTCCATTAATGGGCCTTGTTTTAATGTTGTCCTCGTCCTGCAACTGATCAAGCTAGTTGAAGTTGCATATGTTTCTTACTACATTGCTTTGGTTAATATTAGTACCCATTTCTCTTTTGCACAGAAGGACAGTAAATCTGTGATCTCGTTTTGTGTGAATTAATCTCAAACAAGACTGATTTGATTTGGTACTTTGGATTTTTAAACAAGAAATCTAAGCACTGCTTAATTTTCTGTGATATAAAATTCATAAAAGTAATTCTAATTTTGGCAATTTAATGTCCTTACAGTATATTTATTATTCAGGAGATGCATGTTGCAAACTCAATTGTGAGTTAACGTGTTAACATCTTTTGCAGGGGTCCCACACATAAATAACCATTTGTATTTTCTATCATCGCTCAATTACCCAGTATATAGCCAAAATGCTGCAAGCCTTAAGCCTTGCCCTGCTAACGCTAAGACAAACACGGTTCATACGATGTAGTCAATCAGCCTGATTGTATCTATTAGATTCACTTGTAGCAATATGCATGGGCGAACCCATTTTGGCATCCAAGCATCAATAATTTATTTTTTAAAAACTGACTAAATCTCATTTAAATTTTTAAGCTGTTTAAGTATTCTGTACGGTACCAGCAAAGTGACAGATTTATGAATCACCTAAAAATATGCTTGAGACAAATGCAATGCTCAGTTTTAACATATCACATCAATTGTCGATAAGTAACAAACTTTTATTATTTTGTGAACATAAATTGCATAGCAATAGTGCAATCTTCCTAAAATACAGCCAGTCTCCACCAAATTAGTGACCTGTTCCTCCAGGTACAGTGCAGTTACAGTCAAAGTTATGAAAATAGTCACTTCTCAAAAAGTTATAGGAACATTGCAGCAACAAGGCCAGAAAAGCTGTTTCCCCATTAACGAAAAGTACCAGAAACTCTATTCTTAATTCTCAAAATGTAGTTTCCTAATACATTTTTTCTGTTGGGCTTTATGTGTTTATAAAAGGCAGCCAGCCATAAAAATGCACAACAGACATGCTAGACGTATATAACATGCTGTCATTGTAATGTGTACATGTGATATAAAAGATATAAACACAATATCATCCACAATGCAACCAGCATGGATACAAATAAACAAATTAATACAAATGTTAATGAGTTCAGACATGCTGACATAATAAAATGTCAAGTGCCATCAGATATTTCAAAACATCACAGTAAAAGATATCAAAGGATGCTTAGAAGACAGTAGAATTTTAAATTTTTCATATAATGTACATAGAGTTCTTAGCTTGTTGGCATGCAGTTTTATATGACCTGATTAAGTCTTCTAAGATCTCAGAGTTACTGAGTTTCCAAAGCAAATGAATAGGAGCTATGTCCCTTTCCAGATAAAAAAAAAAAAAAAATATATATATATATATATATATATATATATATATATATATATATATTACAGGAGATAAATCTGAAGTTAAAGATTAATAGTAAACTTATTTTGATACAAATTCATGTTCAGTGATCATGTCTGTTGTTCGTTTTAGCCCTGACTATTCAGACAAATTAGTTGCTAGTTTAATGCATCTGGAGCATGACTATTGTCAGTCTCCAGAGAGGCTAGTAGCCCCCACTTGATTCAGGCCCTGATTGCCTCCAGGTAGCCCATGGAACAAAGCAGTGGTAAGACATTATTACCAGGAGGACAGTCATTGGTGTGCCCCACAGTGGCTTACCAGTCAGCATATTTACTAAAAAAGGTGCTATCAGCAAATGACAAGATTATGTACAGTAGCCATCAGTGCATTTTGCAGTTGTTTGCAGCACCAGCTTAAGGGAATAAAATAATTGGAGAAGTGAAAAATGCAGAATATCTTTAGAAAGGGATAGTATGAACCAGATAACTCAGATATTTCTGTCCACCTCTTAAGCTTTGCAGGATGAGGGCTTCACAGTATCTTCACTGAATGCACAGCAAGACAACATACAAATCAGAAAAAAATACAGCTAAAAATATTAGGCAGAACAACTCTACATTAAATAAAAGCAATGTCTAAAGCAGGACAGGGAGGATCAATTATGAGTTTAAGGAGAATTAAGGTTAAATTGGGTTTTCTGCTACTTATGTCTTAAAACCAGATATACCTTGTATTTTATATATAGTATTTAGATGAGATATGGCATATTGTTTTAAGTCCTGCTAAATTGACATTTTTTTTTAATTTTTATCAGTGGTCCTGATTGAATTGAAATGCAACCCCCAACCCTGACCTCTTTGTTAATATAACATCCTTGCAGGTAACAGAACGTTAGGAGAGCTTCAAAGGTGCAAGGAATTGCAAAACTGCAAAGTTACCATTAAGGAAGTGCTTACTTTTGAAACCAAACGACTGAGTTTGATGTTTTAAGTATTAATATGCGCCTTGTTGCAACCCAGTGTAGAATAATTATATGCTATTGTGAACTATTTTCTGTGAAGTTAATGTATTCTTCAGGTACTTGCTTAGAAATGGGACTCTGACTCAGTAGGACTACCGATTTAACAAATTCAGGGTAAAATAGATTACATTCTGTGCATATTTTTCATATTGCTCACAGCAGGAAGTGAGACTCATTACAGGCTCCTGAATGTTCTGCAAGGACTGTTGTTGATGAGATTAATGTCATGTAATACATTTACAGCTTGTACATTACTAAGCAAGCATGTGCAAGTGCCAAGCAAGAGTATAGCTCAGCCTCTAAATGAAATGGAACGCTGCAACACACTCGAAGCATGATTGCAAAACTCGGATAAACTTTTTAAAAAAAGCAAGTAAATAAAAAACGTGAAAACAGGTCAAGAAGAAATTATGCTGAATTAAACAATGAAAATAAGATTTAAAGATAAGAGCAAGGTCATAACAGACGTACTGGAGTTTATTTCTTGTTTATTACGACATTCAGAATCACAAGAAAATACCTTGTATAACTTAGAAAAATAACTCCTGCTGTTTTCAAGGACTTACATAATGTAAAACTATGGTATATGGAGTCCTAAAAGCTGAACCATACCGTATTCTGGAAATTGGTATGATATGTGCTGCTAATAATCAACTTGCTGGCAATCATAGGATGGGATGAGCGCAAGAAGCAAAACTGAAATACATAGTTACTACTACAATGCATTGTGTATACTAGTCACTGTGCAGCAGTGAATGTAAGGACATACATAGTTACTACCACAATGCAATGTGTATACTAGTCACTGTGCAGCAGTGAATGTAAGGACATACATAGTTACTACCACAATGCAATGTGTATACTAGTCACTGTGCAGCAGTGAATGTAAGAACATACATAGTTACTACCACAATGCATTGTGTATACTAGTCACTGTGCAGCACTGAATGTAAGGACATACATAGTTACTACCACAATGCATTGTGTATACTAGTCACTGTGCAGCAGTGAATGTAAGGACATACATAGTTACTACCACAATGCATTGTGTATACTAGTCACTGTGCAGCACTGAATGTAAGGACATACATAGTTACTACCACAATGCAATGTGTATACTAGTCACTGTGCAGCACTGAATGTAAGGACATACATAGTTACTACTACAATGCATTGTGTATACTAGTCACTGTGCAGCAGTGAATGTAAGGACATACATAGTTACTACCACAATGCATTGTGTATACTAGTCACTGTGCAGCACTGAATGTAAGGACATACATAGTTACTACCACAATGCATTGTGTATACTAGTCACTGTGCAGCACTGAATGTAAGGACATACATAGTTACTACCACAATGCATTGTGTATACTAGTCACTGTGCAGCACTGAATGTAAGGACATACATAGTTACTACCACAATGCATTGTGTATACTAGTCACTGTGCAGCACTGAATGTAAGGACATGCATAGTTACTACCACAATGCATTGTGTATACTAGTCACTGTGCAGCAGTGAATGTAAGGACATACATAGTTACTACCACAATGCATTGTGTATGCTAGTCACTGTGCAGCACTGAATGTAAGGACATACATAATTACTACCACAATGCATTGTATATACTAGTCAATGTGCAGCAGTGAATGTAAGGACATACATAGTTACTGCCACAATGCATTGTATATACTAGTCACTGTGCAGCAGTGAATGTAAGAACATACATAGTTACTACCACAATGCAATGTGTATACTAGTCACTGCGCAGCACTGAATGTAAGGACATACATAGTTACTACCACAATGCAATGTGTATACTAGTCACTGCGCAGCACTGAATGTAAGGACATACATAGTTACTACCACAATGCATTGTATATACTAGTCACTGTGCAGCAGTGAATGTAAGGACATACATAGTTACTACTACAATGCATTGTGTATACTAGTCACTGTGCAGCAGTGAATGTAAGGACATACATAGTTACTGCCACAATGCATTGTGTATACTAGTCACTGTGCAGCAGTGAATGTAAGGACATACATAGTTACTGCCACAATGCATTGTGTATGCTAGTCACTGTGCAGCACTGAATGTAAGGACATACATAGTTACTACCACAATGCAATGTGTATACTAGTCACTGCGCAGCACTGAATGTAAGGACATACATAGTTACTACCACAATGCATTGTATATACTAGTCACTGTGCAGCACTGAATGTAAGGACATACATAGTTACTACCACAATGCAATGTGTATACTAGTCACTGTGCAGCACTGAATGTAAGGACATACATAGTTACTACCACAATGCATTGTATATACTAGTCACTGTGCAGCAGTTAATGTAAGGACATACATAGTTACTACTACAATGCATTGTGTATACTAGTCACTGTGCAGCAGTGAATGTAAGGACATACATAGTTACTGCCACAATGCATTGTGTATACTAGTCACTGTGCAGCAGTGAATGTAAGGACATACATAGTTACTGCCACAATGCATTGTGTATGCTAGTCACTGTGCAGCACTGAATGTAAGGACATACATAGTTAATACCACAATGCATTGTATATACTAGTCAATGTGCAGCAGTGAATGTAAGGACATACATAGTTACTACCACAGTGCATTGTGTATACTAGTCACTGTGCAGCAGTGAATGTAAGGACATACATAGTTACTACCACAATGCATTGTGTATACTAGTCACTGTGCAGCAGTGAATGTAAGGACATACATAGTTACTACCACAATGCATTGTATATACTAGTCACTGTGCAGCAGTGAATGTAAGGACATACATAGTTACTACCACAATGCATTGTATATACTAGTCACTGTGCAGCAGTGAATGTAAGGACATACATAGTTACTGCCACAATGCATTGTGTATGCTAGTCACTGTGCAGCACTGAATGTAAGGGCATACATAGTTACTGCCACAATGCATTGTGTATGCTAGTCACTGTGCAGCACTGAATGTAAGGACATACATAGTTACTGCCACAATGCATTGTGTATGCTAGTCACTGTGCAGCAGTGAATGTAAGGACATATATAGTTACTGCCACAATGCATTGTGTATGCTAGTCGCCGTGCACCAGTGTGATGCTGTATTTAAGCTGTGAAGAGCAAGAGCTGTAAATATTATCATCTTAGAGTTTTATAGTAATTCTCATTTTTCATGATAAGAGACTTTGTACTCTTTGTTAGGCAAGTGCCATATTTAAATTTTCATAAGTGGGGTAAAACAAAAAGCACATGGACCAGTATATTTCATCTTGTGTGTTACTGATATAAATGAACATAATTATGACTTGAAAAAAAATCATAATTACATCTAAGGCAAACTAAGTAAGGAATCGCAAAGCTATGCTTGCTAATATTAAAAGTGGAGAATTAATAGCTGAAGAAGAAAAAGAAAAAGAAAGGAAATGGTTAAGAATAAATAATTTGGGGATGAGGCATAGATGGCTAACATCTTTTCAGAGCTCTGCAGCTATAATCTTTTTTCTTTTTTTTTACTCAGGAAATATAATTTTAGAAGTAAATGTACTTTATCAGCTACTTTATCCATTCTTGCCTTCTGAAATTTTTTCAACATTTTTCTGTTACAATATCCTGGAGACGTACCAGCTGCCCGTGAAAGATGAGCAAATCAAAGCACTCACATTCAGACCCCTCACTAAAGAAAGTCCTGCAAAAAGTAATGTCTAGCCTTCAGCAGCATACTTCTGTCACCCAGAATGATGCCGCAATACAAACAGAAAATTATTAACTTTAACAATTGGCTTAGTTTCTGGTATAATTTAAGGGGGATCCAGTACCTGACACACTGGGAAGATATGATTGACAGACCACAATGCTTTGCCAGAGATTGCCTGCATCTGTCTCACCTGGGCTTCAGACTTCTGGCAAAGGCACCCCCCCCCATAGTGCCTTTTTAGGAAAAATCATGTGGTTAAAACTACCAACATAAAAATTTCAACAAAACACAAATTAAAGGTCATGCTGCTAAATACTAGGAGTCTAAACATGAAACTGCACTCATTGCAAGCATTTCTAACCCTGGAAAATGCTGACATCTGTGCAGTCAATGAAACCTGGTTCAAAGCTGTGGAGTGCACCCCAGCCTTACCTGGTTATTTATTCTATCATACATTCAGATTTCAAACAGTGGGCAGTAAAGCCAAATGAGGTGGAGTTTCAATATATATACATACATACACATCTCCAGGCTGGTCAAACAGTATGATGCACAGGAGACAATCCAGGTGTAGTTAACCATAGACCCCTATTCAAATCATCCTAGCTACAGGCCCCCAAATCTGACTCATGATTCCCAGTCCACCTATTTGGACCTGTTTGAGTCTATCGAGCTCCAACCCTTTACCCTCATCCTGGGTGACTTTAACTTCCCAAACATAGATTGAAAGAACTACTCATGCCAGAACACAAATGCCTAGAGATTCCTTGATTTTGTCAATGAAAATGCCTTGGAACAGCTAGTCAGTATCTTGGACTTGGTATTAACCAACATGAGTAACCGCTGCAGCATCCCTATAATATCATACTCCCTAGTACGGTCCGACCACAAAGCAGCCACCTTCGAAGTCACAATCTCCCCCAACCCCCCACCCCCCAGCCACCTAGGATCAGACATAAAAACTTCTCCAAAGCTGATTACAGCCTCCTGAGGGATGGTATAAACAGCTTCACAGCCCCCCCCCCCTGTAGGAACTGGCACCAATATCCAAAACTACACCAAAGCACTATATGAGCATTTATATAGATGCATAGAATCATGAATATTCAACAGGACTAAATCATCCTCTGCAAGGAAGGGTAAACATGTCTGGTGAACATCTGCAATAAATAAACTCTATAACAAAAGGAAAAAAATTGCTGTCCAAGACCAAGAAGAAGCAGGTGCCCAAATGGAAGCAATGTCTCATTAGCCTAAACAAGCAAATAAGAGCACTAGTGAAATCCTCCAAAGCAAACTTCGAGTCCAAATTGGCCACAACTGCTAGAGACAATCCTAAGGCCTTCTTCACATATGTCTGCAACCTCAAAGGAAGCACCCAGATCTGTTCAGAACTGGGGGTCAAGGACACCACATATACAAATGCAGTAGATATAGCAAACTTGCTGGCTGACAGATTCAGTTAAAACTTTACCTCTCTGTCCCCCCATCAGTAAATCAGGACATCCCCAGTACCTGTCCAGTTCTCCTTATATCTAGGGAACAGGTCATCACTGCTCTCTCAAAGGCAAAAAATACAGCTTCCCTGGGACCCAATAACATCCCAGGCTGCATCCTACGTGAACTCAGGCAGGAACTTGCAGCACCATTAGGCACCCTATTCAACGAAAGCCTGAGTATGGGCGTAATCCCAGCTGAATGGAGGACAGCCACTGTCATCCCTTTACACAAAGGTGGAGCATCCACCAATCTGGGAAATTATAGACCCATCAGCCTAACTAGCCAGATCTGCAAGGCCATGGAACAGATTATCATGGACCTAATTAACAAGGACATTGGCAGCCTCCAAACACTTGCTACCATACAGTTTGGCTTCATGTCTGCTAAATTTTGTCAACTTCTTTGAGGCAGTCTCCAAGCCATGGACGAGGGGAAGATGGTACACACTGCCTACCTTGACCTGGCCAAAGCCTTTGACACTATTCCCCACTCAGGCATAATAGATAAACTCTCTCAACTAGGCATCAATCCATATGTTACCAGATGGGTAGCAAATTGTCTCACTAATAGAACCCACGTAGTGAAAATAGGGGAAGTCACCTCAAGCAGCAGACCCGTAAAAAGCGGCACACCCCAGGTTTCAGTTTTGGGGTCTCTGTTATTTGGGATATACTTTTCTGAGGTGCAGACCAAAACATGTGGGCTATGGCTGACCAAGTTTGCAGATGACTGCAAGCTGGGTCCTGTCATCAATTCCCCTAGTGATGTGGACATCCTCCAGGAGGGTCTCAGTCAGACAAATGACTGGTGCCATAAACATGGCCTCAAGCTGAATACTAAAAATGCATCATCATCCCCTTTGGGGAGAGAGATGTCCCCACAAATTATCACATTAATAACAAAGTCCTATGCATGCAATAAATTGTGAGGGATTTGGGCACCCAGGTTGATAGCAACCTGAATTTTGACCACCGTGTTGCTTCCATTGTATGGAAAGCCTTCTACATGGCCCACCTCATAAGTAAGGGTATCTCATCCAGGAGCAAGGAGGTCATAACATCCCTGTATTTTTCCCTTATAAGGCCCATTGTTGAGTACAATGCCCCTTTCGGCATATACCTCGCAAAGCACATGCAGCAGCTGGGGAGACCACAGAGGTTCCTCACAAGGAGAATCCAGGGTTTCAAACATCTACCATACACAGATAGACTAAAAGCCCTATCCATCTAATCAGTTTCATACAGACTCCTCAGAGGTGACCTCTGTCTGGCATACAAGGTGATCACAGACCTGCAGCATATCCGCAAGTCAAGCTCCACTAGAGTAATCTGCATGCGTGGCTTCAACCTGGTATGTGACATCAACTAGACTTGTTGGCGGGACAGATTTGTTTCCCAGACACTCCTCCATCTATGGAATAGACTCCCTCTCCACATCAAGCAAAGTGCCCCTTTACCCCTTTTTAAGCACAACTTGGATAACTGGATGGGAAACAAAAAATATACCCCTGGGATTCCACCCATGTCCCTGCTGGACAGGGGCATCGGGTGGTGATTTGACTAAACATGGGCTGAACACTTGGCTAGGCTTATAAGGGCCTCAGGGCCAATAGCCTAGTAACCTCCTATGATCCTATGATCCATATCACTGAAGACATGGACTGGACATCTCCTACCTTGAAGAGATCCCCAGAAACCATAGCTTTGACTGTGATTAGGAAGCAGAATTAAAAAAAACAGACTGAAAATCATTGCCAAAATTTTCCAAGAATTCTCAAATAAATGAATGTGCATTTGGTGGACTTACTGCATGTGCTTCATCATTATATTGAAAACCACAACTTAAAGGCAGTTAATCCTGCAAAAAGAGATAAGCAATCTTCTCTGCTACAATAACTTTAGCTTTAAATATATGCAGGTGAAAAAAATGTTAAATGTCAAATTGAACATAAATCTGATACTAGACTACTAATGCAATGAGAAAACTCAATAATATATTTATCAATTAATATAGTAATATTCAGAACTTAAAAATAAGGATTAACTGCCTTCATCTGGTTCAAAGTTTTCAGGAAAAGATTTTAATGATGTGTTTTTAATAAACTTTTTGTTATAGTATGCATGTTACAAACTTCTTAGACTTGCAGATTTGTCAGTTATGTTAAGAAATAGATATGTAGGTGTGGTGTTTGAAAGTGATTTGTAAAAACTATGTGAGAAAGAAATAGGAGAAAAACATTGCTTGAAGATTCTGTATTAACTGATAATTATATTAATAATATTTAAATTATATAGACATGGTACATACATGTGTCATTGTTTCCAAACTGAATGCCTTATGGTTCTCTCCTTTCCTGCATCTAGCGCAAGCATCACAGAGATGTTTTCACCCACAATGGAATCTTGGTTTGACAGACAGATGAGATATTTATACTCATGATGCTCACTTGTACTCATATATCTACTATAAACAGACAGACACTGCTGATAATAGATTCTTTTTAATAAAATTTGAACAATTTTAAATATAAGTACTTTATTCTTAATGCAAATATTATTTAAATAAACATTAAACAAAAGGCTGCAGTACATTGACACACCTTGCTTCATTTTATATGAATTGTCTTCTTTATAGAGTTTCCATAGCGAATATATATAAACACAATCTGATTTTACTCCAAATCTATGTTAAATAATGAAATGTGGATCAGAAGATGAGCACTATTGTAACAAAGAAAACTCCATGCTCAACACCTCTTCCTTCATACTTCCTGTTTACTAGTTCCTAGAAAGGGAAATGAGAATAGTTTATCTTCTTTCTTACATTAAAACTTATGAGATATATAAATACCACTTTATAAAAATATATTAGGAGTGCAGATAGATTTCTATTGCTTTTCTTCTTTGCACTGGACATATAAATACAAGATGTGTGTTGACTCAAGATGAATACAGGTTGAGCAGATGCTTATTCAATCTGTATAGGTGTATGGTAAATCCCAGTTGATGCCACGTATGTTCATAATCTGTAGAAACAAGGAAGTAAGAGCAAAATAAACTATCATTATATGGTGAGATATGAGCTTCTCTTTCTGTAGCTGTTAATAGAAACTTTATTGCTTGACTGACCAGCATTTACACTCTAGCAACCAATTTATTTGATATGGCATCTGCTAATGACTTATAAGGGTAAAGGAAAAGTGAAGAAAGAAAGAATAAAAATATGAAATAAGAGGTAAAAAAAGAGAAAGGGAAGGAAAGGAAGAGTAAACTCCAACTATCAATAAATATTACCATAAAATATAGCTATAAATAGAATGCACGTTCACAGGGGGTATTATTTTACATAATCATACATTGTAATCATCAGTTCTCATTTTTTGTATCCTTGAAAAATAGAATTGTTATGGTTCTAAATCTGAAACCACTACATATCAATAACATATCACTTAAAAGGATGACTGTGTAATACAATTTGCATTATTTATCTGTTTGTGTTGGAATATAGACAAAAAGGTAAGTGGTGACTTGAGATAAATATAGCTTGACACTAAGGATTCAGAGTAAATGTTTTGAAGGAAAGATGTTGATAGATGTTTTATTAGATTGTACAAATGTATGGTAAGCCTTAACTAACTACACATGCATCCAAAGTTTGAAGAAAAGATGAAGGGAAAGAAAAAATCAACTATTAAGAGGCAACATGACATGTGTTGACATCTATGTTCCTAATGATGGACCTATTACTGTTTGGTGATGTATCAATATATTCTTAATTACATAGTCAGATATATTATTTGGGAATGCAGCTCTAATGATTAGACCAATTGGTGCAATACTATCATTGACTTAAAGGGGAAGGAAATAAAGAAGAGAGAGAGAGAAATGAGAGAAACTAAGCAAGAATTCAATTAACATGTTAACATAACACATAAAACCATTTATTATAACTACAATCAGAACAGTCATCAATGCACACATCTATATCAGCTATGTGTACAGCTGTATTAGCTATAATCTCCATTATACTATCTAGAAAGAAAATGAAATGCATCTAACAGTTACAATAAAAATTAAAAATAGTAGCTAACCTACAAGATAATATGGTGTATTAATTGAGATACTAAGCTATTATTATTCTTAGAATGTGTGTGGCCTCTCTCCTTTTTTCTTCTTCCCTAAATTCTTTGTTGATGAGAATACTTAATGATAGACATATTTTAATAAGAATTATTGATCATATTGCAACTATTAGTGATTATTAGCTGTACAATAACTGTCTTATCATATAGCACTATGAGGAATATTTTACAGCAAATGCTATGTAATATAACAACTGTTTGTAAATATTTATAGAAAACCAAATCAATATTAATAACATGAAGTTGCTTTATTTAAACACATATTTGAATATATAACTGTTTAATCATAAGAAGTAAGATGTTTGAATTGTTATTGCTCTTATATCATAACTTCAAAGATATGCAAATGTATTGATCCATTTAACTACTATGTTTAACAATAACTAAAATGTTGACATATTTGTATGAAGTTCAGATCTTGCATTAATTAATTAATTAGTTACTTATACACTTAGACATTTATTAAGCTAATGAAATAATCTCACATTATTCATTTGACTGGTATTGTGATCAATATCAAACCATTAAAAATAGAAGAGAAGAAAGATACAAGAAAAGAAAAAGAAAGTAGAGAAATGAAAAATAAGAAGGTGATGAAGAGAAAAGAATAACAGAAAAGGGAAGAAAAAAAGAAAAGAGAACATTTTAGAAAAGGGAGAAGAGAGGGGGGGATATAAATATAAAAGAAATAAGGTTGGAAGGAAAAGGGAAAAAGGAGACTCTCCAGACTATTAGTCTGTCCTCAACATGATAAATACAGTAAAATCCACCAAAAAAAATTAACCTTCAAAAAAATAAAATAAAAATAACAAATACTGGAGCCAAGTAGTTCACTCTGCAATAATATTTTAATTACTGATGCTTCTGGTACCTTGGCTTATACCTTCTTGGAATCTAAAAGATTTGTATATGTACATCAACTAATTTGTAAGATGTGACTTACTTTACTACCTACTTGTATAAATATATAGTCATTTATTCCTTATAAATCATCATAACATTTTGCCATGGAGCTAACCCTGTTATATTTAAACATTAATGTATGAATTCCAAAAAGAGCAAATATGCTGAAATATCTTGATTCTAATATGAAACAACTTATATTTCTTCAAGAAATACATATTAATAATATAGATTAAAATGGAATCCAAATAAATATACAGTATTAGCTCAATTTGCCTTTAAAAGTAAAAAGAGAGGAGTTGTGATTTTGTGTAGAAATGATACACTAATAGGACAGGTCATATACAGATTTGAAGATCAAGATGGTTTGATGTCTCTTATAGTTATAAAATATAATAATAGACTACGGGCCTTAGCAAACTTATATTGGTTTCCAGGGATGGGAGTAAATTCCACCAAAAAACATGTAGACAGTATTCTTAGCAATGTTAAAGGAAACTTTATAATAGGTGGAGATTTTAATTGTTTATTAAATAACTTAGATTGTGTTGCAGCCACAAAGTTAAAGTTAACTTCTACAGCTAAGAAATAAAAAAAATGGATAGAAACTCTTAACTTAAAAGATACATTTAGTATGAGAGATAAATCCTTAAAATGTGTATGCTATTCATTTAACTATGGCGCACAAACCAGGATTGATAGGATTTTAATTTCACATGATATTGTCTCAAAAATGCAAAATTTTAACATAATTCCATGTCCTATCTCAGATCGCAATGCACTAATTTTAAAGTTTGAAATACATTTAAAACAACAAGACACCATTAATGACAATAATTCCCACTTATATTACTCAACTAAAGAATTTGAACCCTGGTTACTCTCAGAAATTGATCTCTTTATGCAAATCAATAATTCAGAAGGCAACATTATGATATTACTCCATTACATTTAAGGTAAATCCTTATCTTAGTACAAAAAATGAAAGGAGTAGAATAATGAGATGTTAAATATGCAACTTGCACAAATAATATGCCAAATGAAGACTTCAGTGCACCTGGGGTGGATGTGATTCCAGAACTCATGTTGAAGGTACAATGAGCACTTAAGTATTCAGAGTAGGATAATTTGGAGATTCCATGCATGCCAATCTGATTCCAACACATATCATGTGCACACAAAGCAACTCAATTGCGACAGTCACATCAACTCCATTTCTAATTCCTCAGCTAATACTTTCCAAATGCCAAAGAATTCAAGCAAATACTATGGATTATGGAAAAATCATAGCAAAACTAGAATATAAAAATGCAACCTGCTGTTAATATACTGCAACAGGCTGCAGTGGTGCAAGCATAAATGAGGCTGTGGCTGTGAGTTCTAGAAGGCAGCCAGCTAGAGTCAAGGCAAGGCTGAAGCTAAACTAGTTGTCATACCAGCAAATAATTGACAGATACCATTTAAACAGACAAATGGTGCAGGCTGTGTGAAATATGTGTGCCCTACAGATATCTGTACAGACCGTGCTAGGAAACCTTATCCCCTTGAAACCAAATTGTGTCTCAGCATGGATGTACTTGCATCTGGTACATTCCACAGATATATGAAGGATGCTGTGAAAGTATCACAAATAGTTGCCAGGTGTATCCTGGCAAAATTCTTGGCAGCAATGTGTAGAAAGGTCGATGATAACATACACTTTATAACCATCCCCATGGAGCAGATAGCTGTAATACACCAGTTGTATAACACAGCAAATTTCCCATGTGTACTCTGTGCAACTACCAAGCTGTGTATGCAGCAGATGGCAGTATAACAAACATCATGGAAACACACCCTGGAAATGTCGATGATGCTGCCATTTGGAGGGAAAGTGGACTGAGGGCTGCATTCCAGTAAGGTGAAATACCTGCGGGACTGCTACTCAGTAAGTACAGGAACACAGTTAGGATGCAATTTAAGGATATGCTTCTCAAGAATATCCATTATGACCAAAAGTGGTTTTAGTCTTCACAACAAGTGGCTCTGGTTATCCACTTAAGCAGAGGCTAATGACCCCATACAATGAACCATCAAACTCTGCATAGCAGGCCTACAAGAAAAACAGAAACACTCACAGAGCATGTGTTTGGTGTATTAAAAGCTAGGTTCAGATGTCTGGACACATCTGGAGGTGTGTTGCAATGCACACTTGAAAAAGCAGCAAAGATAATGACAGGGCATGCCATGCTGCACAACATGCTAACCAGAGCACATGGTGGTCTTCCAGTAACACGTGTGTGTGAAATACCCCGAGAACCACAAATGTTTGAAGAGAGCATCCCATAGGTATCAGAGGAGGAGCAGGAAGACATAGGGGACATACATCACAGGCGTAGGTAATGTAGGCTGTGACCACAAGTGCAGGCCCAGGCAACACAGCAGCATCTGAGCCAAATATTTGAGTCATGACAAGCCACATGCACAGGAATACACAGAATGAACATTAATGTTCAGATAATGCACCACCACAGCAACACACAGTACAGCTAAGGGCAAGTACCCACTAGATGTACACTCTGAACATTACACATAGCATAATCATAAAATATTACAGTATATGCAAATGTGTCAAAACACAGATCATCAACTCAAGACACAACTGACACAGGTATGCATACACACTCTGATTATTGTATCAATGTATGGTAAATAATAAGGAACAAACATCAATGCTACACATACGTAGCTCTACAATATAGTAACATGAAGAAAAAGTAATCATGCAGGACACAATGCAGACATTTTAATTTCTGAAAACACATATCACAGTACAGTTGTTTTGCAATAATATGAGAAAGCTATGTGTATTACACTGTTGGACACACTTTAATGCAGTCTCAGGTAACCTCACTAATGGCTCATACCACTGTCCCCTCTGCCCCGACCATGAACAGACACATCTTGCCCTGGCTGCTTCACAAAGGAGATAGATGAGGTTACAACACTGTGTTCAGATGTAGGCGCATGACTGTGAGTTAAAGGCCTTGTGACTGGTGTGACCACAGCAGATGGGTCAGCAGTTGAACTCTGTGCAGGTTGGACCACAGAGCGGTCTCAATGGCCAGTGGTGGTTTTGCAGATAGGTGGCCTATCTCTCACAGGTTGCAGTCTGCTGAACACAGTCAGGGAACACCAAATCCTGTTGGTAGTATGACACTGCTGCATTCCCATAGAGCCCAGCATTTCCACTGACTATGCCACAGCTAGAAGACTCTCATTCTGAGTGGCTAATGCAGCCATAATCTTACCATGTCTGTGCTCTTGACCTTCAGCCATGGTGTGCCACATGATCTGTGGCATGGCCGAGTGCATGGATGTCTGAAGGATGCTGTTGCTATGACCATTTATTTACCTGCAGCAGGATTTGGACACCCTCTGACAACTGGCCATGCACATCATCTACTCACCTACATCTACTGTGATGCCCTGTTCCTGGTTGTTGTGTGGAAGTGCCAGCAGCAGTGTTCTCAGCTGTGGTGTGTTGGTCAATGGCCTCACCCTGTTCAAAATCCACTGTGGCAACATCCTCTGAATGGTTAGACCAGTGGACCTCTACATCTGAGGCTACATCTGCTGCAAAATCACTGTCAGCCACATAGATGGACTCTCCAAATAACTCAGGGTCATCTGTGATAGTGGCCATAATAGCATGCTGAGACACATCATGAACAACATCATGATCACTGGATTGGCTGCTGGAAGATGCAGATAGTTGTGCTACAAGATACAAAGACACAGATCAGGACAATGTGCCTACATCACATGATGACTATGAATATGGCATATATATCAAACTGCAATTTTACAAATAATAATGACTTCACTTGCAGTCTACTGTATGTATGTTCCATGGAATCTACAATAAATATGTATATAATCTGTTTACATGGACAACATACATGACATATGTAATGCTTAAAAAAAAAAAAACACCTGGCAACAACTCATGGAAAGATGGTGGTGTTGGACAGTGAAGCAGGGACGAACTTCAACTGGTGTAGGGAAAAAACAGCATTACTGATCACATCATTTACACCACTAACCATGTGAGAACAGTTAAAACATACAGAATGTGTAACATACACATACCACTTGTATGTGCACTTGAGGACATTGCTGCAGACTGAAATAGGAATGGTAAGAAGGACACAGTATTAGTGGAGGTCAACTACAGGATTAACACCAAGTAAAAGTATGAAACATATGTAATAGCATACCTCTGACAGACTCCTGCTGTGTAGAAGTTGTGAATCATAGTGTGGATCCTGCAGTGGGGAAAGTAAAGAGAAAGACAGCACAGCCATGTATTTAGCAAAGATAATACTGGCAGCATAACATATGCAACACAGTGATATTGACTGAAAATATTCAGCGATGGATGCTGCAACTGCACACTAGATTTTGCCTGTATTGACAAATATTGTCAAAAATGTCAGGTATCACATGTTGTACACATTGTTGAAAGCTATGGCAGTTTTGCTGCAACATACCTCGTCTGTCTGCTCTTGAAAATGCATGGCTTACCACTTCTTTGGATGTACCTGTAGTGTACAATGGTAGGGAAACAACAATGTAACAGTAAACAACAGTGTCAGTAAATGAGGTTGAGGCACTAACAACATTCACAGTAACAATGTTGAGACACTCACGTGCCAATCCCTGACTTAGGCCCAGCATAGATGGACCTGTGAATACAAATGTTGTTTGGACTGCTCTGTCTGTAACCTGCTTGCACCAGTACATGTAATTGGACTTAAGTTCATCATCCACACCCTGTGTAGATGTGTGCCTGTGGCTCAACGCTTCTGCTGTAAAACAGCAATACATGAATATGCATGCTACAACAATATGCAGTGACTGCCTCAATACACATCCCTGTAATGGAAATAAATACATACATGTTTTTCCTGGAATTCCAGCTTCAATCCCACCACCAGATATGCGTCACTCCCCTCTTGCTGTATGCAGTAATGCCAGAAATATTGTGATGTCATCAAAGGAGGTTAGTGGTAGTTCACCACCGGTGGCATACCTCAAACTCTTATACCGTGTCACTCTGTTGTCTGCACAAAGGATCATGTCCAAGCAGCAATGTCTACAGGCCTTGCAGGATTGTTTTTTGCCTCCTACTGCATTGATCATGTTGGTGAGGTCCGTCCAGATTTCAGTTTCCAAACAATATCACCTGAGCGACCTAGCAGACTCTTTCAATGTTGGTGCAGATCATCAACTATGATGTCATTTTCCTGGGGGGAGATGTTGTCAACCCAGTGTGGTTGACCATCTTAAAGATATTGACACGCACTTGACAATATTCATGCTTGAGGCAGTTTATGCATTTCATTTTGTGAACAGCATATGTCAACATAAACAGTATACATTAAACTACATGGAAAATATCTATATAATGCAGTGTTTGATGAATACTAATGTGACGTGTTGCAAGTAACAATAATGCTTTCATACATAACATTGGTACAATCAACATAACATGTAATATCTCTACAGTTTGTGAGTGGATTAGAATCCCTGACAACATATATATATATATATATATATATATATATATATATATATATATATATATATATATCTATATATATATATATATATCTGCTTGCATGTCACATTCAAATACTACAAGAAGTAACAAACTGAAGAACATATGAAATTCATGGGTAAACCTCAAGATCCATGGCCAGGCCACAGACAGCATAGTATATTGACCAAGTACTGATAATATGTTTGTTTAGAATCATCATTTAAGATATATCCATGACAGCAACAGCACATGTTTATAACAGTTTTGTTAGGAGACATGAAATAAGAAATATCTGTAATATCAACATCACATACTAGATGTGGATACTGTCAGAATCTGTAGCTTTCTGTACTTACACTGCAGAATGCAAGGAATTACCAGTAAGAACTGCACATGATCCATAAATCAGCCTTCATATACTATTAACATTTGCAATGGACGTTTGTCTGTACAACTGCATATGGGACTGAAATGAATTATTTAAAAGAACAACACCTATATCCATAAAGTTCAAAACAACATCACTCCAGTAACTTATTGCAACTTTTGTTAAAAATATAATTTTGAGTAAATATTAATTTAAACATGTACCTTTTGAAATAAGTAACTTTATCAGATTCGTTAATCACAACAGAAATGCTACCAATTGTCAAGGTACGTCTCACTCCGAATCATAGACTCAAAGTGCATCTTGTGTGCATCCAACTTTAAATACCATTTACCTTATACATAATTAATGAGGTTAATTAAAATTCATTTTAAGGAATCCCATTCATACACATCTATGCAAACTGCCATTATGCACCAAAGCACCCAGGTGTACCGTGTACATACCCAATAGGTATCAATAAATGGTATCATGTGTGCCATGTGCCTGTTATCTTCCATTGGCCTGATAACATGACATCAGCACCATTTTCAAATATTGGTTTTGATA
Organism: Protopterus annectens; assembly: GCF_019279795.1. Classification (NCBI taxonomy): domain Eukaryota; kingdom Metazoa; phylum Chordata; order Ceratodontiformes; family Protopteridae; genus Protopterus; species Protopterus annectens. Next base: position 1,212,437,438 of record NC_056746.1, read on the forward strand.
CATTTACTGATCAGCCCATTGCTAACTGTGAACTGAGTGGTACCTCGGTGAGCATTTCTCTGTTTTTGTATTTTCCAGACTTCTTCAATTTGAGGATCATGATAGCTCCTTCGAGGAGGCTGAGACATGTCCATGTGTACAAATGGACTGATGAGGAGATAACTAAAATGTTGACTGTGTATACCTAATTGGAGCAGAGGATGACTGACAGATCCAGGAACTTTGCCATGATCAATGTGTGGAAGTCGATCTTGAGGGAGCATTGATGAAGGATGGGGATCTACTGCACTGGAGTTTAGGTTCATCACTGCTATGATGACCTGCATTGTTGGGGCACAGATGATCTTTGAGGGAGGGTCACCAAGGTGCAGAGCCAGCAGTAGATCCCTACATTAAGTACCAATATTTTACATATACCTGAGAATTGCTACATATTTTAAAGATATTTCTCTGTACCATATATATCAGATAGATGTTTGTATAGCCACACATTAGCTGCTGTGATAATTAGCTTGTGTGGGTAATTAAGTGGACATGGTAAATACAGTCCTCTTAACTATGAGTTTGAGTCACTTGTTGTTAATTTATTTACTAATATGTATAATATCCATAAGAGTGTCCTTTGTAGATGTACATGTGTTTTACAATACCTAACTACATAATTTCAAATAGCCACTGTCCTCGTGCATCACAGATGCCTATAGCACCTAGGCCACTGATAGCTGCACACTTTGTACTTTTTCATTACAGTCCCACTGTATCACGTATTGGATCATTACATGTTGGAATAAAAACATGTATATAATGTCACTACATCATTCTTCCTAAATAATTACACAGACCCTTTTATTTAATTTAAAATGTAATGCCTGCCCCCATTGCTTACACATGTTTTTTAGTCATGTATTGATGTTATATGCTGTTATTTTTTTACTATGAAAAGTCCAAAAATTGTTAGCATTTTCCATACTCATCTGTTTTCCACAGGATTTCTAATAAACACCTGCAGTATCACTTTCAACATCAAAACTCTTGCTGACTGTTAGCTTGGTCTGTAAAGGAACCGGCTTGCTTATCTAAAGTATGGCATACTGTGGGTTCCAGTCTACATAGGGTAACATATATCTATACCTGTTAACTTCACTCACAGTATTTTTTTGGAAGAACCAGATTTTTAAATACTTTATATTAATGTTGATGTTTTGCATGATAATGGCTCACTGATATAGTCTTCGAATTTCTAAGAATATGGTCGCAATCCGTAATGTTCTGATGACATCAGCTTTCTAATAAAAGAGTTTGTAGGGCAGCACTTGTCTGTTTATGAATAATGTGCTGACTGCTAACTCAGCCTGTAAAGCAACTGGCCAGCATGTCTAACTTTTGGCATGTTGTGTACCCAAACAACGTAGGGAACTGTACCTGTTATCTTGGTGAACTTCACACATAGCGTTTTTTTAGAGAACCATGTTACAATACTTTATATTAATACTTATGTTGTGCATTGTAATAACTCACTGATATAATCTTCAAATTTCTATAAATATGGCCATATTCCATAAGACTGATAACATCAGCTGTTGAACAACAGTGTTTGGAGAGCAGTACCTGTTTGCTTAACAATTGTGTGTGCCAACTATAAGCTCAGCTTGTAAGGAAGCAGGTCAGCATGTCTACATTTTGGTGTATTGTATGTTCAGATCTGAAAAGGGACAGATATATCTGAAACTGTTATCTTGCTTTAATATACCCATAGCATTTATTTATTGAGTCATATTACACTTATTGATATTAATGGATATTTTGAGTGTTGTTGCAAATAACTCAGTTATTCATCAAATTCCTAGTAATATATATGTAATCCATAACATTCCATTAACATTATGTGGCAGTACATATTGCTAAATCCTGTCATATGTGTGAGCAAAAGTTTGGTTACTATTGTATACCTTGTGAAAATGCTATGAAGGTCTGTTTTCTCATGAAATATTAAAGTCAGTAGTAGAACATCATCCTGAAATTTTGAGGTACTGGTATGGGCAGACTAACAGCTGAAATGCCAAACAGGGAAGATATATGAATTTTCATATGATGTACAATTATGCAAGGACTATCATGATCCTCAGACATACCTTACTGTGTCTGTTATGTACAGCAACATGTATGGTTCCATTCAAAGAAACTGTATGCTACATGACACTGTCACATTGCATGAGGATTATATGCTCTCCGTTACCATTAATGTATCTGAACACAGTGATAACTTGAATGTATTTTTCCAACGGTTTAGCTAAATGAGTAGTACATTATCATACTTTACAATCCTAAGACAAGATCATTATTAGTATACCTAACCATCCTCCATCAAGATAATATCATAACAAAAACTATTTTCACTGCTTGCAAAACATGCTTTGGATATAGATTGTGACTGCAGTTTTGAATCTTGTCCTGCAAACATCTGAAATTGAAAATGTCAACTGTGCATTGTGATTATATAATCTTCTTCAGAAAGAAATGTCTGCAAACTGTGTTGAGAAAAGTATATCAGTGTTATTTGACAAACACATTTTTCATACATTTTGTTTTTTTTTTTTTAATTTCAGGCAACAAGGATTGCAGTTGGAACAGAGCCATGTGCATCAAGTAGATTCACGGGCTTGAGGATCAATGGAGGAAGAAAGGTATGTTGTTTATTTTACATATTTTGTGAACTGAGATGCATCCTTCCCTGTTTACAGGCCTGTATTTTTTCACAATAACATGTTTACTGATTAGAATGCAGGAATACACATCATGCATCAATAAGTGAACGCATTACACTGTAGCTTTGCTTACAACTGTGAATAAAATCTAACAATGTTGATATTTATGTATTATTGAGCCATTGTTTCAGCACACATTTTAATGTACTCCACAATCTAAAGAACAGTTGGTTTGGTGTATCTGTCACAAATCATGTTGGATAATTGTATTTTGTAGGTTACCTATTTATGGAGTGGGTGTTATTATGTTGTAATGCTGTTTATAGAATGTTTACTTTAGTATTACTATTATATTTTTCTCAGGCACGTGAGTGTTCTTGAAGAAACACATTTCTAGTCTAGGTTGATTGCACTTGAGGAGTTTCCTATTTGATGGTAACAGTTCATATTCTACAAGTCAACATTGGTATTATATCTGTCTTCAAACCCCTTGGGTGTTTTTATAAATACAGATTATCACCTAACTTGATTGACAGTTAAGTAGATATCCATTTGATTGCAACAGTTCATAATTATCACACCCTGTAGATGAGCATTGGTATTGCATCTGACTCCAACCCATTGGGTGTTTTTTTTAGAAGTACCGTTATAGACTAGGTTGACTGACACTTAAGCAGATCCCTAATTGATTGCAACAGTTCAATAGCAGGAAACATATTCAAAAGTTTTGTTTTTTTAAGGCTACTGATTTCTAATAGTTTTTGTAGATACTGCATATAGTTGTACACATACAACACTGTTAGTAACAGATATAATAGATTCTAATACATCAACAGTTGTGTTGATTGAACATATCACTCATTATATTGATGTTTGCTCAGCCAAATATGCTACAAATGTGCTACGCCTGCAACACCACCGCTAACTATATATATATATATATATATATATATATATATATATATATATATATATATATATATATATATATATATATATATATATATATATATATATATATATATATATATATATACACTAACTCAAGGATCACACTACAGTGGGGAAAAGGCCACGTACACTGCCACTACTATTTTTGGTGAAATGGGATTCGGACAAATGAGTTTTCGAGTTTTCGGTGATTTGAGCTTTTGGTGATTTGATCTCGGTGAAATGAAATTTGGTGAAATGAGTTTTCAGTGAAGTGAAGCAGATCCATATATATATATATATATATATATATATATATATATATATATATATATATATATATATATATATATACATATATATATATATATATATATATATATATATATATATATATATATATATATGGACCTACTTCATTACAACGACAGCCCACTTCACCGAAATCCAAAACAATGAGACCACATCAACGAAACCCCACAACAACGAACATTCACAATAACGAAACCCAAAACCAAGAAACACTAACACTAACATTACAAACACACACATACACGCACAACAACCCCAAAGTACCTAACACACAATATTACAAACCATATAGGCAGGGGGACAAGCCCCCCTGCACCCCCCACACCCCCTTCTTTATTATTCATACTTCGAGATCGCACAGACACAAAAGGCACACACACCCACACATTACATTCTCAAACAAACAAACACACACCACACTCACAACACACACTTACACACACCACTATTCCTCAAACAGACACTTACACATACATACTTACGGGCATCGGAACACCAGAAGTGCTAAACACAATCCCGTAATGTCAGGATTTTAAAGTTCGTGCTTCTGGGGTTTCGATGTTCTAAAGTGTCGAACATCTGGTCCCAATCTTCCAGGTTTCGTTCATATGAACTTTCGTTCATATGAAAGGAACCCATATATATATATATATATATATATATATATATATATATATATATATATGTATGTTCATTGAATGCAGACAGTAGAATATGTTGATCTGAGCACTCATACACTTTTACAAAGCTAATGACCTCTGTATGTGTGTGTCTAAGCATATACAGTTGCTCAGAAAAAAATACAGTCTGACATATAGGGCCATAGGTAACTCTGTCCATAATGGACATGTCTCAGTTCCTCTGTAAACTGTCATCATAATCATGTTGTGTTGTGCTATGATATTCATGAGACTGCTCTGCATGATAGGCATTTGATTTTCTTTTCTGTTGTGTTTTTCAATTAATCTTTACAGAGCATGAGACTCATGGACACTCTCCAATCCAAAGAGCACAACAAACAAATGAGAGCTCACTGCCAGAGTCTTTCAAGGATGACGGTGATGATGATGATGATGACAATAATCATAGGATCACAGGAGTTTACTAGGCTAAAGGCCCTAGGGCCCATACAAGCCTAGCCAAGTACAATCCCTATTCCCAAGAATAATCAAGGTATTTAGCGAAACTAAGGCAACAGCTATCACACCTGTCCAAGACGGACACAGGTGAAATTCCTGGAGTGAATTTGCAGTTTCCCATCCGATTATCCAAATTACACTTAAATAGGGTCAGTGAGGAGCTCTGTTTCACCTAAACTGGAAGTTAGTTCTAGAGGACAGGTAACCTCTGTGAGACATATCTGTGTCTCCAACACGTCCTGTTGATGTCACATGCTAAGTTGATTTCCTTACAGCGAGTGCATCTGATACCATTTGATTTACAAATGTGCAGCATTTCGATTAGATCAGGATCTGAGATTGCTTTATATGCAAGGCAGAGGTTGCCTCTTATTAGTCTGTAAGACACAGAGAATAGCGACAGTGATTTCAGTCTGTCAACATACGATGTATGCTGAAAACACTGAATTTTCTTTATAAGAAATCTTTGAGGTCTTTCCAGTTGCTGCAGGTGCCTGGTAGGGTACATACCAAAGGTAGCATTGTACTCTATTATTAGCTTGATGGGTGAGGAGTATGGGGGTTATAACCTCTTTTGTTCTGGATGCAATTCCCTTACTTATGAGGTGGGCAACATAGAAAGCTTTTGTCACCACTGCAGAGATGTGGTGGTCAAAGGAAAGGTTGCTGTCAGTCTGTGAAACCAAACCTCTCATCACTGATTGCATGCTTAGGGTGTTGTCATTAATGTGGTAATCTGCAGGGATGTCACCCTTGCTGAATGGAATGATAATGCATTTTTTGTAATGAGTTTTAGCCCATGACTTTGGTTCATCATTTGTCTGTGTAAGTCCCTCTTGTAGGATGTTGACATCAATTAAGGACTCAATGACTGCACCCAGTTTGCAGCCATCAGCAAACTATGTCAGCCATAAACATTTTGTTTTAGCCTGTACATCCGAGAAGTAGATTCCAAACAGTAGGGTCCCCAGCACCAATCCCTGTTGAACACCACTGGTTACAGGTCTGCTGGTGGAAGTAGAGTCACCTGTTTTGACTGTGTGCGTTCTATTGGTCAACCAATTTGCAAACAACCTGACAATGGATTGACCTCAAGCTGGGTGAGTTTATCAATGATGCCTGAGTAGGGAATAGTGTCAAAGGCCATGTCCAGGTCCTGGTAGGCTGTAGGCATGGATTTGCCTTTGTCCAGGACTTTGGAGACTGTATCAAAGAAGTCCACCAATTTCAAGAGGCTGGATCTCCCTTTAACATAGCCAAACTGGGTCTGGTTGAGCATTTGGAGATCCCTATATCTTTGTTGATAAGGACCATGATTATCCTTTCCATAGCCCTGCAGATTAGGTTGGTCAGGCATATGGGTCTATAGTTCCCAGGGTCAGTAGTGGCGTCTCATTATTGTAATGGGATGACAGTAGTTGTTTTCCATTCAGCAGGTATAAAACCAATGCTTAGCTGTGGTTAAAAAGAGTACCCAGCGGTGCAGCTAGTTCCTGTTTTAATCCATTTAGAAAGCAGCCTTTGATATTATCAGGTCTCATAGAGGCTGTTTTTGGCTTTGGAGATAATGTTTATGACCTGCTCCTTGGAGATACTAGGTGGTGAGCAGATGGTAGGGATGGTTTGGTTATATGTGGCGGGCACATGGGGAAGAAGTTTTCACTGAACCTGTCAGCTAGCAGGTTGGCTATTTCTGTGGGTTTAGTATATGTGGTGCCATTAACAACCAGTTCTGCACAGATCTGGGTTTTTCCTTTAAGGTTTCTGGTGTAGCTTAAGAAGGCCTTATGGTTATCCTTAGTGAAGTAACTAATTTAGATTCATAGTTAGCTTTAGAATGCCTTAAGAGTTATCTTATTTGCTTGTTTAAGCCGATTAGGGAATGCTTCCAATTCAGATACCACTCCTTCCTGGTTTTAGACAGCAATTTCTTTCTCTTATTGTATAACTTGTTAATGGTGGATGTCCAACTGGCAGGCTTGTTCTTTCTTGATGATCTTGTTTTGGTACTATCAGGTACAGCTGGGTCAATACATTTGTACAGTTACTTATACAAGGCATCGGTATAAATCCCAGTACAGGTGTCCATACCATCAGTGAGGGCATGGGGCTATGAAGCTATTAATGGCATGATGTATTACTTAGGTTGGAATTGGCTTTGGAGAAGTTTTTAGTCTAGTTTCTGCTAATGGGGGTGGGGGGTCCAGACTTTATTATTACATCTAATGAGATTTATTATGGGAGGGCCACACACATGGGGTGGTGCAACAATCATCCATGTTACTTAGCACCAGATCTAGAATGTTTGGGCCCCTTGTGAGGGTGTCAACCAACCATACCTCTCAATCTGGAAACATCAAAAATCTAGACAAGGTCCATGAAAAATAGGTACAAATCTGTACACTGATTAACATAAAATTTGTGTACATAATTATGTAACCCCCACCCACTCCAATGGAATAGTGGGATGCCAACTTTCAAACACAAACTGAAGAACAGACAACAAAAATATGGCACCAGAGTCCCCCTGCAGCCATTCCAATGTCCCATTATCTGGCTATTTCACCCCATTTACCATAAACACTAATGTAAGCATACTGCTTTACTTCTACAATGATTATTTGAATTATATTTTTACATTTTACAGCCCAATGCACAAACACTAATAGACATCTGCTAAACAAAGCAACACTGTCTAACAATGAAAATAGACTTGGCATTAAAATTTCTCTGACCTTGGAACTCACATTCATTGAAACAGCATTGAAACTCACACACCACATCCAAAGAAATGCATCTGGCCAGTGGTGGATAAAGATTACCTTTAGGCTGTTTTAAAATCTTAGGCCCCTTGTACACAAAATAAGAAACATACATGTGTTTTTGATACACCTTCTTGACTTTATTAAATTATATTCCTTGTATAATACAGCAAACTTGTTAGACAGACCACATTTTACATTTATTGTTTGAACATTTTTCCAGTAGGCTGTAGACAATGAAACAAAATGCCTGAACCAATAATGACAAAGTTGCCCAATTCAGAACATTTCCATCATAAAAGTCTACTTCCACACCCACACTATAAATAGAATGACAATAGTGTAAGTCATAGGCATCTTGCACAGCTTCTCGCATGTATTTTCAATTTCAGTTTTTTTTTTTGGGGGGGGGCAAAAGGCCAAAAACTAAGGACACATTTTAAACATTGCTTGTATAATTTTGGAAAGTTGCTAGAATAAAATGTGTTACCATCATGCATTTCACTGGCAAGTTTTGAACCCAGGACCCTATGCACTACAGTCAGAGCAATATACCACTATGCCAAATCAGCACTTTACTGAAAGATAGGAAGGCTGAAACTTAAATGGCTATCATTTAGTGAATTCAGTTCTCACTTCTCACCATAGGTCTCAACCTCTTAGCACAACAAACCTGGACAAAGCCAATAATGGGGGAATACAAATTCAATTCTCACTTCTCACCATACCTCTGAACTCTTAGTACAAAAAAACCTGGACAAAGCCAATAATGGGGGAATACAGCCCCAAAATAGGGACACATTTCAAATACTGATCTTATAAACTTAGAAAATTGCTAGAATAAAAGATTTTGTGTTACCATTTATTTTCTGAAGAATATGAAGTCTGAAATTCAAATGCCTGTCATTATTTAATGAATTCAATCTTGCAGTGATTTGCCACAAAAGTCTTGAAAAAACACAGATTTTAAGAGGAACAGAACAAAAATATGAAGCACAAATTTACAAGTGGTGGTGGCTAGGGATTTTAGGCTCTTTTTACCCTGTTCCCAAGGTACAGGGTTTGAGCCTGAGTACCTCTAGCCACCAGGTGTATTTAAATGGGGGCATTTTCACATTTTACACACACACCCTTTCTGAATAGAAATACAATAAAGTTTCCAGGTTCCTTACTTCAAGTTTATTTCACTTGCACAGCCAGCCCTTCTGTTCATGAATATAAAATCATATAAAATCCTTTCAGTTACATTGCACAGCCAGCCATAAAATCTTTTCCATTTCAGAAATACATTAAAGAGCAATAAATTCCGTTAAAAAGCCTTCTAAATGCTGTTCTCCTGGAGAGCTCTTCCTGCTAGTAAAACATTTGAACCAGCAGGAAATAAAGCATTTGAATAGCCAGGTGAGCTCCAGCTGAAAATTTGAGCTCAATTCTGACAGGCTGGTAGCCCTGACAGAGCTGACATCATCGTGTAAGGGATGACGCCAGCTCACAAAGCATGAAAAATAAAAAAACAAAGAAGAAAAATCAGAAATAAAGGAGTGCCACTTGGGAATCGTGGCACCCCATTATTTGGACTCCAAAACTCAGTAAGAACCGAGTAATTCAGTATGGTTGGGAGGTATGCAACCAACTGGTCTGGGGCACTGGAGTTGATGAAGTCCAAGAGCCAATTTACAAGTATATTAGCACATGTATAATTTACCCAATCTATGGATGGGTAATAAAAGTCACCTGAAACCAGGGTGTTTGGTTGTATTTTCAGCAAGTCAAGTAGATCCAAGTATACAGTGTGGGTATCCTTGTTAATGGAGGGCATCCTATAACTGGCAATAACTTGGATGGAGTCTTACATACAGTCAATTGGACCTGGATTAGTTCAACGGAATCATTTTGTTTAACCAATCTAGAGGTGTATTTATCTTTGATGAATATTGATAATCCACCTCCTTTAGTTCTTGCACTTTCAGTTTGTGGTCTGAATGTGTGGAAAGCATTATAACTCAATATGGCCAGGGTGCTTTTCATGGCCTTAAACCAAGTCTCTGTGACTGCATAGATGTCAGCATCTTCTAATATGAGGACTGCTTCCAGTGAGTGCAGTTTTAGGTTTAGACTCCGAACGTTTAACAGCATGGCCTTAAGGTTGTTTTTTGAAAATATTTTTATGTCGGGAATTTTGTTGTTGTGGCATTGCCTAAAAAAAGCACTTTGGAGAAGGCAAGAGACTTAGCCAGTAACTGAGGAGAAATGGCATCCATAATACTAGGTGACATCTAGTATTATGGATGTCAGTTCTCCATTTCTCCTGCCAGCCTAATTTGCATAGGTATCCTGAGGCAGTGTAGCAATTGTCATATGTATACTGATAACCCACTACTCCAAAACCACTCAAGCACAATTTGTAAATTTGCTTACTTTAATGAGGAAGGATGTAGTTTAATTGAGGGCTTAATGCTGGGTCTATACTAATTGGGATCTCAAGGCGTACGAGGCTATTAGGGTTTAGGACATTTCTATTAAAGTAGAAAATGCTGTAGAAAGCCCAGCTGAAGTCTGGAGTCTCACAAGGGATAATTGGCTAGGCTTAAAAAGGCTCACAAGAGCAGTTAGCTTAGTACTAATCTATGAATCTATGAATCTATGAATCTATGAAGTGCTCTCTGAGCAGCTAAGTGCAATTTAAAGAACTCCTCAGTTGGAGCATGGGCAGCTTCTAAGGGAAAAGGAATCTACTTTAGCTTTTGCATCTATAACCACCAGTGGTTACCACCACTGCGTAGTGCTGCACAAAGGTGCGCTATGAACAAACATATGCCTCAGATTGCTCAGATGAAGATAGTAGAACAGTGACAGGTCTCCAAACTCTGTGGAGCTGTTTTAAAATAGGCACAAACCCATGCAAACCTGGGACATGTAGCAACTGTGAGAACCCTTTGTTAAAACAGGTTATGCAATTTTCAAACAAGCTGGCCAATGGATATGCTCAACACTGAGCATTATTCCAATAATCTCCAATTCAGATGGATGCCTTGTTGCACTCTTCTGCCACAAGGCTGCAGGAGGCCCTGTTAATGTAAGATGGCTGATTTTAGTGCTCAGATAATGCCAAGCAGTCTAGATTCAGCAAATCAGAATTTAGCTTATGCTGTAAAATACGCAAGTACTAGAAAATACAAAGTGCAGGGAAAGCAGTCAAAGCAGCAAACAGTTGAAACAGTGAAACAGAAAAACTGTTAAAATGGCTAAAAACAGTGAAAAGTAGGTGCCATTTCAGTAATACACAGTTTAAAAGAGCAGTATAGTGAATAAAAGTGCTTACTTTTCTGTAGCTTTCAAAGGATGCCTTGGATTTCATTTGAATTCACTCCAGAGAACAGAGACATTACACCAATCCTAGAGCAGCTCCTGCCGAGAAACCTGGACCCACCCTTGCCTGAGCCATTCTGCCTGCACCCCAGAGGAGACGTTGACATGACCAGGATTTTTAAGAGGAGATCCAGGAGGTCATGACTGATATGCTCTGAACACAGATGAGGAACATGATGGGGAACTTCCTTGAAGATATATCACAGTCTGTGCATGATTCATTCATGGTGATAGCTCATGAGGGACATGATGGGGATCTTCCTTGATGATATAGCACAGGCTGTGCAGGATTCATTCATGATGATAGCTCATGAGGGACATGATGGGGATCTTCCCTGAGGATATAGCACAGGCTGTGCAGGATTCATGGTGATAGCTCATGAGGGACATGATGGGGACCTTCCTTGAGGATATAGTACAACCTGTGTAGGCTTCATTCATGCTGATAGCTCATAAGAGACATGATGGGGACCTTCCTTGAGGATATAGCACAGGCTGTGCAGGATTCATTCATGGTGATAGCTCATGAAATCATTTGGGAGTCTGATCCCCTATCAGCCCGGTCCCCCTGGTCCATAAGTACTGTCTCCATGCTCCACTTGTGTTATGCTTCCAACATGGTGATTTCCATTTCACTGATTGCACTGTGTATGCACTCTTGTGCATGCATGCCATATATCTGTCATGCTTACGTGTTATCATCATGTGACATTTACTTTGGTTTCAATGTGTGAATGACACACATTAACATATTACACTTTCCACACACATTTAGCTGTCCATGCATTATGGCAGTAAACATGTTGACTTAGCCAGTAAACATGTGTGTTACAGGGGTGACTGACAAACAACTTATGTTGTCTATACTGCATCACTAACAATGTCATATGCCTTGGAATTCTGTTTTGCCATATCAAGTATGTGCAACATACAGACATGTCATTCCACATATTTTTTGGATGACAGTTGTCATGATGTTCCACTATCATGATATGGTGTTGCTTCATGGTTTGGCAATACTGATGCCACGTGGGATCAAACACAGGTATATCCTGTCTATGTGCAGTCCTCCTTTTCTGACTGCATTAAAATGCAATGTAAAATTAATCTGTACATGATGTTACAGATATCACATTTTCTCACAATACATTACACCATGTTTGTTATATGTAGCATTTCCACACCCATGACATAGTAACATTGGCATACACCTTCCGTAAATAGTTGTACACATTAAATGATGTGTGTGTAGATATTCAGATACATACTGACATAGAAATGTACCTTTGACATGTGAGCATTCAGTGATTCAGTGCTAATGTGCTGTAAAGATGCTCACAGGAATGTCCTCTGCTCCATAATGAGCAGGGTGGTTGGCATACACCTGCATTTCTTTAGCTGACATTTGCATGACAGTATATGTGTATCTGCTTTTAATTTTTATCTTGCTTGCCTATATATGTTGATGTGACATAATTGAACATTACTGTGTATGTGTATTTTATACATGTCCAGTTCTGTGGACATCAGCAATCCATATGGCCTTTTGAAAAACATATTTTGTTAAATGTATGTCGGTGTGGCTTCTACAGTACCTTATGTGCTTTACACATGCACTTGCATTGTGTCAACTTACCTTGTCCTGCTTTACCCTGATGTGGGCCCAGGTTGTCCACCTCCCTCCCACCTTCATATTCCCTATTGTTTTTTGAAGGTATATTTGCCTTTGTTAAAACTACTGTCCATTGCCATTTATTAATGTGACATAGTGAACATGTGCCACATGTATGCCCGTTGTGCAATGCAGACGTGTGCATACAAGTTGTTGGCTATTGCTGCTATCCTTGTTCTCATTATACTTGTGTGTTACACACCGTAGTTTTTTCACATCCCTGCGTACAACCTGCTATATCCATTATGCTGTACTGTTACATTTTTGAACATATTATTACATGTCATTATTGTATGTATGTGTATCAACATTGATTTTATCTACATTACATTAATGCCACTGACAGATATACATGCACATCTACACTTATGTGTTGACTTTGACATGGCATATGTGTGCAATATATACACATTCCCTTACAGGTGTTGTGTGCACTTACTTGCATATGTAGCAGCATTTGCTGCTCATCTGCAGCACTTCTGTTTGTCACTGTGCTTGGTTGTTTACCTTTCACATGTGGGTTTGGTTCTGTCCTATGGTGGTATTATCTACCATTGTTAGACGTGCATTTGATCATCTGTGATATTGCTTGGCTTACATGTACACTGCTGATGGACTAATTGAATATATGTATATTTAAACAATCTGTGTTATGAACCTACCTTTTTACCGTGGAGCACACATCTACCATTGTTTATATACATCCAGGTATGACTGTCACACAGTTTGTTACATGATATAACATGATACTGCATAGGTAAATATGTTTTTTCTGCATTTCATTATGGCTGATATGCATCCCCACCCTGTTTGTTAACTTTCCATTACCTGTGTTGTGCAGTGTGTTGTTTGTGAAACTTACCTATCCTTACTGTTTTTTTTTAACCTTTGTCTGTCTTGTGTTGTCCTCGTTGTTCTAGGGTATAGTCGTTGTGCTGATCTTCACCTCCTGTTTCCCTTTATTTACCTCTCCTTCTGTTCTTAAAAAAATGGGGTCTATTCCCACCAAAAAAGAAAACATTGCCTATGCCCATTTGGATGACGCAGTGGTGCAGTGGTAGCATTGTCACCTCACAGCAAGAGGTTCTCCGATTTGATTCTCGGCTGAGGTGCCTTCTGTGTGGAGTCTGCATGTCCTCCCTGAGTTCATGTGGGTTTCCTCTGGGTGCTCCGGTTTCTTCCCACATTACAAAGACATGCATCTGGAGCATTTCTCCTGGGGCCTCTGCTGAAAATTGGCTTAGTTCCAAGTTGGGCTTTCCTGGTTAACAAATGTTAAATCAAATAAAATGCTCCTCTGACCTTCCCTCAGATTTTCTAATTCCAACATCCATCTTGAATGTCCCTCTTCTTCACCCGTACCCCACATCTTCTTTTCTGTCTCACACTTTCCTTGGGTGTGTGCGTTACTTGTGTGTTCCCCACACAAGTCCCAAACCCACTGTTAGCCAACTGTTAGCTGTGGCAATGTGGCCATGATTACCCTTCACCTTTAATTTTTTTATTAGAAAATTTAAGGATTCCATTGGAATCTATAAGTCCAGACTGATATATTTTAATGGTACATGTATTATGTAGATATCTGCAGTTGTCTCTGACTTTACTGTAAAGAGTGATATAAATAAAATACTACAAATAGTTTTGCAGCTTTGAGGCATGCATCATAAGCTAGTGGATGACACATGGAAATATCCTTACTTGTGTGAGATGTTTCTGAATCTACTCCTGCAAATTTATATTACAAATGCCATATGGCTTACATTGGGATAGTTGGTATTTTTAAAGTGTTTTTTTTATCATAACAGAGTCAGTTATATTCCATAGTTATCCATACAGATTTTGTTATATTTCTATACAACTATCAGGATTCTTGAAGTGTGATTATCTTTCAATAACTTTGATATTGTACAATGTGATTGGACAGCAATTTCTTATTAATTATGGATTACTTGTGCATTTCAATAGTGTGCCATTGTAACTGTGATACTCCATGGTGAACTAAGCTATTCTGATTTTCTTGTTATACATTAATATCTTCTTCTTCTTCTTCTTCTTCTTTCGGCTACTCCCATTAGGGGTCACCACAGCAGATCAACTGTTTCCATTTCTTCCTGTCCTCTGCATCTTGTTCTGTCACACCAGCCACCTGCATGTCCTCTCTCACCACATCCATAAACCTTATTTAGGCCTCCCTCTTTTCCTGTTACCTGGCAGCTTCATCCATAGCATCTTCTTCCCAATATACTCTGCATCCCTCCTCAGCACATCCAAACCAACATAATCTTGCCTCTCTGGCTTTGTCTCCAAACCTTCAAACCTGGGATGACCCTCTAATATACTTATTCCTAATCCTGTCCATCCTCGTCACACCCAGTGCAAATCTTAACATCTTCAACTCTGCCACGTCAAGCTCTGACTTCTACCTTTTTGTCAATGCCACTGTCTCCAACCCATATAACATAGCTGGTCTCACTACCCTATTGTAGACCTTCCCTTTCACTCTTACTGGGTCTCATCTGTCACAAATCACTCCTGACACTCTTCTCCACCGACTCCATCCTGCCTCTACTCTCTTCTTCACCTCTCTTCCACACTCACCATTACTCTGAACTGTTGATCCCAAGTACTTAAACTCATCCACCTTTGCCACCTCTACACCCTGCATCCTCACCATTCCTCTATCCTCCCTCTCATTCACACTCATATATTCTGTCATAGTCCTGCTGACCTTCATTCCTCTTCTCTCTAGAGCATATATCCACCTCTCCAAGGTCTCCTCCACCTTTTCCGTACTCTCACTACAGATCACAATGTCATCTGCAAACATCATAGTCCACAGGGATTCCTTCCTGTCTAATCTCGTCTGTCAACCTGTCCATCACCATTGCAAATAAGAAAGGGCTCAGAGCTGATCCTTGATGTAATCTCACCTCCACCTTAAATGCATCCATCACTCTCACCGCAGACCTCACTGCTGTCACACTGCCCTTGTACATATCCTGTACCACTCTTACATACTTCTCTGACACTCTCGACTTCCTCATACAATACCACAACTCCTCTCTAGGCACCCTGTCATATGCTTTCTCTAAGTCCACAAAGACACAATGCAACTCCTTCTGACCTTCTCTGTATTTCTCCAACAACACTCTCAGAGCAAATATTGCATCTGTAGTGCTTTTTCCTGGCATGAAACTGTACTGCTGATCACTAATCATCACGTCCCTTCTTAACCTAGCTTCCACTACTCTTTCCCATAACTTCATGCTGTGACTGATCAGTTTAACCCCTCTGCAGTTACTACAGCTCTGCACATCACCCTTATTCTTAAAAATCGGTACCAAAACACTTTTTCTCCATTCCTCAGGCATCCTCTCACTTTCTAAGATTTCATTAGACAATCTAACTAAATACTCCACTGCCATTTCACCTAAACACCTCAATGCTTCCACAGGTATGTCATCTGGACCAACAGCCTTTCCGTTCTTCATCCTCTTCATAGCTATCCTTACTTCCACCTTGCTAATCCACTGCACTTCATGATTCATGATTCACTATCTGCACATCGTCCAGCCTTCTCTCCCTCTCATTCTCTTCATTCATCAACCCCTCAAAGTACTCTTTCCATCAGCTCAACACACTCTCCTCACTTGTGAGTACTTTTCCCTCATTGTCTTTTATCACCCTTACCTGCTGCACATCTTTACTAGCTTGGTCCCTCTCTCTAGCCAATCGGTACAGGTCCTTTTCTCCCTCCTTAGAGTCCAACCTTTTATACAACTCTTCATACGCCTTATCCTTAGCCTTCACCACCTCTCCCTTTGTCATGCACCTCATCTCCTTATACTTTTGTCTACTTTCTTCATCTCTTTGACAATCCCGCTTCTTCTTCACCAACCTCTTTCTCTGTGTATTCTCCTGTACTTCTTCATTCCACCACCAGGTCTCCTTGTCCTCCTTCCTCTTTCCAGATGTCACACCAAGCACCTTTCTAGCCATCTCTCTTACTAGCTCTGCTGTAGTTGCCCAGCTATTCAGTAACTCTTCACTGCCACCCAGTGCCTGTCTTAACTCTTCCCTGAACATCACCTCACAATTACCCTTTTTCAATTTCCACCATTTGATCCTTGGTGCTGCCCTCACACTCATCCTCCTCTTCTTGGTCACCAATGTCATCCTACAAACCACCATCCTATGCTGCCTAACTACACATTCCCCTGCCACCACTTTACAGTCCCCAATCACCTTCAGACTGGCCCTTCTACACAAGATATAGTCCACCTGTGTGCATCTTCCTCCACTCTTGTATGTCACCCTATGCTCCTCCCTCTTGTTAAAATATGTATCCATCACAGCCATGTTCATCCTTTTCGCAAACTCCAATACCATCTGACCTTCTGCATTCCTTTGCTTAACACCATACCTACCCATCACTTCCTCATCCCCTCTGTTCCCTTCACCAACATGCCCATTAAAATCTGCTCCAATCACCAGTCTTTCACCCTTGGGTACAGTCATCACCACTTCATCCAACTCACTCCAAAATTTTTCTTTCTCATCCATCGCACACCCAACTTGTGGAGCATATGCACATTCATCATTACACCATCAATTTCCAGCTTCATAAACATCACTCTATCCGACACTCTTTTCACCTCCAAAAACACTCTTAGCATACTGTTCCTTCAGGATAATGCCTACGCCATTTCTCCTCTCATCCACACCATGATAAATTAATTTGAAACCGCCTCCGATACACCTAGCCTTGCTCCCCTTCCATCTGGTCTCTTGCACACACAATATACCAACCTTCCTTCAGTCCATCATATCAGCTAGCTCTCTCCTTATACCAGTCATACTGCCAACATTCAAATTTCTGACCCTCACTATCACAGTCCTAGCCTTTACCTACCTTCAGGCATGCCTTCCCCCTCTTCTCCTCCTTTGGCCAACAGTAGCCCAATTTCCGCCAGCACCCTGTTGGCCAACAGATTCCATGAGTTTTATGGAATCTTGTCCTTTATGTCTATTCCAGTAGATAAATTCAAAGAACCTATGTCTGATATCTGATATAATTAACACATATCAGACTGTTTGCATATACAAAAGACAAACATGCATCATTGAAAGAATAATGGCACTTATAAATGTTATAAACGACAGAAAAGAAGTTATTTTCATTAACCTAGAAATTGAAAAAGTTTTATTTTCTAAATTGGAATTATTTATTTAAAATATTAGAATTATTTGACTTTCCTACACAGTTTATCACTCAGCAGACAATCAGATTTGAAAACAGGTGAGGGAGACAAAAAGATTAAGAAAGGAGGGAATGAAGCTAAGCAGGAACACTACAAGCCAGGCCAAGATGCTGCAGATGTGATGCTTGCAGAATGGAAAGTGAGACCGATTCATGCATGTTAGATGGAACTAAAGAGGATGAGGGAAGGATGGAAACGAGTGAGAAGTGTGTGATAGTGAGCAGTGCAGGAGGGAAGCATATGTGGACCAAGTAGGTGAGAGGCAGTGATGGATTTTCAGCCAGCTTAGAAAGGATGTGCACATGTAGGAAAAAGACAAATGGGACAATAAGAAGGAATAACTTAGCAGCAGTGGGCAGAAGTCTGTTACAGACAGCATAGGAAGGACTGTTTCAGTGATGACAGATGTAAGCATGCAATTCTAGTGACTGGACCCTCAAACACAAGAACTGTCAGGTGGTAAGGCAAGTAAAAGTAGAGTAGAGAACAAAGTGGTAAGAATTGTCTTGAGATAGGACTTAGCTCAGATAGCACATGCCAGGAAGTGAAAAATCTTATGAATGAGTGAAAATTAACATGTCATGATACATGGCACCAATGACCTGGCAAGTACAACAACAACAGAACAGGTGTAGGGAAGTACGTGGGAAGTGACCTGGAAAAGCTTAGAACTGGGGTGTGCTGAGGCCTTCTAGAAGTTGCTGCCCATGCCAGATGCTTGCACTTGAAGGAAGGCTAAGCTCTGGGACTACAGTGTCTGATGTAAAAAGTGGGCTAATTGGCAAGAAATTTGATTAGTGGGTGATTAGGGTGAGATAAGTCACAGAGACAGTGTAGGTGACACAGATGAATTTCACCTTTGGATTGATAGGACAGTCTTGCTGAACTGTGAAATGCAAAGGTATATCAGGATGATCAATAGATATCTGTAAACTGGGGTGCAGTGGAGCAGGGACAAACTGATAAGAGAACAAGATAATGGACACGAAGACTTTTGTGGGCAAAGATGATGACATACAGGAATGTACATGAGTAATAGTGGAAGCAAGACAATACAATGGGCAGAAACAGAAATAAAAAAGGACTGTGATACAATCTTTTCCTGTGTGTCTAAGGATTCCTTTCTTCCCTAACTTTATTTCTTCTGATACAGCTTTTTCTGAATTTGCCTTTAAGTTCACACTAGGCTGTTGATCAGCTAAGCCTTTTGTAGCACAGCTTCAAAATTCCATTTTATCAGTACCTTAAAACATGAAGCAACTACAACCAAATGTCTACCATTTTCAATGAGTGGTTGAGGGAACCAGACCAGGGGTGAATCTGCATCTTCCCATCCATTCATCCAAGTAGTATTTGAATAGTGTAAAGCAGCAACTCCTATTTACATTAAATTGAAGTATATTGCATAAAAGAGAGATATCTGTCTATCTGACCAACAGATTCTTTTCATACTGCTGTAGAAGTTTACTTCCTTTGAGTGAGTGCTTAAGGTGCAATTTCTTTTGTAGAAAAATAGAAGGTCACATAGGACTGGATCCTTAGGGCTTTGAAAGCAAGGCAAAGGTATTCCCTTAAAAGTTTGTAAGAAACAGAGAAGAGAGAAAGTGATTTAAAGCAACCTATGCAGCACATATAAGATATACCTTTGATTTTCTTTGTGAGGAAATACTACGGTCTTTCAAGATGAGTCATACGTTTAGACAAGTGTATAATAAAAAGGGTATCACATTCTATTATATTTCAGATAACACAGGGATAATAATTTCCATTGACCTAGAAGATATAAACATGGTAATCAGTGTAACTATATAAAAAGATTTCCTAATGACAGTAGATACACGGGAGTCAAAGGGTAGTTCATTCTCAATGAAAGTGCCCAGGTTCCTAACAACCTTGTCAGTTTTCAGTGGGGTGTCACATATCTGGTAGGCGTGTAGGTGCTGATGTTTGCCAAAGGGCATTATACTACATTTCTTGGTATTTTGCTCAATGCAATGGTCCCGGCAACATTTATTTGCATATGTTAGATGATCCTGAAGAATATGGAAGGCAGGTGGAAAGTTTATAACTGCTTTGAGTTTGCAGTCATCTGCAGACTTGGCCAGCCGTAAAACCTTAATATCAACCTTGACATTATTGAAATAAATTTTGAAAAGATATTTTCCAATAACTGATCCCTGAAGAATACAGTTAGTAACAACCTTTTTTGCTAAGAACATGCCCCCTATAGTAATACACTGAGTTCTGTCAGTGAGCCAGCCTGCTATCCAGTGGGTCACAGAGGGAGGCTGCATTTAGTTTGATTAGCTTGTCTATAGTGCTAGAATGTGGGATGGTGTCAAAGGCCTTTGCCAGGCTGAGGTAAAGAGTACGCACTGATTAAGGAACCAAACTGTTACGCTCAAGGGAATATAGAATTGATGATGTCTTTTTTAAACACTTGTATAATAATATGCTCTATTGCCTTACACAGGTTTATTAGGCATATAGGTCTATACTTACCAGGCTTAGTAGTGGGTTCTTCATCATGGAGTGGGTTGACTAAACAGTTCACCACACCTCAAGCATGAATCCAGTGGAGGAGCTGAGACTGAGTTGGTTTAGTAGAGAGTCTATAAGGCCGTGCCTGATGCTGACAAGAAAGCAGCATGGTGCATTATTTTCTGACACTGATATAAAAGGTCTTGTGGTTGTCCTTTACTTAGTTAGCAATTTCCAGTTCATACATATAGTTGGAGTATTTGATATTTCTTTTAAGTTCTTTGTTTCTCTTTTTGAGTTCATTTTTAGAAGATGAGATATTTACTTTATTCATACAGGCAGTAACTTTCTTCTTTTTATTACTTACTTTGTTTGTACTAGGGTTCCACAAGAGGAGTTTATTTCTGTACTTAGCATTGTGTTTTTTCTGATGGCAGAGCAGTAGCTGGCTCATCGAATACCTGGTGTTTGTCCCTGAGGTACCACCTGGCCCCTTATTGGGTTCCTACAAATGTCCCTGCCTTTAATTGTAGAAAGCTGATTTTTACTTTTACACTAATCAGCTTTCTACAGCATCCAAATCCACTCCCCATCAGCTCTTTCTTTAAAACAGACTTTGGCTTTTACTGTTTCAACCAGCTTTCTCCAGCAGCTCCCTCAGCTCTTCAAAACTGAAGTACCTTTCTATACCAGCATTTTGGTGCTGAATAGGAACGCAGGAACTCTCAATCCTCACCCCCTCTAACACTTTGAGCTCAGGGCAGCTGCACCCTTCACCTCAAACTTGCTATGCTGCTGTATGATGGGGACTGATGCCTCAACACCAGCATCTAGGTGTGCAAGGAAATTGTCCATAAATGCAATGGCGTGTGAGATGGAGTCAGGTGTTGGTGTTGGGTGCTGTGCTATTTCATCAGGTCATTAGTTAGCCATAATAAACTTGTCCTTCAATAATCTCTAAATATGAAGGGGCTCATGATCATTGCCTTGCCTTATGAGTCTTGATGTGATTTGTCGTCTTAGGAATATGAGCATGCCACCATCACCAACAACATAATTTCCATAGGCGGTCTGAATGAATGAATGCTACCAAATAAAATCCAATATTGTGTGAGGGTTGGTATTGCTGCTTTGAAACCATGTTTCAGTAAAGATTATGCAGTCTATATTTTCAAAGATCAGGAAGGCTTGAAAGTAGTGCAACTTCTTATCCAGGCATCTAGTGTTGAGCAACACTACTTTTATATAATTTTGATTTTGTCTGGCAATGTTTGGTAGTTTGAGGAGACTGACCTTGCCTAAAAAATGCACTATGAGGGTGGAGAAAGTTTTGCCAACATACAAATATGAAGAGAGAGGTGAAGGCCCCACCCAACAAAGCAGGTAGGGCTGTCTGTCATTTATATATACACACATATACTGTTTTGTAGCATCATTCTTGGTGACTACAGGATGCTGCTAAAGACTTGTTTCATATTAATCTCAGACACATAGTCTGAAAGCTCCATCATGTCTCTCTTCAGATGATCCACAGTGGCGTGCATCAAGCCATTCACTCCCATGTGCACTGTGACCAAGTCGTATATGAACTTTAGGTGAAGGGACTTGAGTGTTTTGGTAATATGGTGGATCCTGACACTAGAAAGACAACTTATCATCATCCTTTCCTTGCACAGCCTGGTAAGGGGTACACCTGTGTGCCTCTTATTTCTATAGATGCTATTTGCTTGTAAGCATGTGCTGAGTATCCTGTGTACCCAGGTTCCATTGTGGAGGCCTTTGAAGCTTTGGCAAGGATTTCTTAAGTATCTCTGTGTATGATGGCTTATTTGCTTCTATAAGGTAAAGCGAGCATGGGTGTGTGAGGTGGGTCTCACTTCTAACAACTTGGTGGATGCTGACAGTTAGTTTAAAAGAGAAGGTTCCAAGGTTAGTAAATACTTGTACCTTTTAATTTTATATATATATATATATATATATATATATATATATATATATATATATATATATATATATTCATCCAGTAAAAGAAGTAAATAGGTTTCAGTAAGCATGAGGCAGTCATCCCATTGCCTCATGGTTCCTGGCACTAGCAGTCTGGCTGCAGATGGTGTGGGAGACTGAGACCTCATAGTTTGTAGTATCTCATGTGCAAGAAATGCACTAATGAACTTCATTGCAGGAAGGGGGGGTTATGTTAAACTGGAGAAGACTTGAGGTGTGCTAGTGAAATAATAGTACAGCAGAAATAAAGCACAAGAAGTGAGACAGGAACATAAACACAACAAAAAGGCTTCATAAAATGTAACAGTGAGTCAAACCAGTTGGCATGATTTACACAAGGTGGGGGTGTGCAAGTGCTAAAGTGGGGCTCAGTAGGTTAATTTAATGGATATAATTAAAGAATTACAATTTAAAGTTTGGCTCAGTAATGCAGTTTAAAGTAGGGCTCAACTTATAAAACAAGCGAGAGTCATAATGCCTTTCTGATTGCCTGAAATCCTAGAACAGAGATACTTGCTAACAATCGTGGCAATCTGCACAATACACAGTACCAGTGGTATAGCAGAGCATGTGTCTGAACTCTACAGCTCAGGTTTCATGCAATGATCTTTGAACACTGTAAGTTGATATCACAGGGGGCACAAAGAAGAGGAATAATCGATTTACATATTGCACCAAGATAAAAGTTATAGTAGGGACAGGTGAGCAAGCTTCCAAAGGGACTTTAGGAATTACTGGGATTGATGAGTGTGTCGAGAAGTGACAGCTAAGGTTTAATGCGGGGAAGTGTAAAGTACTTAATGTAGGTTATAATAATCACAAAGTAGAACCCCATTTCAGAGCAGTAACCCCAAAAGCATTAATTAGAAAAATGCCTTTGTGTGGTAGTATCACTGAATTGAGTCACCAGGCATAAACTGAATAGGCTGTAGTCAAGTCCAGTATGATGCTGGACAGTATCCTTATGAGAACAGAATCCAGAAACAGAAACATTATAAGACCTATCTGAGTCATTGGTCAGGGCCCAACTGGTGTATCGTAAAAGTATCAAGTTAGACAAGAAGGTACAAAGAAAAGAAATCAAAATAATTAAGGGAATGAAGGACAAAAAATATGCAGACAGGTTACAAAATGAAAATGTATTACATGAGACTAGATAGGAAAGAAGAATTATGACACTGGTTCACAAGACACATGGGGTAGTATGGAAGCACACAACTATCAATATGAAAGACAGAGGAGGAACTAATTGTCAGCATGGAAAAGACTACAAAGGTCAGTGTAGGCATTAGAATGTTTTTTCATAAAAAGATTAGGGGATAAAAGGAGCAGGTTACTTGAGTGAATAGAGGATTGCAAGACAACAGAGTCTTCAGTAAAGCTTGAGACTGGTGATAGGTTAAGAGAAAGAACACAGATACAGAAAATGTAATGTAGTAATTACGTGAATGAGCAAAACAATATGTATGTAATGCAGAGTAAATGAATCGTATTTAGCTTACAAGGATTATGGCTGAGCTATGACATTAAATAAATGGCATAACACTGAGAGGCATCAGCAATTCTGTATCTAACAGCTGATAGAAGACACCAGAAGCAAGTAATATGAAGTCATAAGTAAAGCAGAAATGGCATTGCTAGAACTAATAATTTGTGAAAGAGAAAACTTGCTAAGGGCATATTGATGCTTCCCACTGAGGGTAGTAGTGCATGTTTTCTGAATGACTACATCCCACTAATGTGATCTATGGAACGCAGGCAAATTCATTAAGCAGTGCTTTGGAGAAACACCTTAATGTCTTCTATACTGCTTAAGTAATACAATTCAAATTGTAAAGTTTGAACTGGGAAGAAACAAAGCTAAATCAAAGTCCTCTAAATACCGCTGCATTTGGTGGTATTCAATGTCCCCAGGTTTGTTAAAATTGTTTCAGTATCCTAAACAGTAGATGACAAACACTAATCAACAGTTTTGGCATGTGCCATTGCATGATACCCACTACCAAAGTTATGGAATGTATGTGTCAAGATTCGGTGTCTCAAACTTCATGCAGTATCAGTTCTTAGGAAATTCTCTAATACATTTCCCCTTTCAGTGACTTATATGTTATCAAAGTAAGGCTGCTTCAAGGAGGTCTAGGGATTTCAAGTACAAAGTCACCATGTCATAACTGAATAGGTACTTCCTACAGTAACACTGTCTCTGTTCAGTAGGTAAGATAATGGCCTGCCTGCCTGCACTGCTACAGCAGAACAGGTGCTAGTGGGGAGGGGGACCAGCATCTGGAATAACTTCCCAAAGCGTTATGACGTTCTGATGAGTGATTTGTAATGAATGTGCAGAGGTTTCTTATTGGGCATATATTTAGTAATTATGAACATCTAAGGCTGTCTACAGACTGGACAGGCTGTCAAGCTAAGTATAAAAATGAGTAGATGTTTGATCAATAACTGACATGGGTGATGTTAGATGAGTGGCATATACATAGGTAGAGAATTATCTTCTATGTCTCCAGTGGATGGGATGGGATGTTATCCATTAATAAAGTGTGCTGCAAACTTTGAGAAATATTGTTTAGCCTCGAGTTGAAGCTTTTTAACATGACATCCCGAAACATATATCCACTGAGAACAGCACCTGTCAGTATATTTCTATGTGCCTTGTTATTTATTTTTATTTATTTATTCATTCATTCATTTATTTATATTTGTAGGCATGTTTAAGCTTTTTTACCTCTTGACACACAAAGCTAACATAGTTCTATTTAAACATCTACAAGCTGTAAAAGGTATAAAAACAGGTCTTGTGAATTCAAACAGCAAAAATACATATGCTGCCTTCAATGTTATTTATTGCTTTTGTTTAACAGGATAGTCCAACTGGGTATAAGCCCTTTTTCAGCAAAGGCCCAGGGAGAAAAGCTCTAAAGATACAATTCTTGGTACAATAGTAAAATACAATAGTAAAAAATTTATGATTGTAAAATACAATAGTAAAAAGTCAGCAAAAATACATAAATAATGCAGAAGTATGAAAGAAAAGAAAAAAAGATAACTGTATGCATATGTTACAGCGGATGAATGATTGTAGTGATGGTTACAGTAAGAAAGATCAATACAGTGCAGATATATTAGAGTGCAAGCATGTTACAGCAGTGAGAAAACATTTATCTAGTTGTGGGAAGAAAGATACTCTGAAGAGATAGCATGTTTAGTATGAAGCTGGAAGAGCAGTGGGGTGATGTCTTGAAAAAGGAAGGCAGAGATAGATTGAAGTACGTAATGTGGCTGGGCTAGTGAGATAGAGTGGAGATGAGATATAGAAGGGGAGAGAGTGGTAGAAGCAGATGGGGAAGAAGAAAAGAGTTTTGTCCAGGTGCAAACTAGCTGCAGAGCCAGGAGTCTCTTAGGTGGGCTTTCAAGCTTTTCTTGAAGGAGCTTGTGTGGAGGTTTTCTCTTAAAGGTCACCAAATGCTGTCCCATATTTTTAACAAAGAAGGTGAAGTATAATAAGTTTGCAGCAGTGTTGTTCCATGTCCTCAGTTGCAGTTAGAGTTTATTTGACCGCTGGTTCCTTCTAGGGGGTGTAGTGCTCTAATAGTCTGGACAGGAAGTGGACAGTGATTGGGTTTGTGGATGAAGGTATGAGTTGTGAGAAGTTGACATTTTATTAGGTGATGTGGTAATTCTAGCCATTATAGCTGTTTAAGAACTTGGCAGTGGTGGTTTCTGTGTGGGTGCTTTGCTGCAAATTTGGCTATTTTGTTATAGCAGTGTTGTAGCTTGTTTATTTTAGTAGATTGCAGTTTTTTTTTAAGAATGGATTAGATGTAGAGGAGAGTGGGAAAGGGGGGAATG